>NC_057345.1:78815000-79120000 GCF_016509475.1 Prionailurus bengalensis | reverse complement strand
CCTAAATATCACTTGCATGACTCATAGGCATTTTAGTCTCAACATGTGCAAAACCGAACTCCTTAGTTTATCCTTCCCCTAATATTTTTGTCCTCCATCGTTTCTAGTTTTAGGAAATGTACCACAATCTATCTAGGTGCTTAAGCCACAAACCTGGGAGTTCTTGATTGCTGCCTCACCATCACTCCCATTTTCATTTAGCCATGAAATCCTGTTAATTCTACCTCCTGCCTTTCAGACTCTTTTTCCTGCCATTTCTCACAGCCACAACTCCAGTGTAGTTGCCTTCTGATTTCTTTCTTGACTCTGTAAGAGATAGACATTTTTCAGTATTTTAGTACTTGATGTATTTATCTTTAAAATTTTCTTATTCAAGTGTGATTTACATACGACAAAATCCTCAGATATTAAGTTGTACAGTTTGATCATCTTTGACAAGTGCATTTACCTAATGTAACTTCATCCCTGTTAAAATATAGAACATTTCCATCTCCCTAGAAATTTCTCTAGTGACTCTTCCCAATCAGTCACCCATCAAAGCAGCTACTGATCTAAGTTTTAAAAATATTTTTAAGTGTATTTAAAAAAATTTTTTTTAATTTTTTTGTTAAAATTTTTTTAATGTTTATTTATTTTGATAGAGACAGAACATGAATGGGGAAGGGGCAGAGAGAGAGGGAGACACAGAATCCACAGTAGACTCCAGGCTCTGAGCTGTCAGCACAGAGCCTAACACAGGGCTTGAACTCATGAACCATGAGATCATGACCTGAGCCGAAGTGGGATGCTTAACCGACTGAGCCACCCATGTGCCCCAAATGTATTTTTTTAAGTTTATTTATTTATACTGAGAGAGAGAGCCAGTGAGCACAAGTAGGGGAGGGGCAGAGAGAAGGAGAGACAGAATCACAATCCCAAGCAGGCCCCACACTCTGCAGAGATCAATGCAGGGCTTGAACTCACAAACCGTGAGATCATGACCTGAGCCAAGATCAAGAGTCAATGCTTAACTGACTGAGCCACCCAGACGCCCCTAAGTGTATCTTTTTTTTAAAGAAAGATACCCCTGAATAAACACAAAAAGATGCTCTAAACCTTAAAAATAATTTATTGGTAGTCTTGACATGGAGCTGTTTTAAAATACAGAACCTGTGGCTTGTGGTGATTAACTTTATCCTGTTTTGTAAGCTATAAAAGTTTTACTGTTAGGTTCAGTATAAATGGGTAGGAAAATAATGGCCGATTTACTATCTGAACTACCCCTTTAGTATGATTAGAAATATTTTAGACTAACCTTTTAAGTTATAATTTCAACACTATTCTAATTATGCACACACACATGTTTATGTGTAAATACACTAACATACATGCACATACACACACACACACACACACACACACACTTTACACTTTGGAAATACTTAGAGCTGAGGAGATGGGGAAAGTGAGTCCACAAAAAAAATTTAAATTATATCAGTATCAATTAGGAATCTTTTATGCATATGTGTGTATAAAGCAATACAAATAATGGTTATTTTTATTTATCTTACAAAGAACTCGACATTTTTACTGAGATAAGATGTCCAGAGAACTCCAAATCTCCCCAAAATGTAAAAAAACTTTTAGCATTTATGGACTCTGCAACATCTTTTTATTTCTCTTATTTTATTTTCCCAATTAATTTGTTTAAATCATACCTTTAAACTCCTAGCTAACTAAAAATAGAGATCAGAAAATTTAAATTACTTTGTCATACTTGCATATCGAACATTTAAAGAAGCTAGCAGAGCTGGGGAAACTGACCTCTTTTGTTTAGTCGCATCATAGGTACAGTAGAGGCAGCCAAATTGTGAGCTTGCTTATAATGTACTGGATGCATTTCTAATTCAAAGGCACCATCTTTAAAAGAAGTAACTTAGGCTCCTCCATACAGACAACTCAGCCCTTTTCCTTTCATAGCTAGGCTGGTTTGGGGTCATTAGATTCTGGATGGAGACCAGTGGCATAGTGAGAAGAGCAAGAGTGCTAGATCTGACACTTACTTGGGAAAAATGAACACTACCAGGTCCCAGAGATGGTGTCTTTTTTCACTGATCCCCACAATTATCATTGTGCATTTCTATTGGGAATTTTTTGGAGCATATATCCCTGATATATGTGTCATTATATTAATATTACTTCTATTAGTATACTTCCATGAAGAGGAATTTTTAAGCATATTTTTTTTGTCCATGAGTTTAATTTTCACAACATCTGCGTTTTATAGATGAAGACACTAAGCTCAGGGAAGTTTAGTAACTTGCCCAAGGTCACATAATTTACTGAGTGGTATTTGACAAATCCCAAACCATTTGGGGCCTCGGTTATAAAATTATAGATTCCAGCTATGTGATCTGCAAGGCCTCTTCTAGCTCTGAATAACCTGTGCTTTTGTGCTGATGCTAACACTCACCCATCTGAGACATAATCTCTGTTTAATATTTCTAAGTAGATAAGGCCTTATTATGGTCCATATATTAATAACCAGGAATTTTAGGAGTTAGTGGGATGTAGAAGAGAAACTGAGTATCTAAAATAGTGTCAGGTTAGTTTGGTCTTTGGTATAATTTTTAAAATCCACTGGCATTTTTGTGTTCAGAATATATGTTGCATATTTAAGAGATTGGTAGCAACAATCACTACAAACTGTTACAAATTTATAAGATATCTATTATTATCTTAAGCACCACAGGTAATCACTATATATTCATGAGGATTTTTTGGTAATTACTTTTCAACATTTCTCCCTCCGGCAAAGTAAAGCCTATTATTTCTCTAAGTACTTGTGTTAACTGCCAGTTTGGTAGGTGTCTCACTTAACACAATGCCAGCAAAAATATTCTCATATAGAAACTGTTTTAGTGCATTTTCTTTTTAAGTCAGCTCCTTTTCTTGTACACAAAAATTGCTATGATCAAAATCACTGTCATTTGCCTTTGAAGCATTTTCTATAGGTTTCACTTCCTTTCTTTTTTAGCTTTCTCTGGAATTGAAGAGAGAAATGGGAAGACAATTTTAGATTAACACCTGTCTGAGAAATTCCAAAATTAGAGATGGCCATCTGGTTTGCAATATTTTATAAATAGAATCTTACCATTCCAAACAGACTTTTAGCTTACTCTAAAATAATACTTAATTTAAAAACGCTTCAACTGTCAACATTTTACTATCAAACTGGAAAGAGGATTGTTAGATGTTGGTTATATTTACACCAAGAAGGAATGCTTCTGTAACCCTTTGTCCTCTGATACAGACAGTGGAAGGTCATATTCCTCATTCGTTGGACTCATAACCTGAAGGCCCATCTTAGATTCCTCTGTGCTTCTAATTATTCTTTAGAATAATTTCCTTAGGTCAGGCCTAAAGCATTCAACTGCAGTAGCTACCACAGTAGCTCTTAAGATATCTGAATTTGACTGAGGTCATCCCTAACTTGGGGTACTTTAAAATTAGACTAGCTTTTGCTACAACTAATGCTAAAGATTCAGAGAGCATGTAAAAAGTTATCAAGGAAGTTGTCAAAGAAATGAAACTACAACTGTGATTTGCCTGTAAAATTATATGTGGGGGAAGGTAAAATAAGTGCATTTGAAAAAACCAGTGAATGTTAATTGTTGTAAGCCTTTCGGAAAGCATTGTAGCAATATGTACCATGAACCTTTTAAAACTACATCCCCTTTGACCTAGAAATTCTACTAACTGAAATCTCCCCTGAAGAAATAATCAAATACTCTGGCAAGTATTTGTGTATTTAATGCAATAGGCCATAGAGTAAAGCGAGTACAGACTCTGAAGCCAGGTTGCCTCAAATCAAATTCTGGTTGTCCCACTTACTACTAGTATAGCCTTGCTTTAACCTCTGTATTTTCCTGAGTTTCTCCATCTGTAAAAAGAATAGTCCCCAACTCGTAGAGATCTTGTAAGGAGAGAATAATAATCCCCTCCAGTATTGGTTAGCAACCACAACAGTGCTGCATAACAAATTGCCCCCAAACTCAGTGACATCTAATGAGTCATACATCTTCTGGTCAGCTGGTGTTCAGCTTTTCTGGGCTGCCCTTCCCTCCAGCTGTGAGATTTGTTCAGCTGGGTTGCAGCATGACTTACTCTCCTAGGATCAGTGGACTACCAGGGAACTATTCTTCTCCTGGTAGTGTCTGAAATATAAGAAAGCAAGTCCAATTATGTGCTTTTCTTTGCATTGCATCCACTAACAAACATTAGCCAAAGTAAGTCACATGGCCAAGCCCAACATCAGTAAGGCAGGGAAAGTGGGGCAGGGGGAGGGAATGAATATTTGCAATTCAAGGGTTGACATACTATTTCTCTAAAGAGCCAAATAGCAAATATTTCTGGCTTTGCTGGTCATACAGACTCTGTTACAACCACTCAACTGTGCTGTTCTAGCCTGAAAGCAGCCTTAGACAGTAAATCAATGAATGGGGTGGCTGTGTTCCATAAAACTATATTCACAGAAACAGGTGGCAGAGTGGATTTGGCTCATGGGCCATAGTTTTCTGATCCCTAACCAATTTGTCACATCAGATCATAGAGTTTTTATAAAGATTAAAGAAATTAGTACATAGGAGGTGCTTATAACAGTTCTTGGTAGAGTATCACTAATGAATATTGGCTCTCATTAATAGTGTTGTTATTATAATAGCACAATATTGAAAATAATAAAAATATCCAACAATAGATACAGGGTTAAATAAATTAGAGCACATCCATACTATAAAATTCTATATATTCATTTACATATCATATTCTTTTTTTTTTTTTTTTAATTTTTTTTTTCAACGTTTATTTTTATTTTTGGGACAGAGAGAGACAGAGCATGAACGGGCAAGGGGCAGAGAGAGAGGGAGACACAGAATCGGAAACAGGCTCCAGGCTCTGAGCCATCAGCCCAGAGCCCGACGCGGGGCTCGAACTCACGGACCGCGAGATCGTGACCTGGCTGAAGTCGGCCGCTTAACCGACTGCGCCACCCAGGCGCCCCACATATCATATTCTTTAAATATCAAAACTATTTCATGGCCTAGGGGCATATTTGTAGTATGTTAAGTGAGAAAAAAAGAGACAAGTGATATTTAACATATGACCCCAATTTTATTTTTCTTAAGAGATGTGTATTTTTTATACATACATGGAAAACAATTAGGAAATATATCCTATATATCCAATATACCATATTGGATCATTTACTTAGTTTTTCTTTTTGTGTTACTGTTTTTATCAAGATATAATTGATCTATAAAATGGTATTAGTTTTAAATGTACAACACAATGATTTGATATATGTATATATTGCAAAATTATCACCATATGTGTTTACTTAACATCTACCACCACACACAGTTACAATTTTTTTCTTGTGATAAGAACTTTTAATTAATTAACTTTAAATTTTATTTTAAATTCCAGTATAGTTAACATCCAGTGCTATGTTAGTTTCAGGTGTACAATATAGTTATTCAACAATTCCATATATCACCCAGTGCTCGTTACAACAAAAGCATTCTTTAATCCCCATCTTGTGATGAGAACTTTTATGATCTATTCTCAGCAACTTTCAGATATACAATACAGTGTTATTAACTACATTCACCAGGCTGTACATTACATGCCCCATCACTTATAACTGAAATTACATACTTCTTTATTGTCCATTTTTTCCCCTCTACTGGGCATGTACTGTTTTCTGGTATTAAAGTACTTTGATGATAAAAAATATAATCTGGGTCCATTACGGACTCTTCTTACTCTAATGTAGTCACTATTTTATTTTATTTTAATGTTTAATTTTATTTTTGAGAAAGCGCAAGTGGCAGAGGGACAGAGGATCTGAAGCAGGCTCTGCCCTGACAGGCTGACAGCAGCAAGCCCCATGTGGGGCTCAAACTCACAAACCATGACATCATGACCTAAGTTGAAGTCGGACATTCAGACGACTGAGCCACCCAGGTGCTTCTGATGTAGTTACTATTTTATATGTCAGTTACATTTTAATTGCCTAGCGAATTAGGAGTTTACCCTCAGAGATGTCTGATTAGAATGGATTGTGTTGGGTGCCTGGATGGCTCAGTCAGTTGAGCATCCGACTTCAGCTCAGGTCATGGTCTTGTGGTTTGTGGGTTTGAGCCCTGAGCCAGGCTTTGTGCTGACACTGTGGGGCCTGCTTCAGATTCTCTGTCACTCTCTCTCTCTCTCTCTCTCTCTGTCCCTCCCCCACTTGTTCTCTCTCTCAAAAATAAAAAAAAAAACATTACAAAAAAAAAAAAAAAAGAATGGACTATGTGGACACTTTCCAACCTCTTGTATTTTTAACTTAAAGAAAAGTTATTCTGCTCTAGGGCTCCTAGAAAACAGTGGCAGGGTACCAACCAATGGGAAGAGAATCCTGACATAGTCTCTCAGGTCATAGGAACAGTAGCTCCTTTCAGACCACATTCCCTGAGCAGCCACAGTCCTTTCAGTGATAAAAGGCAGAATATTGTTGTACAGAGGTGAACAACAACATCCCTTCTCTGGCCACCCCAGTGTTTGAACATACACAAATTCTTTTTTCATGTATCAAAGGGAGATTAGGTTTCAATATTTAATTGCCACTGTGCCTAGAAGTCCCATAAATAAATACAGGGAAAGGAAGCTAGAGAACTCAGTAGCCTCCTTCATCAATATCACAGAATATTAATTAAGATTAATTTATTTTTAAGAACCCTTTACAACAATCAAGTTTCATCTAAATTAAATCAATTAGTCTCTGGATTCTCCAAGATTTAAACTGGGTTGAAAATTGGGTTGTACAACCTTAGGAAGAACTATCCCAAATAAAATTTGCCCTAGAATGTGCTTTAGAATCTGAATTTTAAAGGGACCGTGCTTTTTTTAACCTTCAAGTTTCAGTAAAACCTAGCTAACCTTTATTCTAAGTGAATTGTTAGTGAATTTAAGTGCCAAGTAGGATTCCCATGTAAGATTTGCTTGTGGCTACTGTATGCTTCAGTAAGATCAAGACCAATATGGTGCCTTAGGCCTACTAAAAGAGGAAAATGGACACCTGATTTTCCCATTCTAGGTGTCAGAATCTTAACTGAAATAATAAGGTAATAGGAATCCTATATTAAAACTTAACCTATAACCATATCTCAAGTAGTTCTTTAACAGGGGACTTTGTATATATAAGACAAAGTTTTATTGATAGTTTTTTTTTCAACGTTTATTTATTTTTGGGACAGAGAGAGACAGAGCATGAACGGGGGAGGGGCAGAGAGAGAGGGAGACACAGAATCGGAAACAGGCTCCAGGCTCTGAGCCATCAGCCCAGAGCCTGACGCGGGGCTCGAACTCACAGACCGCGAGATCGTGACCCGGCTGAAGTCGGACGCTTAACCGACTGCGCCACCCAGGCGCCCCAGATAGTTTTTGAGCTTATGATATAGAATAAGAACTGTATTTATTTAGTCAACTTAAACGTAAATATATACAACTACATATACTATTAATAGATTTTAACTCCAATTTCCAATTCTTCCCCACTAAGGAAGAAAGAAGAACCCATAATCAGAATGGCCAAAAGAATTGTCTCTCTTCTGGCTGGCACCTCCACATTGCTTTTCTTCTTACCCCTAGATGTTTCTTTGCTGATTCTATCCTGCAGAGGTTTCTAGTCTCCAACGATGACCCTGCAGTGAACCATGCCTTCTGGTAATCATGCCCTTATGGAGTAGTCCCCTACATTCAATTTGTTCTGGCCCTGTGTTACCATAAGAGTGGGGCAGAAATGATTAGCTTCCTTCTTGATCTCTGAGAACATTTGCTCTGGGATAAGTCAGCTATCCTGTAAGAAGCCTGAATAACATGAGCACCATGCCCTGAAGAAGTCCAGCTAGCCACATGAAGCTGTTCCAGCCATTCCTACTAAGGAGTTGGATAGGTCTAACCCCGTGAGTCCTCTGTCACGTGCCTTCAGCCCTAATCACAAATGCATGAAAAACTTGAGGGGCACTGCCCAGCTGATTCAATCAACTCTCAGAACCATGAGAGATGTAAATTACTGTTGTAAGCCATTAAGTTTTGGGATAGTTTGTTATACAGCAATAGAAAATTGGAACACTTAGCTTTCTTAACCCCTGTCTTTCTGCACTGGTATGTTGAAGAACCCCATGACTGAGTTCTTTTGCTGTTGCAAATGCTAATATTTCTTTTATGTAGAGTGCTAATGGAGGCTACACTCCCTTCCCATATGCTTTGTAAAATGCTGACTGCCTACTTGTTCATAAAAAGCAGTCAGGAGACTTCTAAATCCTAGAGATATATTTTTGCAGACTAAAAAAGTAATATATTCATTATAGAAAATCTGCCTAATAGAGAAAAAAATAAAAATCACTCATGATTTCACCACTCTTGACATTGAGATAACTACCCTTGACATTCTAGTTTATTTGCTTGCAGTTTCTACAGTCTACTCTCTCTTTTTTCTTTTAATTTTTAATGTTTATTTTTGAGAGAGAGAGCGCGCACGCGCGTGCGAAAGCATAAGTGGGGGAGGGGCAGAGAGAGAGAGGGAGACACAGAATCCGAAGCAGGCTCCAGGCTTTGAGCCGTCAGCACAGAGCCTGATGTGGGGCTCGAACTCATGAACTGTGGGATAATGACCTGAGCCAAAGTCGGATGCTTAACTGACTGAGCCACGCAGGCATGCCTCTCTTTTTTTTTAAGGCAGAATTGGGAGCATACATGTTGTTTTGAAAACTGATTTTTTTTTTCACTTACTGTATCACGAGCATTTTCCCATACTTTGAACACTTCTTTGAAATAGTAACATACCATCGAAACTAGCCACAGACTTAAGGATCACTCCATGTGATTAATTCACCAGGAGTTCTGCATTTTTGATGCTGTCAGTCACTAAGAGTAAAAAATATGAACCAGCATTCAGAGAAAATGTGAAAATTATCTGTTCATTTTTGGAATTTTATTTTTACAAGAAAATCAAAACAGAGAAGATGCTCATGCAAATAAAACTTTTACAATTGAGATCAGAGAACAGCTAGGATTCTTCCTATAGATATGAAAATTCACCTCTTAGAAAGATGAATGCTAAAAAATTCTGACCACTAGACTAATACTGCTGTTTGACAAGGAATTGTCTAAAGTTTTGTCATAAAAAAAGCATTTTCATGCTCAAGACAAGCTGGGAAGCATGGACATTTTTAGAACCTTTCTTTTCACTATTTTTAACTTCTAAAAACTCAAGGTTTTCCTTGTTTGGAATGACATAAAACATTTTTTAAATGTTTGAGAATCATAGCTGTTTTTGACGTTTGTGAGAGCACTAGGATAGTTTGCATTTGGTACATTTAGACCTTCTTAGTGGTTTTCCAATAGTCCTGCAGCTAGTAGTGAGATATAATAAAGGTGTAGGAGCCATTCCAAATAAAGTTAATTGCATATGTTGTGGTATATAGTAAATATTTACCCTATTAAATTGTTTCTTCATATTTCTGTTTTTTTGTACCTAGCATATTTTTCAAAAGTGTTATTACTGTGAATAGAATATATTTAAAGAAAGGATAAAAGTATGTCTGGGGATATTTATCCATAATTTTTACCTCTAGTTTTTCAGGCACATTAGTTCTAAAAAGTTAGTTAGCTATAAGTTAGTCAGCTACAAAGTTACCAATATAACAAGAAGGAAGAAGATAGTTTTGAAGATTATTTCAGGGTAGCTGGTAATTGAAAAACTTGAATAAAAAGACAAACACATGTCTCTCAGCTTTTTCTTTGAAATGGTGAATGATAAATGATTGTTATTTGAGTTTGTGCAAATCATAACCTTATCTATTTGTTATGTTTTCTGAGTGTTCAGGTCCACTAAATTTGTTAACTAAATTTTTGTGGGTAAAAATAAATATATGATATTTTTCCCTGCTTCTCAAAATTAAGAACATCTGTGCAGGGAGTATTCAGGGGTAAAGCTTTATATGTTTATAAAAGATGTTAAGTATGAAAAAAATAAGTATTGGAAGTAGTCCTAAATTTTGATGTGTTTCCCCCTTCATGCCTGTTTTTAAAACTTGATGTAAAATTACTTAAACAAGATCGAAGGGGCACCTGCGTGGCTCAGTGGGTTAAGCATCCAACTCTTGATTTCCACTCAGGTCATGATTTCACAGTAATGGATGGAGCCCCATGTCAGGCTCTGCGCTGACAGCACAAGAGCCTGCTTGGGATTCTGTCCCTGCCTCTCTCTCTCTCCATTCCTCCACTGCTCATGCTTTCTCAAAAAGATGGCTTTGAAATTATAAAAAAAAAAACTCAAAGGTTTTCAGATTTCTTTTGAAATAAAAAGATATCACAATGAGATAAAACAATATAGAAAAGAAGAAAAAGCATCACTATTCTTTAGAGGGGAATTGGTAGGGAAAGTTTGTTTCATTATTTATAGATTTGCCATCTCCAGTGATTTTTGTCTCATATACTACTAATCATTTATTCTAGTCATAAAGAACTCCTTCTGTTATTTGCACACAGATGTTATATTTTTCTAACTACTGGTAGTAGTAGTTGATGTCTTAAAGACTATAAGCTATATTCTTTATATTAAAGAATATAAAATGGCAGTGTAATACAAATTTGATTCTTTTCATTTTTGTTTTCATTTTGTAATATAATCATAATGCGAGGTTTCTCAACCTTAGCACTATTGACATTTGGGGTCAGTTAATTCTTTGTTGTGGGAGGCTCTTCTGTGCATTGTAGGATGTTTAGCATCATCTCTGGCCTTTACCCACATGGTTCTAGTAATAATACTCCCCAGTCATGAAACAAACAATGCCACCAAACATTGCCAGGTGTCCCCTAGGGGGAAAAAGTGACTCCATTTGAGTACCACTGCCATAGTGTATTTACTAAAATTCTTATCATGCTTTCCAGGAGCATAATTTGGAATAAAGCAGTGTACCATTAGTAGCTAGGCACAAAATCAGAACAGAAAAGCTACTAGGCAGTATTTTGGATACCATAAATAAAAAGATCAGAAACAATAAGTACATTTCTTAATCAAAGACTGTATTGCCTGGGTAATTGGTACAGAACAGACTACTGGAAACATTTTAGTGATTACCAAACAGGGAAATAAAATTATTTAATAGCTAGAGAAGTCATTTACGGCTGTTTCTCTTCAATCATTATTTTACGATGTGAAGCAGCAGGATATGCAGATATTAAAGGACACATGAAGGTCCTTGTAACTATTTTGTGTTACCCCACATCACAGTGATTTTCCATGGTGTTCTAGAATACAAATGTCTCACTCCTTTTGTCATTATGTCTACAACAGGTGATGCCCAGTGCCCTGCTGGGAACATCATTAATCTAACTTCCTCTCCAAAATCTTTGGCATTTGGTATCATGACAAGCACTCAGCAGGCAAGGCAGTTCACAGGGTGTTTTTCAGTTTAAACATATGCCAGTGAAAAAAGTTTTTAATGTAGCTATTTGAGAGATATAGAAAAGCAAAATGATTTCACATTTTATTAAATTGAATATGCAGGAGGGAAAATATACAAAAGCCTTAGTTGCCTACATATATTAAGTTTAATGTGCATTTGAAAGCATCTTACCTCAGCTTTACTGAATATTTGTACAAAACCTGAATAGAAATTATTAATAAGGGCAGTTAACATCACTAGACTCCTTAAGATGGTGTCAAGAAGAAGGTAAGACAGGACCAAAGCCTGAATGCTGGGAGAAGACCCTACTCACTAGTTCTGTGTTCTTTTCCTTTACTCTGTGACTTATACCTGCTGTAGAGCAAGGCAGGAAGAGGAAGAAGGAAATAATCTTATTTTAAAACCCTGCTTCAGGGGCGCCTGGGTGGCTCAGTCGGTTGAGCGTCCGACTTCGCTCAGGTCACGATCTCAGGGTCCGTGAGTTCGAGCCCCGCATCAGGCTCTGTGCTGACAGCTCAGAGCCTGGAGCCTGCTTCAGATTCTGTGTCTCCTTCTCTCTCTGGCCCTCCCCCCGTTCATGCTCTGTCTCTCTCTGTCTCAAAAATAAATAAATGTTAAAAAAAAATTTAAAAAAAAACAAAAAAACAAACAAAAAAAAAACCTGCTTCAGGGCAGGGCACCTGGGTGGCTCAGTCAGTTGTGTGTCTGACTCTTGATTTCAGCTCAGGTCATGATCCCAGGATCATGGGATAGAGCCCTGCGTTGAGCTTAGCTCTGAGCGTGGAGCCTGCTTGGGATTCATTCATTCTCTCTCTCTCTCACTCTCTCTCTCTCTCTCTCCCTTCTCCTCTCCCCCTCCCTCCCTCTGTCCTGCTCCCCTACTCTTGTACACACTCTCTCTAAAAAAAATTAAATAAATAAATAAATCCTGCCTAAAAAAAAAAAAAATCCTGTGAAATGTTAATTTAGATTGGACTTCCAAAAGTAAAATCATGCCATGCTGTGGCCCTTCAAGTGACCCTCTGAACTATTTATAGGGGTACTTGGATGGTAGATGTATTTAAAAAAGATTTTTTTAATGTTTATTTTTGAAAGAAAGAGTACAAGCAGGGAGGGGGGCAGAGAGAGAGACACACACACACAGAATCTGAAGCAGGCTCCAGGCTCTGAGCTGTCAGCACAGAGCCCGATGCAGGGCTCAAACCCATGAACTATGAGATCATGACCTGAGCTGAAGTCGGATGGGCAACCAACTGAGCCACCTAGGCGCCCCTGTATGGTAGATCTATAATTTGTTCTTATAACTGGAGATGTTCTTAAAATGCCTAAGACAGTAACAGTAATAGACATAATAGATAACCAGTAAGTAGTCGCTGAATGAATGTATGAAAAGGATGCATCTTGATGTAGAAGTATGCCTTATTGTATAACATAAAAAACATTTTTACATCAGTAGAAAAAGACATACACAGAAGGCATGCATCCATCACCCAGCTTGAAAATTATCAACTCATGGCCAGTCTTGTTTCAAATATATCCCACCTACTTTTTCCTTCTCTATTATTTTGAAGCAAATTCCAAATATATCATTTTATTCATAAATATTTTGATATCTGTCTCTAAAAGATGAGGGCTCTTTTCTTTTAAAATAACATTATCATGCCTGAAAAATTAAAACATTTTCTTAATAGCATCCTGTCAGTCTTCACATTTTCAAGTGTCTCATAAACATCTTTTGAATCAGGACTCACTTTGTGATTATTTGATATATTTGATATATTTCTCAAATATTTTTTAATCTTCAGGTTTCCCATCTTCTCCTTATTTTCTCCCTTGAAATTTATTTTTTGAAGCACTGGGTTGTTTGTACTGCAGTGTTTTCCATAGCCTGGAGTTTGCTGATCATCCTAATAGTGTCACTTACTGAAGTCTCCCTTATATTCCTCTGCCCCCTGTATTTCCTGTAAACTACTAGTTGGAGCTAAAGACTTAATCAGATTCAGATTTAGTTTTCTTTTTGCAAGTCCAAAAAGAAGGTGGTGGCCAAATCATAGAGCATTCTTGACTTTTTGCTCAGTACCATGCAAGTTGATTTAGCTAACGTTTGTCGAGTGTTTTCTATGTGCCTAGCAATGTGCTTATGTTCTATGGACATTATGTCATTTAATCATATTTAAGCTTCATAACACTAGTGCATATCCATTTCTGTCTGATGACTAAATTTCTTTAAGAGGGCTAAGGAATCTTAAATGCCTTTCAGGCAACCCCTCAATGTATACACAATTGTCATTTATGTGATTTAATTTAGAATTCTGTCTGAATTTTCTTTTTACTGGATTCATTTAGAGCTATACAAAAATAGCTTGCATTAAATGCATTTTTTATATTTTAATAATAAAGCTCGAAGACCTGTCACTTCACTGTGAATTTGTTGTACTCAAGTTTTTTGGTACTGGAATTCACCAGCTGTTAATCTCACAAAAAAAGATAGATATCTAAACCACAAATAGGGCCAACAGAATTCAGTATTTCCTGGGTCTCTTTTTCCTTTTCACTCATTGTCTTCTGCAGGTGCACTTAGGTCTCTTTCATCTCTCTCTGCTTTCTTTGCACTGCTCACAGCGCTCACAGTATCCTACTGTTACCCAGGGTGAGAAACTGTCTGGTGATTACAAAAGCAAAAGTAGCTTTTCATTGTTTGTTTACATATCTTTAATTTATTCTGTTCAGTTATCTCCATACTCCCCAGATTTACCGTTTATAAAACCAAACCATTGGAGAGCCAAACTCGAAAAGCCAATGTCAAATTATCTTGACCAGCTGACACTTTTGAAGATTAAACTGTCTGATACGTGGTTGATGGAGAAAAGGCAGTAACTGGCCCAAGTTGCAATTAGTTACCAGAGAACTGGAAACAAAACAATGCAAAGAGGGTCCCATTGTGCAGCTTTACAAGCTGACATGCAAAGAGTAATTTATTCTTTATATATTTTAACCCTTCTTCTCCAGTCATATCTCCTTTAATAGTTTTAACAACTTGTCTCTGAATATGACAGAGAAATAGGAGTGAATGAAAAGGAAGTTTAATTTCTTATTCTGGTCGCACTTCACTATGAGGCATTAGACAAATAGCCAAATTCTCTGTCCTTATTTCTTTAAAACAAAATTATTTTTATACTGATTATCCATAAAGAACCTTAAGACTCTTATTTGAATAGTCTCCCATGAGCTCAGAGTGTGTATAGGAATTGTGTCTCTCTACCTGATCTTCCAGGGTGCCCGGGGTAGCATGGTGCACGTGCTCATGCTTCCTAAATGGCTTTTGATGCCGGTGGTATTTGAAAGGTTATACATTTTAAAGGGTATTTTGTTCCCTTTTTCCTTGGCAGAACCGAGGAGCTTCCTTTTCTAAGACCAGTGCTGTTTGGACTCAGTGAAAGTACACTTTGTTCTAGGAGAATTGCCATGTGAAAGCCTAGAATATATATTGAGTTCTTCCAAGAAAGGGGGAAAAATCACGTTCTAGGACAGTGAATACTGACTTGGTGCTGAATGAATGATCGTTATGTGCTCTTTTACTCACAGGCTCGCTTTTCATATGTGCGGATGAAATATCTTTTCTTTTCCTGGTTGGTGGTTTTTGTTGGAAGCTGGATTATATATGTGCAATACTCTACCTATACAGAACTATGCAGAGGAAAGGACTGTAAGAAAATAATAGTAAGTATTTTTTTATTTCCCACTATTTAGAAAAACCATATTAATAGGTTATATTAATAATATATTTATACATACTTACTAATAATTATTTTCAAAAAGTAAAAGTTAATTTGACCTTAGAGTTGTGTTGAACCTCTTAGCTTTTTGATGTGACCAAGTTAGTAGGAGTGTTCTGCATCTTGAAAAATCTAAAATTCAGAAAGCTAAATATATAATACAGATTACTGTGAGAGCATCCTCACTGCATAGGGGTTTCTTTTTAAATATAGTTTAATCAGGTAAGTTTTTAAATGTTTATAGAGTATAAAAGTATTATTTACCTTTCTGGAACATATCTTTTGAATAAATGGAGTCACTCTCAAGTACCAAAAATGTACCTGAAAAGCATATAGTCTATTTAGTATTCAGTTTCTATCCTAATGACTAGGTGTGTCTTAGGAAAATTGCTCTATCAGTCTAAGATTTTTAGTAGTAATTATTGGTTATATGTTTGAGGATAAGTAATTTTTTTAATTTTAAAAAATTTTTTAATGTTTATTGTTAAGAGAGAGAGAGAGAGAGCTGGGGAGGGCAAAGAGAGAGGGAAACACAGAATCCATGAAGCAGGCTCCAGGCTCTGAGCTGTCTGCACAGTGCCCAACGTGGGGCTCGAACTCATGAATCATGAGATCATGACCTAAGCTGAAGTCAGACGCTTAACCGACTGAGCCATCCAGGAGCCCCTTGTGGATAAGTAAATTTAACTCCTTGTTTTCTGCTAATATCTTCTGATATAAATAATATTAAAACATTGCATCTGAGAATTGTATTTTTGTTAATATGATTGTTGGAATCCCAGTAATTATAACTTATTAATGATTCTGTAGTTATTGAGTGGTTGCTCTTTACCCAGGCCAGTGGTACTAAGTATGTGCATATAGCAGGGAACAAGCTATCATGACCTTGGGAACTTACAGTCTAGCAGGGAAGATGCTGAATACAGTAAGGTAGGATAATTATTACAATAGCAAGTGTTATAGGAACATAAGACAGGGAAACCTGAAGCTTTCCAAAGTTCTAAAGAAATGAAATCAGTTTAACTCTAGCCTTTCTCAATCAAGATAAAAACAATAACAACAACAACAAAAATAACAAAGAAACCTCCTCAGGAGTATTACAGCCTCTGAAATCAGCAAGGGAGGAATCACTAATATAATAAGCAGGGAAATTAATTAGTAAAGACAACTCCCAAGTCAAGTTCAAAGGTGTCCATTGTATATGTCCATTCCAAATGGCCATTCCAGATCCTTGAGGAATTTTAAGATCAGAGGAACCTCTGGGGCCAGGCAATGTATTGCATACTGGTCAGTAATAGTTAAAATAATACTATGAAAGCCTCCCAAGCCCATTTTACAAAGAAAGACATAGGTACACCTGAAACTAATGTAACATTGTATGTCAACTATACTTTAATTATACATGTATACATATATAATATATATATGAATAAGAGAGAGAAGCACTTGCTTATGATGGTAGAGCCAGACTCTTGGTGTTACCTTATGTTAGAAAAGACTGACAAAATTATAGCTTAATAAAGCTAAGGAAAAAACCCGAAAAAACCTACATGCTTACCTTCAATGAAGAGGAAAGAAGCAGGAGTTATATAATCATTATAACAACATAAAATAACCAAAATTAAGGACGCTAGGTGGCTCAGTTAGTTGAGCATCCAGCTCTTGATCTTAGCTCAGGTCATGATCTTGTGGGTTCATGGGATTCAGCCCCAAGTTAGGCTTCGCACTAACAGCATGGAACGTGCTTGGGATTCTTTCTCTCCCTCTCTCTTTCTGCCCCTCCCCTGCTTGCATGTACTTATTCTGTCTCTCTTTCAAACTAAATAAACTTTATTTATGTATTAATACAATAATATCCAAGTTATAAGGCATATGCTGGTGCATATTCTGTTATTAGTGAATTATAGTTGTATTTTTAATTATTTATGATTATTAATATTTTATTATTGAAGTTTTTAATGATTTTTCCTTTAATTTTACTTTATAATAAACAGAAGAATTCTAGAATAATTTGATAATTCTAATATAGTAATAATTCTAGCATAATTTAATGGTTATCTTATTACAATTTGAAAATAACAAAAACATTTTCTGAGCCTAAAACATATCTTTTCCCTAAGGCTGGCTTAAAAAAATTGTAGTTTCTCTGCACAATTTGGGAATTATGTTCTTAAACTTACCAAAACTGGTAGTATTAAGATCAGTAGTACTAAGATAGTAGTAATATTTACTAAGAATTGTATGATTAGAACCAAAAACAAGCAGAAAAAATATTTTTTAACTATGAAAGCTTCAAAGAGCTAGCAAGATAATGAGGAGTCAAGATCTGGGAAAGGATGGTGAACCTAGAGTTGACTGTGTTTGCCTGGGGTATATAACCTAAAATACAGTTTGGGGGAGCTAGGAAGATACAAATCTATTTCAGGTCCTACAAGGATGGGACCTTGGTTTACCATGCTGTAGGCTGATACCCCAAACAACTGAATCCCAGTAGTAAAGATGAACTAAAAGAACCTCAGAGATGTGAGCTGACTTTTGTAGCCTCTTTTTCCCTCAGGGGGTATTGCTGATACTGGGCATGAGCAGCGGTCTGAGAAGTAGGACTGTATACTGGAAGAGAGTTGCTGCTGGGGACAAGAAACCAGCAAGCTTTTGTAGAAAACTAAGAGAGCCTCAAGCATACAGCCAGTTATCCTGTTGGGATATTTGCCAAATCCTAGGGTTTTACAGAATGGGAGGCTAAACATCTCATTGGAAAGCCTTTGAAAACCAGAGCAGACATTTTGGCAGTCACACAAGATACTGTCTAGAGTTATGAACCTACCCATGGGGGAAAACCCCAATGAATTCCCAGGCTCTCTGTTAAAAACCCTAGAGGGCTATGATAATTTCTTGGAATGGAGATCAGCCAAAAATAGCTTGAGCTTTACTAGAACCGCAGCCTAGCCTCCATTCAGCCTAGTCCCTGATTGGGTTAAGATGATCACCTTCCATTCTATCTGTCTATCCAAGGGAAGGGAAACCCTCTCTGAAAGCATTATGTAAAGAATTACAGGACATGGCAAAAGACAATGTGACATGATCAAAAACCAAGAGATAAACCTGGACAATAGAATCAGATCCACAGATGATCCAGATATTGGAATCATCAAAAAAGGATTTTAAAATAACTGTGTTCCTGTTCAAGTAAATAGGAAGAAAGGTAAAGAAAATAAGTGAAACAATGGATAATTCCAACAGAGAAATGAAATGTATTAAAAAGAATCAGGAAGACAATGTGGCAGTTCCTCAAAAAGTTAAATATAGAATTTACATATGATCAAGAAATTCTGCTTGTGGATATATACCCAGAAAAATTGAAAGCAGGGAGTTAAACAATACTTGCACACCAGTGTTCATAGCAGCATTATTCACAATAGACAAAAGATGGAAACAACTCTGATGTCCATTAATAGATGAATGTATAAACAAAATACATGGAATATTATCTAACCTTTAAAAAGAATACAACATGGATAAACCTCAAAAACATTATGCTAAATGATATAAGACAGACACAAATGGGCAAATATTGTATAATTCCACTTATATGAGGTATGTAGAATAACATATATAAACTGGGACAATGGTAAAAGGAATTAAAATGTTTAAGATTCTTATCATATAGCAGAGTAGAGTAAAAGTATCAACGAGTTAATATCAATTAGTCTATAAATATCAATTAATTAATGAAATATCACTCAATTAACTTTAGACTTCGTTGGAGTATCTGGGTGGCTCAGTTGTTTAAGCATCTGACTTTGGCTCAGGCCATGATCTCATAGTTCGTGAGTTTGAGCCTCACATTGGGCTCCCTGCTGTCAGCACAGAGCCTGCTTTGGATCCTCTGTCCCCCTGTCTCTGTCCCTCCCCCACTCGTGCCCTCTCTCTCTCTCAAAAATAAATAAACATTAAAAAAAAAAAAAACTTTAGGCGCACCTGGATGGCTCAGTTGGTTAAGTGTCCGACTCTTGATTTCAGCTCGGGTCATGATCTCATAGTTCATGAGTTCGAGCCCCACATTGGGCTCTGTGCTGATGGTGAGCCTCTCTCTCTCTCTCCCTCTCTCTCTGCCCCTCCCCTGCTCTCTCTCTCCTTCTCTCTCTAAAAAACTAAAAAAAAAAATTTTTTTAACTTTAGACTTTGTTGATCAAAATATGCACATTGTTATTTCTAGGATAGCCTCTGGAATAGAAAAAGAGTGTATCGTTTCCAAACTAATAATGAAAAATGAAATAATAAAAGAATACTCAGTTCTAAAGAAAGCAAGAAAGTAAAGAACATATAGACAGTAGAAGTACAGAGTACAGACAGTAGAAGTACAGAATACATAACAAGATGATAGATGTCACAAATTGAATTCCCTGGGAAACAGATTCAGAGACTGAGATTTGCCTGAAGGATGTTTATTGGGGTGGGCTCTTGAGATTAACATCTGTAGGGGAGGGAGGAAACAGGATAGACCAGAGAAGTTAAACTGCAATACAGTGGTAACAAAGACCTCAGTCGATTCTACAGGGTCCAGGCATCTATACCTTGTCACTGATCAGTCATTGAATACAGTTTTCTACCCTCTTCTGTCCTCCCTTAAGGGGACATGACCTTGGGTAAGGCTGTATTCTAAGGCTGAGGATAAGTCCCAAAGAAAGATTCAGCTGAGAGCTGTTGACTACTTACATGCCTAATAAGGGAATGAGTACTCTTGTTCTGGACAAGATATGGGTGGTTTACCATGGCACTGGCTGTAGTATATTTAAACCCAAATATATTGGTAATTACATTAAATGTAAGTGGACCAAATGCTTCAGTTAAAAGACAAAGATTGTCATACTATACTAAAATTAAAAAAACAGGGGCACTTGAGTGGCTCAGTCGGTTGAGTGTCTGACTCTTGATTTTGGCTCGGGTCATGATACCAGGTAATGGGATTGAGTCCCACATTGGGGCTCCACACTGCTTAATATTATCTCTCTCTCTCTCTCTCTCTCTCTCTGCCCCTCTCCCCCACTCACATACACTCTCTCTCAAAAACAAACAATGATATTTACAAGAGAAACATCTAAAATATAAAGATGCAGATGGATTGAAATAAAAAGAACAGGAAAACCATTCAGGCAAATATGCAAATTATAAAAAAAGGGGGGTGTTTAAAGGAAAACCCATAGCTATATATATTCACGTAAGTTTCAAATTATACAGACTATACCTCTTTTTAGAGTCTAAATCAGCCTTTACTGGCTTGAAATGTAATACCTTTTAAATTTGTTTCTTCTGTGTTTTACTTTTACAATATTTGCATATGTAATTGTCTGGCCTTTTCACAACCTTTGGCAATAGCCACACATACTTTTTTTGGTCCTGGTAATTCCTGTTTTGAAATGTAGAGTCTAAACTGATTGTCTCTTTCCCTCTGTATTACTGCATAGACTGTTCTCCTATTTAAATGGACTGAACTGAACCAGAATATATAATAAGATGGCTGATTTTCAATTTGGTTATAAAAATATAAAGCTACATTATCTCAAAACCACATTTAGCAAAAACATGGTTGCCAAAGGATTTGTAGTATATAAACTCTGAACAGATTTACTCAAAAATCTTCTATTTAATCTTTGTGAAGGAAGATTATAAAGAAATACAGAATGCTCTAGTTCTGGACAAGAAGATCCCAAAGAAGTCCTACAAACATTACTTGCTGAAGTTTAACAATGTGGGTTCTTTCCTTCCCTGTGTAAATTGACAGTTTGACTTCTAAATTTTCTCTAGTTATTTTTTCCTGTTTTTAATCATTTAATACTTATATTCAAGGTAATTACTATCACATAACAATCATATAAAAATATAACCCATTTTAAAAGAAGTATCAGTTAACAAATATTTTTTGAACACCTACTACATGTCAGTCATTATTCTAGGTGTGGTGATTTAGGGTAAGCAAGATATAGAGTCCATGTTTTAAGAAGCTTACAGTATAGTGGAATATGTATAATAAAAACAAAAATACACAACAACTTTAGGGACTAAGAAGTGTAATAAGAAAGGATATAATAGCAATATTTTGTAGACAATGGCTAGGGCATGCTACCTTAA
This sequence comes from Prionailurus bengalensis, assembly GCF_016509475.1. Classification (NCBI taxonomy): domain Eukaryota; kingdom Metazoa; phylum Chordata; class Mammalia; order Carnivora; family Felidae; genus Prionailurus; species Prionailurus bengalensis. Next base: position 79,098,597 of record NC_057345.1, on the reverse strand, counting down.
CTAGGGTAACTGGGAAAGTCTTCCCTGAGAAGATGGCATTTTGATTAGAACTTGATGAGAAGGAAGCAATTACATGAATATCTGGGCAAAAAGCATTTTTAAAAAAAGGACCATAAGTGCAAATGCCCAAGAGGGAGCAAGCTTGGGAAATATGATTGATTTCATGAGTAATTTATGAAAATCTGCCTCATTACTTTAGTCATTTCATGTACATTTTATTTATTTTTTGTTTTTTAATATTTATTTTTGGGGAGAGCACAAGCAGGGCAAGGGCAGAGAGAGGAGGCTCTGAAGTGGACTCTGTGCTGAAAGGCTGACAGGAGCGAGCCAGATGTGGGGCTCAAACTCACAAACCATGAGATCATGACCTGAGCTGAAGTCAGACACTTAACCGACTGAGCCAGCCAAGTGCCCCTAGTCATTTCCTGTACATTTTAAAATCTTGGATATTGATGGTACAATTCATCAAGTATTGGGAACTTCTTGATTATAAGTAGTTCAACCATATTATGTGAGTCTATTGGAGAAAATCCTAGGCTGGAGTCAAAGTACCAGCCTTATTTCTTTTTTTTTTTTTTTTTTTAATTTTTTTTTAATGTTTATTTTTTTTTAATTTTATATATGAAATTTATTGTCAAATTGGTTTCCATACAACACCCAGTGCTCATCCCAAAAGGTGCCCTCTTCAATACCCATCACCCACCCTCTCCTCCCTCCCACCCCCCATCAACCCTCAGTTTGTTCTCAGTTTTTAAGGGTCTCTTATGCTTTGGCTCTCTCCCACTCTAACCTCTTTTTTTTTTTTCCTTCCCCTCCCCCATGGGTTCCTGTTAAGTTTCTCAGGATCCACATAAGAGTGAAACCATATGGTATCTGTCTTTCTCTGTATGGCTTATTTCACTTAGCATCACACTCTCCAGTTCCATCCACGTTGCTACAAAAGGCCATATTTCATTTTTTCTCATTGCCACGTAATATTCCATTGTATATATAAACCACAATTTCTTTATCCATTCATCAGTTGATGGACATTTAGGCTCTTTCCATAATTTGGCTATTGTTGAGAGTGCTGCTATGAACATTGGGGTACAAGTGCCCCTATGCATCAGTGCTCCTGTATCCCTTGGGTAAATTCCTAGCAGTGCTATTGCTGGGTCATAGGGTAGGTCTATTTTTAATTTTCTGAGGAACCTCCACACTGCTTTCCAGAGCGGCTGCACCAATTTGCATTCCCACCAACAGTGCAAGAGGGTTCCCGTTTCTCCACATCCTCTCCAGCATCTATAGTCTCCTGATTTGTTCATTTTGGCCACTCTGACTGGCGTGAGGTGATATCTGAGTGTGGTTTTGATTTGTATTTCCCTGATAAGGAGCGACACTGCACATCTTTTCATGTGCCTGTTGGCCATCCGGATGTCTTCTTTAGAGAAGTGTCTATTCATGTTTTCTGCCCATTTCTTCATTGGGTTATTTGTTTTTCGGGTGTGGAGTTTGGTGAGCTCTTTATAGATTTTGGATACTAGCCCTTTGTCCGATATGTCATTTGCAAATATCTTTTCCCATTCCATTGGTTGTCTTTTAGTTTTGTTGGTTGTTTCCTTTGCTGTGCAGAAGCTTTTTATCTTCATAAGGTCCCAGTAATTCACTTTTGCTTTTAATTCCCTTGCCTTTGGGGATGTGTCGAGTAAGAGATTGCTACGGCTGAGGTCAGAGAGGTCTTTTCCTGCTTTCTCCTCTAAGGTTTTGATGGTTTCCTGTCTCACATTCAGGTCCTTTGTCCATTTTGAGTTTATTTTTGTGAATGGTGTGAGAAAGTGGTCTAGTTTCAACCTTCTGCATGTTGCTGTCCAGTTCTACCAGCACCATTTGTTAAAGAGGCTGTCTTTTTTCCATTGGATGTTCTTTCCTGCTTTGTCAAAGATGAGTTGGCCATATGTTTGTGGGTCTAGTTCTGGGGTTTCTTTTCTATTCCATTGATCTATGTGTCTGTTTTGGTGCCAATACCATGCTGTCTTGATGATGACAGCTTTGTAGTAGAGGCTAAAGTCTGGGATTGTGATGCCTCCTGCTTTGGTCTTCTTCTTCAAAATTCCTTTGGCTATTCGGGGCCTTTTGTGGTTCCATATGAATTTTAGGATTGCTTGTTCTAGTTTCGAGAAGAATGCTGGTGCAATTTTGATTGGGATTGCATTGAATGTGTAGATAGCTTTGGGTAGTATTGACATTTTGACAATATTTATTTTTCCAATCCATGAGCAGGGAATGTCTTTCCATTTCTTTAAATCTTCTTCAATTTCCTTCATAAGCTTTCTATAGTTTTCAGCATACAGATCCTTTACATCTTTGGTTAGATTTATTCCTAGGTATTTTATGCTTCTTGGTGCAATTGTGAATGGGATCAGTTTCTTTATTTGTCTTTCTGTTGCTTCATTGTTAGTGTATAAGAATGCAACTGATTTCTGTACATTGATTTTGTATCCTGCAACTTTGCTGAATTCCTGTATCAGTTCTAGCAGACTTTTGGTGGAGTCTATCGGATTTTCCATGTATAATATCATGTCATCTGCAAAAAGTGAAAGCTTGACTTCATCTTTGCCAATTTTGATGCCTTTGATTTCCTTTTGTTGTCTGATTGCTGATGCTAGAACTTCCAGCACTATGTTAAACAGCAGCGGTGAGAGTGGGCATCCTTGTCGTGTTCCTGATCTCAGGGAAAAAGCTCTCAGTTTTTCCCCGTTGAGGATGATGTTAGCTGTGGGCTTTTCATAAATGGCTTTTATGATCTTTAAGTATGTTCCTTCTATCCCGACTTTCTCAAGGGTTTTTATTAAGAAAGGGTGCTGGATTTTGTCAAAGGCCTTTTCTGCATCGATTGACAGGATCATATGGTTCTTCTCTTTTTTTTTGTTAATGTGATGTATCACGTTGATTGATTTGCGAATGTTGAACCAGCCCTGCATCCCAGGAATGAATCCCACTTGATCATGGTGAATAATTCTTTTTATATGCCGTTGAATTCGATTTGCTAGTATCTTATTGAGAATTTTTGCATCCATATTCATCAGGGATATTGGCCTGTAGTTCTCTTTTTTTACTGGGTCTCTGTCTGGTTTAGGAATCAAAGTAATACTGGCTTCATAGAATGAGTCTGGAAGTTTTCCTTCCCTTTCTATTTCTTGGAATAGCTTGAGAAGGATAGGTATTATCTCTGCTTTAAACGTCTGGTAGAACTCCCCTGGGAAGCCATCTGGTCCTGGACTCTTATTTGTTGGGAGATTTTTGATAACCGATTCAATTTCTTCACTGGTTATGGGTCTGTTCAAGCTTTCTATTTCCTCCTGATTGAGTTTTGGAAGAGTGTGGGTGTTCAGGAATTTGTCCATTTCTTCCAGGTTGTCCAATTTGTTGGCATATAAGTTTTCATAGTATTCCCTGATAATTGTTTGTATCTCTGAGGGATTGGTTGTAATAATTCCATTTTCATTCATGATTTTATCTATTTGGGTCATCTCCCTTTTCTTTTTGAGAAGCCTGGCTAGAGGTTTGTCAATTTTGTTTATTTTTTCAAAAAACCAACTCTTGGTTTCGTTGATCTGCTCTACAGTTTTTTTAGATTCTATATTGTTTATTTCTGCTCTGATCTTTATTATTTCTCTTCTTCTGCTGGGTTTAGGCTGCCTTTGCTGTTCTGCTTCTATTTCCTTTAGGTGTGCTGTTAGATTTTGTATTTGGGATTTTTCTTGTTTCTTGAGATAGGCCTGGATTGCAATGTATTTTCCTCTCAGGACTGCCTTCGCTGCGTCCCAAAGCGTTTGGATTGTTGTATTTTCATTTTCGTTTGTTTCCATATATTTTTTAATTTCTTCTCTAATTGCCTGGTTGACCCACTCATTCGTTAGTAGGGTGTTCTTTAACCTCCATGCTTTTGGAGGTTTTCCAGACTTTTTCCTGTGGTTGATTTCAAGCTTCATAGCATTGTGGTCTGAAAGTATGCATGGTATAATTTCAATTCTTGTAAACTTATGAAGGGCTGTTTTGTGACCCAGTATATGATCTATCTTGGAGAATGTTCCATGTGCACTCGAGAAGAAAGTATATTCTGTTGCTTTGGGATGCAGAGTTCTAAATATATCTGTCAAGTCCATCTGATCCAATGTCTCAGGGCCCTTGTTTCTTTATTGACCGTGTGTCTAGATGATCTATCCATTTCTGTAAGTGGGGTGTTAAAGTCCCCTGCAATTACCACATTCTTATCAATAAGGTTGCTTATGTTTATGAGTAATTGTTTTATATATTTGGGGGCTCCGGTATTCGGCGCATAGACATTTATAATTGTTAGCTCTTCCTGATGGATAGACCCTGTAACTATTATATAATGTCCTTCTTCATCTCTTGTTACAGCCTTTAATTTAAAGTCTAGTTTGTCTGATATAAGTATGGCTACTCCAGCTTTCTTTTGGCTTCCAGTAGCATGATAAATAGTTCTCCATCCCCTCACTCTCAATCTAAAGGTGTCCTCAGGTCTAAAATGAGTCTCTTGTAGACAGCAAATAGATGGGTCTTGTTTTTTTATCCATTCTGATACCCTATGTCTTTTGGTTGGCGCATTTAATCCATTTACATTCAGTGTTATTATAGAAAGATACGGGTTTAGAGTCATTGTGATGTCTGTATGTTTTATGCTTGTAGTGATGTCTCTGGGACTTTGTCTCACAGGGTCCCCCTTAGGATCTCTTGTAGGGCTGGTTTAGTGGTGACAAATTCCTTCAGTTTTTGTTTGTTTGGGAAGACCTTTATCTCTCCTTCTATTCTAAATGACAGACTTGCTGGATAAAGGATTCTCGGCTGCATATTTTTTCTGTCTAGCACACTGAAAATCTCGTGCCAATTCTTTCTGGCCTGCCAAGTTTCAAAAGAGAGATCAGTCACGAGTCTTATAGGTCTCCCTTTATATGTGAGGGCACGTTTACCCCTTGCTGCTTTCAGAATTTTCTCTTTATCCTTGTATTTTGCCAGTTTCACTATGATATGTCGTGCAGAAGATCGATTCAAGTTACGTCTGAAGGGAGTTCTCTGTGCCTCTTGGATTTCAATGCCTTTTTCCTTCCCCAGTTCAGGGAAGTTCTCAGCTATGATTTCTTCAAGTACCCCTTCAGCACCTTTCCCTCTGTCTTCCTCCTCTGGGATACCAATTATGCGTATATTATTTCTTTTTAGTGTATCACTTAGTTCTCTAATTTTCCCCTCATACTCCTGGATTTTTTTATCTCTCTTTTTCTCAGCTTCCTCTTTTTCCATAACTTTATCTTCTAGTTCACCTATTCTCTCCTCTGCCTCTTCAAGCCGAGCCGTGGTGATTTCCATTTTGTTATGCATTTCGTTTAAAGCGTTTTTCAGCTCCTCGTGACTGCTCCTTAGTCCCTTGATCTCTGTAGCAAGAGATTCTCTGCTGTCCTCTATACTGTTTTCAAGCCCAGCGATTAATTTTATGACTATTATTCTAAATTCACTTTCTGTTATATTATTTAAATCCTTTTTGATCAGCTCATTAGCTGTTGTTATTTCCTGGAGATTCTTCTGAGGGGAATTCTTCCACTTGGTCATTTTGGATAGTCCCTGGCGTGGTGAGGACCTGCAGGGCACTTCCCCTGTGCTGTGGTGTATAACTGGAGTTGGTGGGCGGAGCCGCAGTCAGACCTGATGTCTGCCCCCAGCCCACCGCTGGGGCCACAGTCAGACTGGTGTGTGCCTTCTCTTCTCCTCTCCTAGGGGCGGGATTCACTGTGGGGTGGGGTGGCTCGTCTGGGCTACTTGCACCCTGCCAGGCTTGTGATGCTGGGGATCTGGCGTATTAGCTGGGGTGGGTAGGCAAGGTGCACGGGGGCAGGAGGGGCAGGCTTAGATCGCTTCTCCTTAGGTGATCCACTTCAGGAGGGGCCCTGTGGCAGCGGGAGGGAGTCAGATCCGCTGCCGTAGGTTTGGCTTCTCCAAAGCGCAGAGTTGGGTGTTTCCGCGGAGCGAGCAAGTTCCCTGGCAGGAACCGGTTCTCTTTGGGATTTCGGCTGGGGGATGGGCGGGGGAGATGGCGCTGGCGAGCGCCTTTGTTCCCCACCAAACTGAGCTCTGTCATCCAGGGGCTCAGCAGCTCTCCCTCCCTTTGTCCTCCAGCCTTCCCGCTTTCCGAGTAGAGCTGTTCACTTATGACCTCCCAGACGCTAAGTCGCACTTGCTGTCGGAACACAGTCCGTCAGGCCCCTCCGCTTTTGCAAGCCCGACTCAGGGGCTCTGCTTGGCCGGCGAGCCGCCCCTCCGCCCCGGCTCCCTCCCGCCAGTCCGTGGAGCGCGCACCGCCTCGCTGCCCTTCCTACCCTCTTCCGTGGGCCTCTCGTCTGCGCTTGGCTCCAGAGACTCCATTCTGCTAATCCTCTGGTGGTTTTCTGGGTTATTTAGGCAGGTGTAGGTGGAATCTAAGTGATCAGCAGGACGCGCAGTGAGCCCAGCGTCCTCCTACGCCGCCATCTTCCCTCCTCCCTCCAGACTTCTTTCTTGTAGTGTACTATATGACTTCGAGTAAGTGACTTCATTTCATTGACTTGCTATTAAGTTCATTCATTGTACAGGTGGGAGAACTACCCTGGCCTTGCCCTACCCACATCACAGATTTTATGGACATAAAGTAGAACTGAACCAGTTACAATGGCTTTCTATTACTGAATGATACTGTAACATATCTATTGAATATAGAGAAGGTTCTCAAGTCTTTGACTTGATTCCATTTGGCCTGGGGCAAGTACCTTAATATTTGATATTGCTATAACTATAACATTGTAATTCAGAAATTTCTCCAGAAGATTGCCCTGGCTGTTCCATTCAGAGCATTGCTTCCAAGCTGAGATCACCATTTAGGAGTTAGATATCATAGGTGACCAATAGAATGTGATAAGCAGTTTATTTATATTTAAGAATCACAGTCTATCTTATCCTACACAGCTTTCTTCTTCTCTGTATATCTTTGTCTTTTTCCCTCTCTCTTTCCATTTGTATATGAGAGGTCATAGCTATTATAGTGGTTAAGAGCATAAGCATTGGAATAAATGAGCTTCAGGCTTGAGTTCCAGCTTTGCCATTCCTTAGCTAGATAGCTTTTTCTTAACCTCTGTAAAGTGGGGATTGGTAATACTGTTGTCTCATCAGGTGGTTGTGAGGATAAAATGAGCTTATGTATTGAAAGGCTTAACACTGTGCGTGGCCCACAGTACTCAGTAAATCATCATTAGTATTGTTTTCTCAAGTTTATGCCTTTGAATCTGACTGGGAAGATAACACACACACACACACACACACACACATTATATGATCAGTTATATCAATCAAGGTTCAAGGAGAGAAGCAGAACCCAAAGAAATATATAGTAAGGGGCACCTTGGTGGCGTAGTCAGTTGAGTGTCCAACTCTTGATTACAGCTCAGGTCATGATCCCAGGATCATGGGATCTAGCCTTGTGTGGGGCTCCATGCTGAACGTGGAGCCTGCTTAAGATTCTGTCCCCTCCCCCATCATGTGCGCGCGCGTGCTCTCTCTTTCTCTCTCTCTCTCTCTCTCTCTCTTTCTCAAAGAGAAAAAAATTTTTAAAAATTTTTTTACACTTATTTATTTTTAAGAAACAGAACGATACAAAGCATGAGCGGGGGAGGAGCAGAGAGAGAAGGAGACACAGAATCTGAAGCAGGCTCCAGGTTCTGAGCAAGCAGTCAGCACAGAGCCTGTGCGGGGCTGGAACCCACGAACTGTGAGATCATGACCTGAGCCGAAGTCGGACGCCCAACCGACTGAGCCACCCAGGCACCCCCTTTTTTTTTCTTGAAAAAGAAATTTTTTAAAGGTTTAGGGGTTACTGGGTGGCTCAGTTGGTTAAGCGTCGGACTTTGGCTCAGGTCATGATCTCACAGTTCCTGGGTTTGAGTCCTGCATTGGGCTCTCTGATCCTCTGTCACTGTCTCTCTGCCCCTCCCCAGCGCCCCCTCTCTCTCTTTCTCAACATAAATAAATAAACTTAAAAAAAAAAACTATCACAAGAAAAAGAATGTTTAACTATGTGTGGTAATGGATGGTAACTAGAATTACTGTGATGATTATTTCACAGTATATGCAAATACCAAATCATTCTGTTGTACACCTTAAACTAGGATAATGTTACATGTCAGTTATATCTCAGTTTTTTTAAAGAGATTTATTACAAGGAATTGGCTTACCCAGTTGTGGGAGCTGGCTAGACGAGGCCGAAATCCACAGGGTAGATTGTCAGAACTTCTTGGGCATGGGTTGAAGTTGCTGTCCACTGACAGCATTTCTTCTTCATCAGAGGAGCCTCAATAATTCTCTAAAGGTCTTTCAACTAATTGAATCAGGCCCACCCAGATTATCTGGTATAACCTCTCCTAAAAGCAATTGATCACAGGCTTCAGTTATATCTACAAAATACCTTCCCAGCAACACCTAGATTATTGTTTGCTTCATTAACTGGGGACTGTAGCCTGGTCAAGTTGATACATCCAAAGACCATCAGATTGGATTCAGACGATTTAGTTGGGAGGCACCTGGCTGGCTTAGTTGGTGGAGTGTGTGACTCTTGATCCCAGCATTATGAGTTCAAGCCCCATATTGGGTGTAGACATTACTTAAATAAGTAAATCTTTTAAAAAATAAAATAATAAAATGATTTAGTTTGTACCAGAGATAGTTGTACTGCACCAATTTAAAGAAAGAAGGTTTCAATGAACACACATCTCTGTGGGTAGAATAGTAGAGAAAGGCTTTATAGAGGATGTAGAAACTTCTGTAGGCCTTCTAGAATAGAAAGAATTAGGTGGGTTCTTGAGGAATGTCTTTCTCCTTGTAATTACAAATCAGGCTTGCTTTAGTACTTTTATCCCAAAGAGCAATTTGATGATTAACATTAGATCTGAGAATTCCCAGAACATGCATTAGTAGCCACTGAACCACAGCCTTGGTTGTTGGGCCGTTTGGCTGCCCATAAATTAATAGATCTTCCTCTTTTGTCCTTTTATAGTAAATTTAAAACACAAACCTAGAATGTGGAACAAATTAGATATGTATTTCATATAAATTATATACTATGTGTGAATTAGTCTAATTTAGTAATCAAGTATATTTCTGATAATTTCAACATTGGAAATCAGTATAGAGCATTAGTATTATTTACCTGAGATGTTTTCTCTAATCAGTGGATAATTTTTATTTTTTTCTTTTATTTTTTTTTTTTATTTTTTTTTTCAACGTTTTTTTATTTATTTTTGGGACAGAGAGAGACAGAGCATGAAAGGGGGAGGGGCAGAGAGAGAGGGAGACACAGAATCGGAAACAGGCTCCAGGCTCCGAGCCATCAGCCCAGAGCCTGACGCGGGGCTCGAACTCCCGGACCGCGAGATCGTGACCTGGCTGAAGTCGGACGCTTAACCGACTGCGCCACCCAGGCGCCCCAGTGGATAATTTTTATTAAAAGATGTTATAAAGTTAATGTGTTTCTTATCTAAGGTTCCAGGAAGCTAGGAGCTAAAACTGGAATTAATTTCACACATTGTATATTGATTTGCAATTTGAATTAAAGTTTCTTGTGTTCAGTTTTTAATAATGGTATGATACTATCCACTGTTATATCCATTATTTAGAACTTGATTCCAGTGAAATGCATAACAGGCTTTTAAATAGTAGGCTTTTAAAACTTTGAGAAGAAAACGCAGTGGAGGTGGTTTACCAGGGGAAGCCAAGGTTAACTTGGTGGACGTTGTAAGCACTGAGAACGGTTCTGCTCTTCTTTGTTTAAAGGCAGCTCTCTCTGAAACTGAGGGGGCAACCACTAACTCACCCTAATTAGATGATCTTGGAAGGATCTGTTTTTTTCCAGTTGTGCTTTTTTCTTTTATCCACCACGCTAATTAGAATTTGTTGTATAGTTCATTGTACATTTTCTCTGATTACAGAAATCACTAATTCACTCATTATTTCAGCAAGTTCTACTTGGTGCCTAGTCATAAAGGAATTTTTCACTGTTTGTGTAGTTTTCTGCCTTCTTTAAAAAAGAAAAAAAGAGTAAGGACAGGGAGAGAAATTTTCCTTCCATGTAATTTTCAGGACAACACTATTTAATATTGGTATTTCTGACATATTCCTCAATGATGGAGAGTGTTGGTTTTGAGGTTCTATCTGCATAGTAATGAGGAATCACTCACTTCATGCTGGTGAACTTTTGTGAGTATTACTTGAGCATGTGCTTTAAAGTGGAAGCAAGAAAAGATAAGGAGCCCCTGAATTTTATTATAGTCTCTTTAAAGATCTAATTTCTAGAAATAATGGTTTGTTGCTTGAAACAACTAGCTTAACATATATGAAAGTTAGGATATTTAGAACTATGTTTTCAATTAGACAGTAATACATAACGATTTCATTTAGCTTTGCATTTGCTTAGAATAAATTATTATATGACTCTAGAGGTTTATTTTGTGTTGTTATCCTCTATTTTTAAAATATATGGAATGAATCCACTTGGAACATACTGTCTTCGAAGTAGAAGCGTAATTTTTTCCTTTTAAGAAAAGTATAATTTTCTTTTATGTCAACTTGAGTTAGATTACCAATCTCTTCCTGGTGAATTTACAGAAAAATATTTACTAAACAAGTGTATTTCAAGTCTTAACAAACATAAGCCCTATTCTAGGGGTAATGTTACTGTTTAGATTATAGTAGCATTTCTGGTGACCTTCGTGTGTTAATGCTGCGCTCTCTTATATCATGTGATGGTCACTGTAATCCTGAAACAGGTGGTATTGTTACCATTAGCATAATTCCTGAGAAGCAATAAAGAGACTAAGGGTTAAAGCCAGTTTAGAGGAAACAAGCCAGCAGGGCAACTGGCTGGCTCAGTTGGTGGACCAAATTACTCTTGATCTCGGGGTTGTGAGTTCAAGCCCCATGTTGGGTGTAGAGATTACAAAAATAAAGATTTTTTAGAAGAAACAAGCCAGCAATAAATACCATGATATTTTAGTTACATGCTTACCAGTACTTGCTAGAACTGGGAGATACAGAGATAAGACATGTCCCCTCCCTGAAGATGCTTACAGACTACTAGAGGATATGGAAAAATAAACAAGAAGCACATAATTGAGACTGGGAGTAGGGTTGCTAAATTTAGCAAAACAAACACAAAAACAGGATGCCCAGTTAGATTTGAATTTAACTTAAAAATGAGTTTCTTTTTTGAGTGTAAGTATATCCCAACTATTGCCAATAAACAACTAATATTTTTTCAATATAAGTATGTCCCCTGTGATATTTTACTGGGAAGTCGGAGAACATCCCAGAAGACTCCTTGGAGACTCCTTGTATCTTAGCTGAATTTTGAAGAATCAGGCATTGCAAGCAGGAGGAGGCTTGTGCACGGCTACATTCAGATAGGAAAGAATGCTACATTCCAGGAACTGCCTGGCTAGAGCAGAGTATGAGGAGCAATTTACGGAAGTCACAATAGCAGAGTCAAAATCATAAAAGACCATTTACGTCCTATTGAGGAGGTTGCCTTCCATCCTCAGGGCAGTATAAAGTCAACAGAAGTTTTTAAGCAGGGAAGTAAGTGGTCAGATTTATGTTTCAGAAGAATTTCACCAATTGTGGTAGAGAGGGTGGGCTGGGTAGGAGATGCCACAGGAAGGGAGACCAGTTTTATGGTTGTTGTAGTAATCCAGGGACAAGGCAGTCAGGATTTAAATCATGGCGTTAGTGGTGGAAATGGAGGGGGGAAAATCGTTTCAAAGATATTAAGGAAATAATTTGATTGCCAGCACTTGGTGACCAATTGAATGTGGGGGGAACAGGGAAGAAGGAGAAGTTTAAGACAACTCACTGTTTATTCCTTCAGATGCATGGGTGATGGCACCTTTCAGTGACATAGGGAATAAAAGCTTAAGTTTGGATAAGAGGAAATAAGAGTTGACAGCAAGTATAGACTGCTGTTTCTAGGAACTGTGCTGGGAAATCATTCAGTTTTGATTTGGTTTAAAATTTTTTTAATTGTGGTGAAGTATACAGAACATAACATTTACTGTATTTTTAAACGTGTACTTATTTATTTTGATGGTGGAGGGGCAGAGAAAGGGACAGAAAGAACCCCAAGCAGGCTCGGAGCTGTCAGCGTTGAGCCTGACTCCAGGCTCTATCTCACTAATGGTGAGATCATGACCTGAGCTGAAATTGAGAATTGGATGCTTAACTGACTGAGCCACTCAGGTGCCCCTAACATTTACCATCTTAATCATTTTTTTTTGTTTTTCATTACCTTTTTTCAGCTTTATTGATGTATAATTGACAAAATTGTAAGATTTTTAAGGGTGCAATGTAGTGATTTGATATACATACACATTCGGAAAGGATTCCCTCCCTTGAGTTAAATAGCACATATTTACCTTTTTTTTGGGGGGAGGGGGGTGAAAACATTTAAGTCCTAATCTCAACAGATTCCATTTATACAATACAGCATTATAAACTACAGCTACCATGTTATTCATTAGATCTTCAGACCTTATTCATCATCTAACTGAACATTTGTACTGTTTTACCAACCTCTCCCTATTTTCCACACTCCCCAGCCCATGGTAACCACTTTCCTACTTCGTTTCTAGGATCTTGACTTTAAAAAAAAAAAAAAATGTTTATTTTGAGAGAGAGACAGAGTAGGGGAGGGTCAGAAAGAGAGGGAGAGAGAATCCCAAGCAGACTCCGTGCTGTCAGCACAAAGCCCGACCCGGAGTTGGATCTCACCAGCTGTGAAATTGTGACCTGAACTGAAATCAAGAGCTGGATGCTCAACTGACTAAGCCATCCAGGCACCCTGACTTTTTTTTTTAATTCTACATATATGTGATACCATACAGTATTTGTCTTTCTCTGACTTATTTCACTTAGCATAATGCCTTCCAGATTCGTCCATGTTGTCACAACTGATAGAATTTCCATATTTTTTAAAGGCTGAATAATATTTCGTTGTGTGTGTATATGTATATATATGAATTAATAAAATGTGTGTATGTATATATTTATGCATATATATACGTATTTGTGTATGTATACCTATGTATGTGTGTGTGTATATATATATATATGTATATGTATATGTATGTATACATACACCGCCCTCCCCCACATTTTCTTTATTTGTCCATCATTGGACGAATCTTTTTTTTATAAGACAGGTTCTTCTTCTTTTTTTGTTTTTCAATTTTTTTTAAGTAATCTCTACACCCAACATGGTGCTTGAACTTATGACCCCAAGATCAAGAGTCACATGCTCTATAGACTGAGCCAGCAAGGTGAACCTACTTAGATTGTTTCCATACTCTGGCTGTTGTGAATAGTGCTGCAATGAACATGAACAGGTATCTCTTTGAGACAATAATTTCATTTTCTTTGTATATATACCCAGAAGTCGGATTGCTGGATCATATGGTAGTTCTATTTTTAATTTCTTACAAAACCTCCATACTGTTTTCCACAGTGCATTGAAACCATTTTTAAGTGTATAGTTCAGTAGTGTTAAGTATATTCATGGCTGTGAAACCAGTCTCCATAAACATTTTCATCTTGCAAACCTAAAACTCTATACCCATTAAACAAGAACTTCCCATTTTCCCTCCTCCCCAACCCCTGGCAATTACCATTCTACTCACCATTTCCATGAGTGTGTCTACTTTAGATACCTCATAAAAGTGGAATCGCACAGTACTTGTCATTTTGTGCCTGGCTTATTTCACTTCGTATAATATCTTTAGGGTTCCTCCATACTGTAGCATGTTTCAGAGTTTCCTTACTTTTTAAGGTTGAATAATATTAAGGTTGTACATATATACCACGATTTGTTTATCCATCATCCATGAGTGGACCCTCGGGTTGCTTCTACCTTTTGGCTGAGAAATTGTTTTAAATTGACCTCATCCAGTTTGGTTATGCACACTCCTTAGATTCTGTTTTGAAAGATAAGGGTAGCTACTGAAAATATTTGCTCCAGGTGAGTATTAACTATTCCTGCACCACCATATTACTGGATTATAAAATCTGAAGCAGGCTCCAGGCTGTCAGCACAGAGCCCAACGTGAGGCCCAAACTCACAGACCGTGAGATCATGACCTGAGCCAAAGTCAGCACTTAACCGACTGAGCCACCCAGGTGCCCCTATAATGATGTGATTTCTGCTACACATATAGGCATTTATTCAGCCCATTTTTATTTGTAAGCAGTCACAAAACTTTTAATATAATCAGTCTGTACATTTATTAAAGTTTTTATTCTGTCCTTTTCAGTATTCTATTTGCATGAAAGATTTACTCAAAGCAGAAGCAATGATACTCCCGAGACAAGCTTCTGTTACCCTTGTAATTAGCATCAGGCAACTAGAAATTCTGAGCCAGTGATTCTTAAAATGTGGTCTCTTTGACCAGCAGCATTAGTATCGCTTCTTGGAAACTTGCTGCAAATGCAGATTTTCAGCCTCACCGAGAACTAAATGAGTCAGAAACTGACATCTGGGTCCATCTTTCTGTGTTTTAGGTTTTTTAAAAAAATTTTTTTTCTTCAACATTTTATTTATTTTTGGGACAGAGAGAGACAGAGCATGAATGGGGGAGGGGCAGAGAGAGAGGGAGACACAGAATCGGAAACAGGCTCCAGGCTCTGAGCCATCAGCCCAGAGCCTGACGCGGGGCTCGAACTCCTGGACTGCGAGATCGTGACCTGGCTGAAGTCGGACGCTTAACCGACTGCGCCACCCAGGCGCCCCTGTTTTAGGTTTTTTTAATGTTTATTTATTTTTGAGACCGAGAGAGACAGAGCATGAATGGGGGAGGGTTGGAAAAAGGGAGACACAGAATCCGAAGCAGGCTCCAGGCTCCAAGCTCTGAGCTGTCAACACAGAGCCAGATGCGGGACTCGAACTCACGGACTGTGAGATCATGACCTAAGGGGAAGTCGGATGCTTAACCGACTGAGCCACCCAGGCGCCGCCCCCCCCCCCATCTTTCTGTGTTTTAACACAAACTTCAGGAGATCTAAATCTCCCTAAAGTTTGAGAATCTCTGTTGTAAAACTGTTAACTCCAAGTACTTCTTTTTACCCCCATTATGAAAAGATAAGGAATATTTCATATTTTAGCCAATCCAAATATTTTAAATACCTTCAATTTCACCATAGATAGTCCATTTCTAACATTCATTCACTACGATATTTAACAAGCTAAAAATTTCACCAATATGATCCTAATTTGGTAATTAATAAAATCCCCCAAATGGGTCAATCTTAGTCAAGATGTGGACAATAGAAGCATGTATTACCTTGGAGCATGTGCTTCCTTATTACCTGACTGGGACTCTTGTGGAGCCCCTATACATTCCTGGACTAAAAACAAAAATATCACACTGTGTACACTGAATAATTTTAAAGTATATTACAGATGTTATAACAGAAGGGAAGGAAAGAGTTGAGAGGGTTCTTGTGTGTGTGTGTGTGTGTGTGTGTGTGTGTGTGTGTGTGTGTGTGCATGTGCATACATGTAGGGAGAGGAAAAGAGAGTCTATGATAAGCACAATTAATGGTTGAGAGAAAGAATTCAGGAAGAGGGGAAAGGAGAGAGGCTGGAGATACAGTGAGAGTGCAGAGAGTGGTGAAGATTAAAAGTAGCTGATAGAGATATTGGAGAGCACACTGACTGGACTTGGAGAATTTTCAGGCACTGGTTAAGAGACCAACTCTGCTATTTTGTCCTAAAGAGAAATTGTAAGATTGTCTAAAATACATTTTTATAATATGTATCTTAGAAAATGATTTAAGACCTGGTACTTATACATCTATTTGTTGTTATCACCCCTTGAGGTAGTTTCCACAGTTCATGAAATTATTCCTTCAGCACCAATGAGTTTTGTAAAATTTAGCTGAAGAGTGCCATCTTCTGGTACTATTAGGTATGTGCAAGCAAAGGCAGAGTATGGGAGAATCCTCATAGTAATAAAATCTTAGAACTGGAAAAACCTTTAATGTTTTTTGCTGAGTATCCTATTGTGAAGTTGAACTCCTTTATAATCTGTATCTTTTTAGTTAGGAGATCAGATTGCTGACAGTGATTATAGGTTGTGTGTATGGCCATGCCTGAAAAACAAACAAAACAGTATGTGGCCAACCAATCTTTTCATATAAGCTTGTGGGAAATTTGCTTTTGGTTTGTGATAGAAGCCACAAGTTGAAGAGCCTGTTGTCTGTGACTACCTCTTTGATGCAGGGTTGGCTTGAGGCCTTTGCTCAAAACAAGAATCTGATTCTTATAGCAGAATGTCAGACTTGTCTTCACTGCTTAACAGTTTACCAGTAAGATACTGATTTATTCTTTTTTTTTAATGTTGAATGGATTATAGAAAATTACTAATTTTATCTTCAGTGAGGTTTTGAAATCAAAACCATTATGTTTTTTTATCATCGTTTTATATATATATATATATATATATATATATTTTTTTTTTTTTTTTTTTTTTTTTTTTGAGAGAGAGAGCACAAGCTGGGGAGGGGCAGAAAGAGAGGAGACACAGAATCTGAAGTAGGCTCCAGACTCTGAGCTGCAGCACAGAGCCCGATGCAGAGCTCGAACCCACGAACCATGAGATCATGACCTGAGCCAAAGTCCGACGCTTAACTAACTGAGCCACCCAGGTGCTCCTTATCATGATGATTTAATAAACATTTACTGAATACTTAAAATACTAAACTCTCTTCTGTATGCTAGAGAGAAAGGGGAGGTTCAAAGATGAATGTGACTTTGTCTCTGCCTTTCGACCAGGGAAGATAACATGAACATAAATGATGTTAGATCTGGGAATATAAAGAAGGAAGGGAGGAAGAATATAGTATCAGGAAGGAAATATACAGTCTCAAGATTATTCATTGGCAATAATGTCGTGGAAAGGGCCACATTTAAATCTTGACCTGGAGCAGGTTATGAATCGAGTGTTCCTCAAGATTCAGGAGCCAAATCTCAGGACATTTGATCCTTTAAGTCCTTTAAGTCCTGTTCCAGAAGCTCTTCACAACAGAATGTGCTATTTCTGCATGAAAACCAAGAACACAGTTCATTTATTCATTTGTTCACCAAGTGCTTTTTATACACATTTGATTATGTGTCAGGCATTGTGCAGTCCTAAGGAAACAAAGATGGAAGTTCTGGCCCTACTTTGAGTTGCTTATGAAGAGGGAATGAATGTGACCAGAGCCCTTTGGTAGGAACACTGTGGATGGACATCTCACTCAGCCATTATTAAATCTGCTCTACATGTTTCTCTCCAAGATTAAGTCATTCTGGTTCTTTTACCTCAATCACTAATTAAAAGCACAGGCTCTGGAGGCAAACTGTCTCGCTTCAGATTCTAGCACTACCACTAACCTGCTCTGCAAATTCCTTAACCTCTGTTGCCTTAATTTATTTATTAATAAAATGGAGATAAATGATGGTAACATCTGTTTTATTGGGAGGTTGTGAAGATTAAAGAGTTATACACAAAAGCTATTAGAATAATGCTGAAATACAGAAAACAATATGACAAATACCCATGGAGCTACCATCTACCTAACAAACCTTTTGCCATATTTGCTTCATTTTTAAAAGGGAAAAGCATCACAGATCCAATTGAAGCTCTCTATCCTTCCTGATATTCTCCTTCCTCCTCCCTAGGGGTAACCACCATCTTGAATTTGCTGTGAGTCCTTACCATCATATTCTATACTTTCACTATATGTGTACAGGGACATAAACAATATATAGTATTGTGTTGCATGTTTCTAAACTGTTTTTTTTTTTAAGAGAGAGAGAGAACATGAGTGGAGGAGAATGACAGAGGGAGAGAGAGACAGAGACAGAGAGAGACAGAGACAGAGCATCTTAAGCAGGCTTCATGCTCAGCACAGAGCCCAACGCAGGGCTTGATTACACAACCTTGGGATCATGACCTGAGTAAAATCAAGAGTTGGACACTCAGTCAACTGAGCCACTCAGGAGCCCTGTATGTTTCTAAACTTTAATTAGTGATATTAAACTGCACCTATCATTTTGTAACTTTTTCCACTTGACATTATGTTTTCAACATTTTTCCATGTTCTTTCATTTTAATTACTGAGTTCTTTTGAGTTAATTACTGAGCTAATTACTGAGTTCTTTCATTTTAATTACTCTATAGTCTTTCACTGTATGAATACACCTCATTTTATTCAGCCATTCTCCTGTTGATGGACATTTGTGTTGTTAACCATTTTCCACTTAGAAATGGCACCTTGAGGTCCTCCTAGACTGTACTTTGAGCTAAGACTTTTGGAGGGAAAGATTTTTCATTATGGGTTCAATTTTTTTTTTTTTTAATTTTTGTTTTCAACGTTTATTTATTTATTTGGGACAGAGAGAGACAGAGCATGAACGGGGGAGGGGCAGAGAGAGAGGGAGACACAGAATCGGAAACAGGCTCCAGGCTCTGAGCCATCAGCCCAGAGCCCGACGCGGGGCTCGAACTCACGGACCACGAGATCGTGACCTGGCTGAAGTCGGACACTTAACCGACTGCGCCACCCAGGCGCCCCTCCTGGAGTGAATTTTTACAGATGAATTGAAGACATACACTCTAATGGAAATTGTTTTAAAAGAAATGTAATGATCATGTGAAAATTAATAAAAGGAAATCTTCCTGGAGTCAGAAGAAGTCCAAAAGAAGTCAGGAGCTCTTATTCCCTATCACTCATAGTCAACTGCAGACCCCAACAAGAACAAAGTAATTTACATTCCCAACAAGAGGAATGTACTTTACTACTCCAGCAAGAGGAAGAAAGATTTTCTCCTTGCCTGGCAACAGCCCAGCCAATAAGAGACTGTCACGACTCAGCCAATGAAAACCCACTACCCTTCAGACTTCTAGTTTACTCCAATGGACTTTTTGCATGTAGCAGCCCCTCCCAACTCTGCCTTTCCGCTATAATAGAACATTCCTCTGCTTTGTTCTCCCAACTTGCCCATGGTTTTACTGCGGCTTGCATGTCCTGGACTGTTAGTCCCAATTACACGCATGTTTACTGATAAAATACCTGAGTTTTTTTTTTTTTTTAATTTTTTTTTCAACGTTTTTTATTTATTTTGGGACAGAGAGAGACAGAGCATGAACGGGGGAGGGGCAGAGAGAGAGGGAGACACAGAATCGGAAACAGGCTCCAGGCTCTGAGCCATCAGCCCAGAGCCTGACGCGGGGCTCGAACTCACGGAGCGCGAGATCGTGACCTGGCTGAAGTCGGACGCTTAACCGACTGCGCCACCCAGGCGCCCCGTGTTCAATTTTTTTTTAATGTTTACCAGTCTTATTCTTATTTTGTTTCTTCTTGCATCTTTTCTATTGTTTCTATTTTTCTAGAAAAACTGTTCATTTCAAATGTATTGCCATAGTATTTATATTATTCACTATCCCTACCCTTTTCTTTCCTAATAATCCTTATTTGTGCCTCCTTTTTTTCATGATCAGTCTTGTTAAAGGTTTATCTCCTTTGCTAAAGTTTCAGAGAACTGTTGCTATTATTGATCTTTTTCTTTTTTTTTTATTATTAACTTCTGCTTTTTTTTCTTCTTCTTTTGGAGGTTTACTCTGTTATTGTTGGGGCCTTTTTTAAGCCTCTTTAGTTGAATGCTTACTATTTATATTCAGTTTCTTATCTTTTTTCATCATTGCATTTAAAGCCATAAATTTCCCTCTAAGAACTCCTTTAGCTGCATCTTACAAGTTTTAACATGTATACGTTTGTTGTTGTTCGTTCTAAATATTCTGCATTTCCATTGTGGTTTTTTCTTTAATCCACAAAATAGTTAGGAATGTGCTTTTTAGTTTCCAAACATGTCTGTTTATGTTTACATTATTTTTGTTGTTGATTTCTTATTTCTTTGTGATCAGAGGATGTGGTCTATGTGATCTAAATTCATTAGAAACTCTAACCTGTAACCAGGTAAACTGTAAACAGGAGGTTTTGCTGCAGCTCCTGAGTAAGGCCTCAGAACTCCCACCATCTTCGCCTTAGTAAAGACATATGCCGGTGAAATTGCTGGCCATCTGCTACAAGCAGATAATGTTTATACCAAACAGATGGTTCTGCATTCCCTAAAAATCCCCAGAGGTTGACCTGGGGAAGGAAGTATCGAGCATCTCCCATGTGATCCTCCCCAAACTGGGGTGTAGGAACTAGATTGCTCTGCTCCTCCTATGAAAGTGAAACCTCATCTTCTTGGTTACAGCCAGGTCTGAAGGAGAAAGCAAGCACGGTGGAGGCTTATCCAGGAGCTTCTCTGGTAGTGACAGCTGAAGGGCAACAACCCCCAGGTGTTGGCGTTTAACTCTACACATGGGCAGAGCACTCCATCTCTGTCAGGGCTATCCTTATCCTCCCAGCAAACTAGAAAGTATTGGTAGGGGGGCCCAGGAGGCAAGTCTGAGGAACCTGTGCTGACCTCTTCAAACATTGAGTACTTACCAGACTCGACTGTGCTTTGGCTTTTTCCTTGGGATCAATGAAAAATTTAAGCCCCCAAAATGAAAGATCAAGAAATTATCCTCAGTCCCTATCCCACACAAGGGAAGCCCAGGGTTGGCCCTCTAGTAGGTTGCAATGTATCAAGAACCAGAGCTGGGCAAGACTGATCTGTGAACCACATCATGTCATCAGACTGAGGGAACCAGACAGACACAGAGAACCATCAAAAGGTAATTGCAGAAACCAGAAAAGAGCAAGAGGTCTAAAGCAGAGATTGGGAGATGAAGGTCAGAGGAATTATTACAACTATAGGAATATACCATAGCCTTCTATTGTTATTTTAATTGGTTAATTCCTTCTTTCTGCTTTCTTTGGATTAATTTTTTTTCCAATTTCTTGAATTTTTAATTCATTTGTTTTGTTCTTTGCTGTTTGTTAACATAATTAAGACTTCGAATTCTACTCTAAATGGTTCTTTAATTTTATCATTAGTTTTATTTTTAGTTTCTGATTTTTTAACAATTATCATTGTTATTTTCTAGACACTTAAATTTTCAATTTGAACTTTCTCTTTGATTCTCAAGAATTAGAAGGACCTTTAGTGGCACATGGGTAGCTCAGTTGGTTAGCATCCAACTCTTGGTTTCAGTTCATTCTCTTTCTCCCATTTCTTTGCCCCTCTCCACATCCCTCTCTCTGTCTCAAAATAAATAAACATTAAAAAAAATAAAGAACATTTAATTATGTATGGATAGATGTTTTATTAATTTCAAGTTTTATCATATTGTGATTAGAGAACACTGTTTCTGCCATATCTACTGTGTGGAATGTATTAAGATTTTCATCTAATTTTGTTTTTTTTAAATGTTTATTTATTATTTATTTTGAGAAAGAGAGAGCATGCGAGCAGGGGAGAGACAGAGAGAGGGAGGGAGAGAGAGAATCCCAAGCAGGCTCCGCACTGTCAGCAGAGCCCAACTCAGGGCTTGATCCCACCAACCGTGACATCATGATCTGAGTAGAAACCAAGAGTCGGGCGCTTAACCGATTGAGCCACCCAGGCACCCCTTGGTCTAATTTTGTAAATGTTCCATGAACATTTGAAAAGTCTGTTCTCACAGCAATTAGATCTACTTTATTATTCAGGCTTTCTAATTCTTTTATATCCTTTTTTTCATACACCTTATCTGTCATGGACTAAGAGAAGTCAATTAGGCTCTAATGTCTTTCTGTTTATTTCTTTTTTTATTTCTTACAGATTTTGCTTAATACATTTTAATACTTTATTTGCCTTATAGAAACTCATGACTGTAATATCTTCATTGTGGATTGTATGTTTGATCATTGTAAAGAGACTTTTTTTTTTTTTTTTTGCCTTATTTAATGCTTTCTTAACCTCTGACATCAACCTTGTCTGGTATAAGATTGTGATTTAATTGTTTTCCTTGCATTTTCCTGATATACCTGTACTATCTTTTATCTTTTATTTTCAACTTTTTTGACACTGGTTTCTGAAGATATTTTTATTTCAGTAGATGAGATTATCCTGTTGACATTTATAGATATGACTTAGTTCTGTATCACATTTTATGACCTACTTTCTGTTTTTAAGGATTCATTTGGTTTGTATCTTTCTCTAGATGGTGTATATTTCTTTGTTTCATGCATGTTCCTTCTGATTATTTAGGAAGGTCTGTATTCTGTTTTTAGCTCTTCTAATGTTTGTCTTTATTTTATAACTTTTAAAAACATACTTTATTTTTTTTAAGTTTATTTGAGAGAGAGAGAGAGAGAGAGAGAATGCTCACACAGGCACACGTGAGCCGTGGAGGGGCAGAGAGAGGGAGAAAGAGAATCCCAAGCAGGCTCCATGCCATCAGCGCAGAGCCCAATGCAGGGCTTGATCCCAACAGTGAGATCATGACCTGAGCCAAAATCAAGAGTTGGACAATTAACCGACTAAGCCACCCAGGAACCCCTATCCTCTATTTCTTTAGACTAAATCTACTTCTTACGAGCAGTGACCAAATTATAATTCCATTCATCTCATCTCCTTTACTCCGCCTAATTTTAATCAGTATATTATTGTTATTAGTTCTTTTAGTGATCATTGGTATACTTTTGAATGTACCTCTATCTCTGTTAATTGATTTATAAGATGTAAATGTTATCTTTGACCTTGAATATTAAAAATAAAGAGGGGCGCTGGGTGGCTCAGTCAGTTGGGTGTCCGACTTCAGCTCAGGTCATGATCTCGCAGTTTGTGAGTTCAAGCCCAGCGTCAGGCTCTGTGCTGACAGCTCAGAGACTGGAGCCTGCTTCGGATTCTGTGTCTCCCTCTGTCTCTGCCCCTCCCATGCTCATGCTCTGTCTCTCTCTCTGTCTCTCAATAATAAATAATCATTTAAAAAAACTTAAAGATAAAGAAATCAACATCCTTTTGCCACCTTCCATCTTCCTACATCTTCCCTTCTTAGTTTTTGTTAATTTTATAACTTTTGCTGGTATAGTTTGTAATATAAACATTCTGAGTAATATATAAAATAGTTATTAAGAGAATGAGCTCTGGAACCAGACTGCCTAAGTTGGAATCTTGACTTTATCGTTTTTAGGTGTGTGACCTTGAGCAGATTGCTTAACAGATATTTATTTGTTTCCTTGTTTTTACAATGGATATAACAATAGGTTCTACCTCACAGGTTTGTTTTCATGATAATGAATGAAAGTATAGTATTAGAACAGTGCCTGACACATAATGAGCATCTAGTAATTATAAGATATTGCATTAATTATTATGAAGTAGATTTCCAGTTTTTTTTTCATCCCAGTTCTATATTTCAACTGACTACCATGTTCAGGTTCTCTGTTCATCTCTTGGTTGCCTAAAATCCATTCTCAAGTAGTTAAGAGACACTAATGGCAGGGGCACCTGGGTGGTTCAGTCGGTTAGGCGTCCAACCCTTGATTTCAGCTCAGGTCATGATCTTGCAGTTCATGGGTTCAAGTCCTTGGGCTCCCATGGAGCCTACTTCAGATTTTCCCTCTGCTCCTCCTCTTCTCTCTCTCTCTCTCTCTCTCAAAATAAATAAATAAATAAATAAATAAATAAATAAATAAATAAACCTTAAAAAAAAAGAGAGAGACTAATAGGAGTTATAATTTCTAAACCTTTTATGTTCAAAAACATTTGATGCCTTTTACTTGAAAGGAAGTTTAGTATGTAAAATAATAGTACCTACTATTGAGCACTTAATAAAATCACAGGTGATCTGTATTCATTATTATATCATTTTACCTCATAATAATGCTATAATTTTTTTTTTTTTAAGTAAGCTCTATGCCCAATGTGGGACTTGAAATCACCATGAGATCAAGAGTTGTATGCTGTACAGACTGAGCCAGGCACCTCCTTCATAATAATGCTATAAGTCAAGTATTACGTGTATTATTCATATCCCCTTTCACAAATGAAAAGGCAAGTCACGCTTCCTTTCTCAGACTTTGCTGGCATTGAACCATTATCTAACATTGATGTGGCTGTGGAGAAATCTGAGGCCAATCTCATTTATTTCCCTTTAAAGATGCCTTGATCTTTTTGCCTGAATGCTCAAAGGATTATTTATTTTTGAAGTCTAGTAAAATTCAGTGGGATATGTCAGAAGGGTCATTCTGTGTCGGTTTTCTTGGGACATTGTGTGTTCTTTCAGTCTGTGAAGTGTGCTTTCACTTACACGAAGTTGCCTTGAATTCTACTTTGAATATTTTTTCTTTTCCACTTGTTCCATTCTCCTTCAGGTGGACATGCTGGATATCCTTTATCTTCTGTGTCCATAATTTTGCCTCAAATTCGTTTTAGTTCTTTTTAAATTTCCATTTCCTTTTTCTCACTTTTCTTACCTAGCCCTCGTTTAAGTCTAACTGTGTTGTTATCCTTGTCTGCCTTCTTCTTCCGCCCCATTTATAATATGGCTTTAATTTTTAGGATCTTTTCCTTTTCTTCCTTCCTGAGTTCTGCTAGCTTATTTCACAATTCCTTCTGTTATCTCATCATCATTCTGCTTTGAGGTCTTATTTTTTGAACGGTTTCATTAAGTCCTTTGAATTCACAGCCGTATGCTTGATCTGCTTCATGGCAACATATTTCTGGAAAATTTATTTTTATAACATTTCATTTCCTCCTTTTTCTTGTAGATTTGCTGTGTAGATCTTGGTTTCCTTGGTTATTACTTGTTACTAAACAAAAAGAGTTCTTCCTCAACCAGTTACTTACAGGAAGCAACTGGAGCAGTGAATTGTATTAGTAATGAGGCTGCTGTGGTCCAGTGTGTGTGTGTGTGTGTGTGTGTGTGTGTGTGTGTGTGTGTGTGTGAAAGAGAGAAAAAAGGAGAAACATAGAGACAAAAATATTCACATAGATTGGTTTAGCTAATGTTATCTCCCCAGCAGATGCTCGTAATATACTTTCCCTCAACCCATTTCATTAACAGACTGCCTCCAACATAGGTAACATTTTTAAGGAATTTATCATTCAGCACTGCCTTGTCCTCCTATTTCATGATGGCAAATAGAGTCCTTGAAAGTTCCCACAACTTGTGCTCCCTTAAACTTTCATTGTAAGTCAGGGTGGTGGTTCTGCCCCTCAAGTGTACCATCTGTTTGGATCTATACCAACTTTGAGAAGTAAAATCACAGCAGTTATTTAATCTGAACATACTCTGGACTCTGGTATAATTTTCATTGAATTTGGTAGGCCATCCTCATTAATTGTGCCTTAGGGAGTTTGTGTTTATTTTCCTTATTTTCTTGTTTTTGGGTGATCTCAAGGATGACAAGATGACATCATGAGCTAATTTTATTTTGTTATTGTAAAATATTTTGGCATTTTATTTTATTTTTAAATGTTTATTTCTTTTGAGGGGTGAGGGAGGGGCAGGAGGGAGGCAGAGGGAGAAAGAGAGAGAGACAGGCAGACAGAATCCCAAGCAGTCTCCATACTGTCAGCGCAGAACCCAAACGGGGCTCAAACTCACAAACCATGACCTGAGCCAAAGTCAAGAACTGGATGCTTAACTGACTGAGTCACCCAGGCACTCCATAAAATATTTTGGTACTTTAATTTTTTATTTTAAATTAGAACCATTTTTTAAGAGTGCCTCTAATCTTAGAGCAGGTAGCATACCACCTCAGACCCTGTTAAGTGCGAAAAATAGCTTCCAGTTTTTTGCACAATATAGTCCCAACAAGATCTCTCCTCATCATATAGCAAGTAAGAGCAAAGCTCTGGATTCAAGTTCAAATCTGTCCAAATCCAGAGCCTGAGTTCTTTTCATCATAGAACTACATCTTAAAGAATACAGATATCTCTTTACAGTGTCTTTATTATGTTTCCTCTTATAAACATTTTTCATTAACTACTGTGTTTGTTTCCTGGTTTTTAGTGTGACAAGTACAAGACTGGAGTTATTGATGGACCGGCATGTAATAGCCTTTGTGTTACAGAGACTCTTTACTTTGGGAAATGCTTATCCACCAAGCCCAACAATCAGGTATGGACATTATGAATAAACATTCCAGACTGATAGTGCACTCTACTTTTACCTTAAATTAACGTATTATTAAAAGAATTCTTGAGCCAGAGCTTTAGGAAATTTTATATACTTTCATTTTGTATGCTTTGATTCACTCATCCAATAGATATTAATCCTTTATTCCCAGTATATTCCAGACACTTTAGTTGTTAGGAATATAGTGGTAATTGAGATAGATAAGATTACTTCCATTATGGATCTTATATTAATTAATAGTGACTGATTCTGGGGTATGGGATTAGGGAAATGGAAACAGATGAGTTTTGCCTTTCATCTTTCTGTGTAATATGACTTTAAAAAATTTACTTCTAGCTATAAATGCTTACATTAAGAAACAAGAAAGATCTCAAATCAACAACCTAACTTTACAACTTAAGGAACTTGAAAAAGAACAAACTAAACCCAAAGCTAGCAGAGAAAAATAAATAATACAGATTACAGGAGAGAGAAATGAAATGGAGAATAGAAAAACAATAGAAAAAAATCAATGAAACCAAAGGTTGCTTCTGGGAAAATATCAACAAAATTGACAAACCTTTAGCTAGATGGTCTAAGAAGAAAAGAGAAGGCTCAAATTTCTAAAATCAAGACTGAAATGGGGATATTACTATTGATTCTATAGAAATAAAAAGTATTAAATGAGTACTATAAACAATTGTACACCAGATGAATTGTACACCTAGATGAAATGGACAAATTCCTAGAAACAGAAAGCCTACCAGGAAATAGAAAATCTGAATAGACCTACAACTAGGAAGGAGATTGAATTAGTAATCAAAAGTCTCCCAACAAGAAAAGCCCTGACCCTGTTGCCTTCACTGGTGAATTCTACCAAACATTTAAATGCTTCTCAACCTTTCCCAAAAAATTGAAAAGGAGGGAATACTTCCTAACTCATTCTGTGAGGCCAGCATTACCCTGATACCAAAGCCAGATAAAGACACTACAGAAAATCTACAGACCTTGTGAACATTCATGCAAAATCCTCAACAAAATACTACCCAACCAAAATGAATGTAATAAAAAGATCATACACTGTGACCAAATAGGATTTATTCCTGGAATGCAAGGATGGTTCAAGATACAAAAATCAATCAATTTAATACACTAGATTAACAGAATGAAGGGGAAAAAAACCCTGGGATCATCTCAGTTGATGCAGGAAGAAAGTATTTGACAAAATTCAGTACCCTTTCATGATAAAAATACTCAACAAAGCAGGAATTAATGAATTTATTTTTTGTTAACGTTTATTTATTTTTGAAACAGAGAGAGACACAGCATGAATGGGGAAGGGGTAGAGAGAGAGGGAGACACAGAATTGGAAGCAGGCTCCAGGCTCTGAGCCATCAGCCCAGAGCCGGACGCGGGGCTCGAACTCACCGACAGTGAGATCGTGACCTGAGCTGAAGTCGGACGCTTAACCGACTGAGCCACCCAGTCGCCCCCAACAAAGCAGGAATTAGAAGGCAACTACAACATTATAAAATCCATATATGAAAAATCCACAGCTAATTTCATACTTGATGGTGAAAGTCTGAAAGCTTTTCCTTTAAATTCAGGAACAAGGCAAGAATGCCCACTGTTGCCACCTGTATTCAAAACAGTACTGGAAGTTCTAGCCAAACAGACAAGTAAGAGAAATTTTAAAAGGCATCCAAATTAGAAAGGAAAAAGTAAAATTATTTTTGTATGCAGATGACATGATCTTTTATATAAAAAACCTTGTTTTGGTAGAAAAACCTTTTATATAGAAAAAAATTGTTAAGCTAATAAATTAATTCAGCAAAGTAGCAAGAAACAAAGTCAACACATAAAAACCAGTTGTATTTCTATACACTAACAATGAACAATCCACAAAGGAAATTACGAAAACCATTTACAATAGCATCAAAAAGAATAAAGTACCTAGGAATTAACATACCCAAGGAGGTAAAGGACTTGTACAATGATAACTTCAAAGCATTGTTGAAAGAATTAAAGACATAAACAAATGGAAACATATCCCATGTTCATGAATTGAAAGACTTAGTATTGTTAATCTCTTTCAAAATCCTGATGACATTTTTTGCAGAAATAGAAAAACCCACCCCAAAATTAAAAAGGAATCTCAAATAACCTCAAATAGCAAAACAATCTTGAAAAAGAACTACAGAGCTGGAGGATTCATATTTCCTGATTTCAAAACTTACTATATAAAGGGGTGCCTGGGCGGCTCAGTCGGTTAAGCGTCCAGCTTTGGCTCAGGTCAAGATCTCACAGTCCGTGAGTTCGAGCCCTGCATCATGCTCTCTGCTGTCAGCACAGAGCCTGATTCAGATCCTCTCTCTGTGTCCCTTCCCCACTCACTTGCTGTCAAAAATTAAAAAATAAACAAACATTAAAAAAATACTACACAGGGGCGCCTGGGTGGCGCAGTCGGTTAAGCGTCCGACTTCAGCCAGGTCACGATCTCGCGGTCCGTGAGTTCGAGCCCCGCATCAGGCTCTGGGCTGATGGCTCGGAGTCTGGAGCCTGTTTCCGATTCTGTGTCTCCCTCTCTCTCTGCCCCTCCCCCGTTCATGCTCTGTCTCTCTCTGTCCCCAAAAAATAAATAAACGTTGAAAAAAAAATTAAAAAAAAAAAAAATACTACACAGCTACAGTAATCAAAACAATGTTTACTGGAATAAAGATAGACATATAGATCAATAGAGTAGAGAGCCTAGAAATAAGCACCCACATATCTGATCAAGTAATTTTTGACAAGAGTGCTATGACCATTCAATAGAGAAAGGAGTCTTTTCAACAAATGGTGCTGGGAAAACTGGATATCCACATGCAAAAGAACGAAGTTGGACCCTTACCTAATGCCATATGCAAAAATTAAGTCAAAACATATTAAAGACTAAAATGTAAGAACTGAAACCGTAAAACTCTTGGAAAAAATATAGGGCAGGGGCACCTGGGTGGCTCAGTCTGTTAAGTGTCCTACTCTTGATTTTACCTCAGGTCATGATCTCATAATTTGTGAGTTTGGCCCTGTGTCAGGCTCTGCACTCACAGCACAGAGCCGGCTTGGGATTCTCTTTCCCTGTCTCTCTGCCCTTCCCCCTGCCCTGTCTCAAAAATGAATAAATAAACATTAAAAAAATTTTTTAAATTTTTAAATTTTAAAACATTTTTTAAATATAGGGCAAAAGCTTCATGACACTGGATTTGGCAATGATTCCTTGGCTCTGACACCAAAGGCACAGGCAACAAAAGAAAAAGAGACAAATTGTACTTCAGAAAAATTTAAAATTTTGTGCATCAAAGGGCGCCTGGATTGCCCAGTTGGTTAAGCATCCGACTTTGGCTCAGGTCATGATCTCATGGTTTGTGAGTTTGAGTCCTGCATCAGGGTCTGTGCTGAGCCTGGAGCCTGCTTCAGATTCTGTGTCTCCCTCTCTCTCTGCCCTTCCCCCACTCATGCTTTGTCTCTGTCTCTCAAAAATAAATAAATGTTAAAAAAAATTTTGTTTTAATTTTGTGCATCAAAAGAATATCAATAGAGTAAAAAGCAAATCCACAGAATGAGAGAAAACATTTGCAAATCATGTATCTGATAAGAGGTTAATATCCAGAATATATAGAGAACTTCTAAAACTCAACAACAACAAAACAACCATATTTAAAAATGTACGAAGGACTTGAATAGGCATTTCTCAAAAAAAAAAAAAAAAAGATACACAAATGGCCAATAAGTACATGAAAAGATGCTCAGCATCACTTGATCTTAGGGAAATGCAAATCAAAATCACAATGAGATACCACTTCACACCCATTAGGATGGCTACTATCCAAAAAATGGAAATTGACAAGGGTTGGTAAGGATGGAGAGAAATTGGGAACCCTTGTGCACTATTGGTGGGAATGTGATATGGCACAGCCATTGCAAAAAGCAATATAGCAATTCCTCAAAATATTAAACATAGAATGATTTTATGATCCAGCAATTTCACTTCTGGGTATATACCTTAACAAATTGAAAGCAGAGTCTTTATAAAAGATATCTGTACAACTATGTTCATATCAGCATTATTCACAGTAGCTACAATGAGGAAGCACTCAAGTGTCTATCAGCAGGTGAATAGAAATGCAAAATGTGGTATATACATATGGGTTATTAGCTTTAAAAAGGAAGAAATTCTGATACATGCTAATACATGGATGAATCTTGAGGACATTATGCTAAGTGAAATAAGCCAGTCACAAAAAGACAAGTTTTGTATTGTTCCATTTATATGAGATACTTAGATTAGTTAAAACTGTAAAGACAGAAAATAGAATGGTGATGTCAGGGGCTGGGGTGGGTGAGGAGGGAGAGCAGGGAGTTATTATTTAATGAGTATAGAGTTTAATTTTTATGAGATGAAGAGTTCTGCAGATGGATGGTGGTGATGGCTGCACAACATTGTGAATGTAATACCAAAGTGGTTAAGATCGTAAATTTTATGTTTTTAATATTTTGCCACAATTTAAAAACTGGAAAAAATAAAATTCATCATGGTCAAAAATATATGTATTTAAGCATGCATAGCTTTTATAATCTAAAAAAGTTATGGACAAAAGCTCAATCCTAATGTTTTGTTACTTTGTGTGTTTTTATAAGAAGAGGACACTAAAAATACAGTGGTAAAATTTTCTACTTAGCCTAAAGAATAATTTGTCATTCTTTTTTCATATAGATGTATTTAGGGATTTGGGGTAATCTACCAGGTGTTGTGAAATGTCAAATGGAACAAGCACTTCATCTTGATTTTGGGACTGAATTGGAACCAAGGAAAGAAATAGTGCTATTTGATAAGCCAACTAGGGGAACAACTGTACAGAAATTCAAAGAAATGGTCTACAGTCTCTTTAAAGTAAGTATATCCAGGGGCGCCTGGGTGGCTCAGTTGGTTGAGCGTCCGACTTCGCTCAGGTCACGATCTCATGGTCTGTGAGTTCGAGCCCCGCATCAGGCTCTGTGCTGACAGCTCAGAGCCTGGAGCCTGCTTCAGATTCTGTGTCTCCCTCTCACTCTGGCCCTCCCCCCGTTCATGCTCTGTCTCTGTCTCAAAAATAAATAAATGTTAAAAAAAAATTAAAAAAAAAAAAAAGTAAGTATATCCATTCACATGTTGTTAGTGTGAGGCAGTATATTCTTCTGGAAGAGTTGGTAAAACCTCATCCTAAGCCACAAAAATGTTGGTATCAAGGTCTCCATCTTGAGGAAATAATTCAAACAAAATGTGTGGAAGATGTTTATATTAACATTATTTATGATAGCTAAAAATATCCAGATATGAAAGGGGAATTCATTAAATTGATGAGCTGCTCTATAGTTTGACATTGTAACTGGCATACATTATTAAAGATGGGGGAGGGGATAAAATGAGTATACATACCCTGATTGCAAATTATTTTTCAAAGATTTAAAGAAATATTCATACAAAGATTAAATATATTAAAAGATAAAAATAGTTACAATTTTGGAAAGAATCTCTTTTTATTGCTGTCATATTTTCACTCAAAATCTTTTTTTTCTGGGGTTCCTGGTTGACTTAGTCAGTTAAACATTCGACTAGTGGTTTTGGCTCAGGTCACGATCTTGCAGTTCATGGGTTCTAGCCCCACATCGGGCTCTACACTGAGAGTGTGGAGCCTGCTTGGGATTCTCTCCCCCTGCCTCTGCCCTTCCCCTACTCACACTTTCTCTTTCTCTCAAAATAAGTTTTTAAAAAAATCTTCTTTTCTTTGAACAGTTTACATTTTCAGACTATTTATCCCAAGAATCTTCATGGGGAAATACTTTTTTTTTTTTTTTTTTTTTTTTAGTTTTTATTTAATAAACACCCAACATGGGACTTGAACTCACAACCCCAAGATCAAGAGCTGCACACCCCTCCAACTGAGCCAGCTGGGAGCCCCAATACTTTTTAACCTTCATCATTGGAATGATATAACTTGAAAAAAATAGTTCTATTAATGTATTTAACTACAAAATAGGAGAAAATAACTTTCCATTGACCCACATTAAACTTTGGATATGAGCACATTACACTGCAATTTTGCAAGTAAATGTATAAATAAGACAAAACTAATACTTAGTGTCTTGGATAACTGTATTTATCTACAGGGCCCAAGGGGCTAATGGAAGCTAGGGTGGCCATTTCTTAAAAAAATATATACTTAATGAAGTGGGTTTTACTATAATTATATAAAATATACTTATTCACTTAGTAAGCATGATATTTGGAGGTGTATTAAGTTCCTTTATGGAGATTCAGTAACAAGATCATTACTTAGCATAGTAATCCTGTAAAGTTAGTATGTATATTATATGTGAGGTATTTTTCATTCCTTATACACATAGGCAAAGTTGGGTGACCAAGGAAACCTCTCTGAACTGGTTAATCTCATCTTGACGGTGGCTGATGGAGACAAAGATGGCCAGGTTTCCTTGGGAGAAGCAAAGTCAGCATGGGCACTTCTTCAACTAAATGAATTTCTTCTCATGGTGATACTTCAAGATAAAGAACATACCCCCAAATTAATGGGATTCTGTGGTGATCTCTATGTGATGGAAAGTGTTGAATATACCTCTCTTTATGGAATAAGCCTTCCATGGGTCATTGAACTTTTTATTCCAGCTGGGTTCAGAAGAAGCATGGATCAGTTGTTCACACCATCATGGCCTAGAAAGGCTAAAATAGCCATAGGACTTCTGGAATTTGTGGAAGATGTTTTCCACGGCCCGTATGGAAACTTCCTCATGTGTGATATTAGTGCCAAAAACCTAGGATATAATGATAAGTATGATTTGAAAATGGTGGACATGAGAAAAATCGTGCCAGAGACAAACCTGAAAGAACTTATAAAGGATCGCCACTGTGAGTCTGATTTGGACTGTGTTTATGGCACGGATTGTCGAACTACCTGTGATCAGAGTACAATGAAGTGTACTTCAGAAGTGATACAACCAAACTTGGCAAAAGCCTGTCAGTTACTCAAAGACTACCTACTGCGTGGTGCTCCAACTGAAATTCGTGAAGAATTGGAAAAGCAACTTTATTCTTGTATTGCTCTCAAAGTCACAGCAAATCAAATGGAAATGGAACACTCTTTGATACTAAACAACCTAAAAACGTTACTGTGGAAGAAAATTTCCTACACAAATGACTCTTAGTTCATTTGGACATCGCGACCATCATAGGAAACTTAACAATTCTAAGGAAAATTTTTGAGCATTAAAAAAATGGCTTCTGACTCAAATCCTTTCCAGTTATACGAAACCCCTTTTCCCTGGTTTTAAGAAGCCATCATCTTAAGATACATATTGATTGCTTGAAGGAATGGCAGGAGGTATAGGATGAACTGATCCAAAGATTAATTCCTGCATTAGAAGCCCTGGTACATTTCTTCCCAGTACATTCACTGTGTTAACTATTTTGACTAATGACCTAAAATAATGCTGTGAAAAGCCTCATCCCATAAACAGTTGAGAGTATTTTGTAGATTTTACTTAAGCCAAAATACCATTGCTGGAAACATTGCAATGAAGCTGCTGTTTAAAAAATATATATATACGTACACTTACTGAAGTCTTAGCATGGTAAAGTTTGCACATTAACAAGAAATTAAGACTGCAAAGCAGGTAAAGTTACTCCTTTATAAACAGATGTTGGGTTAATAGCATGGTTTGTTGTATTTATAGACCTAAAAACATTTGTTACATGGCTTCAGAATGTTGAGTGGCTATTAGCTTAAAAATAAAAATCCATCAGAAAGTGTTCTACTTGGCAATATGTAACTGCCAAGTTTAGAGGCTGAAACTGGATGAGCTTTCATCATCCTTGATTTGATGGGTCCTTCATAGTGTCAATGAGCAGTCCTTCAAAACTGACTTAAGGCCATCAACTCAATCCAAATCCACAAGTCTGAATTTGAGCTATGGGGAAGTGGGACATTGAGAGGCAGACTCTGAAATCATGGGACTTTTTAATAACAATTTCCCATTTTGAACAGTATTTCCTGTTGGCCAAAGGGCTATTTCTTAAGAGGCATGTAAATTTATTTTTCCATGTGAACTTGATATGCAAGTTAATATTTGTTCATGTTATTTTCATGTTTATTAAGATCTGGCATGTACCTTTCAACATCTCTTTTGAAGGAACCTCTTTTGAAGGAAGACCCAGTATTTTTTGCTCCAAGGTTTCACCTGATTAAAGTGAAATGTTATGTGAACTTCACTGGACAGCCTTCTCTCAAAAATTAAAGCCATTGATGAGCACGTTTTGCTTACTTTAAAATGGTGTAGTTTGAAGGTACCTTTTCTTCCCACTAACCATCTGGTTACAATAAATGAATGGAAGAAATATTTCCTAGTGGATGGTTGGTCTGTTGCTTGCCAGACTTTTTAACGGAGAGCTGTATATCATACAATTAGGGGGACAACTCCTGTCACGGAAAACAGAAGCCCAAGAAGCAGGTGTGAACTTTGAGTCAATATGTAAAGTTATACTTGTTTCTTGAAGCAAACAAAAACAACCCATCAACTCCTCTGCTTTTATATTTGAGGTTATTTCTTGTAGTTTCATTAACAAGAGGTTAACACAGAAACTGCTGCTTGGTGAATAAGTTTATTATTGTCTTTATCTGAAAAATCTTCATAGAAAATTGTGGTTTGGTTTATTAGCTCTCAGCAGCCCGCTCCTGAGCTCTAAGGAAGCTTGCCTTCTTCTGAGCTACCCGATCTTTCTTCTGGGCAAGAGACATTTTGGGACGGTTCCACCTACAAAACAGAGTAAAATTAAGAGACAAATGTGATTTTTAAAAACCATAGCTAGAGGATAAAAAACAAATATTTAACTTCGAAAAGGACAAGACTGCAACCAGGTCAAACAATCCAAATTCCAATATACCTACTTATGATCATAAGCTAACTTCCCCACACCCATTATTAAAGAGATGCATTATTTAAAAATGCAGTTAACTGGTAGTTATACTGTACTGGGATAGAAGGGGTCAGCTCAGTAAGTAGCTTCTGAGGCTAATACATTTCTATCACCATAATTACTTTAGCAAACCTGGTTCCCCTCACTTCTGCAACATCATGCAGAGTTAGTGATCGAGTTTGCACAACTTCAGTAAGAGTCTGAGTAACACAAAACAAGGCAAGGAACTCCTCCCAACCTCTCTTAGAAAGACAACAGGAGGATGCATACCTCTTCTTTTTGACTTCTTTCTTAGGCTTCTTCTCATAGACTGGATTCTCTCGAATAGCAGCATGAGCTTTCTTATACATCTCCTCCATCTGAAAGAAAGCAAAGCAAACAGTACTTGGTTTCATTTCACATGCCCTACAACAGTCAGGTAACACCGCATTCTACTACTGGCTCTATTTCATCCTTCTAAACCAGATTGTCAAAAGCAACTAAACTAGGTCAATGCTGGTATCTCCTATTTCTACATGTAACCCACCTTTTCTTTAAAATACTCTTGACCTCCCTCCCCTACTTGCGCATTTTCAAAATAAACTTAAAAAAAAAAAAAATAACAGGGCGCCTGGGTGGCTCAGTCAGTTAGATGTCTGACTCTTCAATCTCAGCTCAGGTCATGATCTCTAACACCCTGCATCAGGCTCTGTGCTGACACTGTGGAGCCTGCTTGGAATTCTTGCTTTCTGCCACTCCCCCTTCCCATGCTCTCTCAAAATAAATACATTTTAAAAAATAAAATACTGTCTGACCTAAATTCTTTTTGAGAGCACGCACATGACACTTAACCAACTGAGCCACCCAGGTGCCCCTGACCTAAATTCTTTTATTCAAGTGAGAATACATGCCCAAACCAAGTATTTAAGATGTTAAGATGAAGAGTATATGGGGCCAACAAGCAATTGCTAAATTCATTTGTGTTCTCCCACATTCCCCCGATTTGTATTTTCCTTCAGTACCTGATAAGATCTTTCAATGCTATACCCAGAACTGCATACCAGGGACCTCTTCTATCTATTACTATTATAATACTATCACTAGTATTTGGCAACAGTATTAGGCCTCTGTGGAAACAGAGGTTTGAATTTCCCTAGAAAACCCTGAGACACTATCCAATTAGATCTTAATGAGAATTTTGTTCTAAAATTCATCAAACAACAATGCTGTATCTCTGAACTGTTTCAATCACCACCTCCAAATAAATGACGATGGGTTCTATGGAAGACCAAGTCATGAAGCAGCTATAAAATGCCTGAATGTTCATTATCACAATATAGTAACAAGCAGAGCCCCCTAAAGAATGAGTCACAGTAATCCAAGTCTCTAAAATTACTCATTCAATATGGAGAAAATATCACTACATGCATTTATTTGTATAAAACTTAGCAAAAGACGGGGGGCGCCTGGGTGGCTCAGTCGGTTAAGCAGCCGACGTCGGCTCAGGTCATGATCTTGCGGTCCGTGAGTTCGAGCCCCGCGTCGGGCTCTGTGCTGACAGCTCAGAGCCTGGAGCCTGTTTCAGATTCTGTGTCTCCCTCTCTCTGACCCTCCCCCATTCATGCTCTGCCTCTCTCTGTCTCAAAAATAAACGTTAAAAAAAAAAAAAAACTTAGCAAAAGAAAATAATGCCAACAACACTTTCACTGCATGAGATCTCAACTCCCTAAATCCCTCCTCAAAGTTTCTCTTTTATTTTAGGCACTTTATGACAGCTCCCCACTGTATTTAACAAATCTATTCGATGACTTCAAGTGCAGTCATTTAATAAATCTAAGCAACTTGGTCCATTCGTTCCAAGAGAAACCAAGAGAAAATACAACCATGTACATAATGAGTTTAGGTAAAAACCACTTCCTCCTAGGGCAAGTCAAATGTCGGCAGAGGATTTCAGCAGCCATGCAGAAAAACAGACTTCCATAGATCAAATTAATGAGCTAGCTGGGAAAAGTACATTAGCCTAAGAGTGGTCCAGCTGGAGTACACCACATATATTAGAAAGCATTAAGAAATAGATATCTGAAAGGAGCTTAGGAATTTGGAAAGTTTTGAGCAAGTGTGACATTACCAGAGTAAAAAATGGCTTAGGAAGAAAAATTATGCAGGCCAAGTAGAATCATCACAAGTAAAAGACCTATTTACCACAGCAAATGAGGACAATGTCAATAGTAACATAAAAGCATAAATTTCTGAAAATTATCATGTACTTGAATTACCAACATAAATACTAACTTTTTCTTAGCTCCAAAACTCAAGCTATGTTTATTCAGCCCTAGACTGTGTACTAAGCATACAAATGACAGTGATCTTCAATTACAACTCTACTTAAAAGATTTTCATAACCAAAACTGTGTCAAAATGGAAACTGTTCACTAACAGAAAAGGACATTTGATATAACCTCCAATTTATATACAACTCCATAAGCTACATAATAGTTTTGTAATAATCAGTGTGATTTTTGTGTTCTGTGCCTATTATCTTCCATTACTACAATGGATTAACAGAGAACCTTGGAGGTAAAACTTTAGGGCTCATAAATTCTTTTTTTTAACGTTTATTTATTTTTGAGACACAGCGACAGAGCATGAGTGGAGGAGGGGCAGAGAGGAAGACACAGAATGCAAAGCAGGCTCCAGGCTCTGAGCTCGATGCAGGGCTCAAACTCACGAACAAGATCATGACCTGACCTGAAGGACACTTAGCCGACTGAGCCACCCAGGCACCTCTACCTTGTCTGACTTTTAACTTACTCTTACCCACTATTCCAATTTTATGTCATCCCATTTTAAGGTAAGGACAGCTCATTTGAGTCCATCTATACCTATTAACATACTCATATTCAACTTGTAGATGTTAACTGGAAATAAAACTACTAATGTACCCACCAAAATCAAGTAGTAAAGCGCTCTATAAACTAACCAATACAGGAATTTTTAGTTAAAATTTTTACCATGTCTGGAGTAACGTTGTTCTTTATGTATTGAGAGAACTGTTTTTTGTAAGCATCTTCATCTTCTTCCATTAGGTAACGCATATAATCTGCAACATTTTGACCCATGATGTGCTTCCGATGTACTTCTGCATTGAATTCCTTGCTTTCTGAATCATAACCAGGGAATCGTTTGGTACTAAAACAAAGTTTTTCATTTTAGTATGTAATGATTGAAATCAGTTCACTAGCAGGAATTCACTTCAGTAGCTGCCATCAGTCCCGTCTTGAAACAATTAATTGCATCATATGCAACCAAAGGACCAACTACTGACTGCTCAGTTAGTGGGATATCATCATTCAGCAGCTCATCTCTGAATTCCCAGATAGAAGAGAAAATCATGCCACAAACACCTTTAAAAGTCACGAAATGAATCAAGCTTCTACCACTATCAAGTTAGTTTTCCATATTAGTATAGGAAATGGTTTCAAAACTGTTCCCCCCCCCCCAAACCCTAGAATTTCTCAGTGGTGCCTCAGAGTACATGGAGATAAGTGATTTGTTCAAGACCACATCTAACAGGTGCTTTGCAAGAGATCTGCAGGTCCCTAAAAATGTATGTCCCACCATTATAAAAGTTCCAGTTAGGTTACATTTCATAGGCTAACCTCTCCAACGCCAAAACCTATAGCCAGATAAAATTTTGGTTAAGTCACCAACTACTTAAATAACCTTACGAGGCTAATAATAAAATCATGTCTTAAAGATGCATCTACTCAACAATAACAAAAATCATTAACTTAAACCAAAGGAACTACCAAATAAAATCACCTACTTAGCCTCTAATGATCTACAATCTTATTCCCAGTGGAAAGTTTGGGAATTTATCTTAAGCCTTTTCTCAAAATCTTTTCCTGGAGTTGACAGTTTCCCATAACTGAATAAGGCAATTTTCATTCTGAATGAAAAGAAAATGCACTGGGAGGGGAGTGAACTTGAGTTGCTCATTTCTAACCAAAACTAAGCCACAACACAAAAGCTGGTGGTTTCAACCCTGGCTTTTCTGCTACTGGCTCTAAAACCTTGAACGAATCATTTACCTCTGAACCTCAGTCTCACTTATGAAATACGTTACAATTCCTTCCTGCCCTGCCAGGTTCCTTTTGCATAGTATTAAGCATATAGCAGGTACACAAATGATAGCTTCCTATTATTTTAATTGATTCAGTAATCTCCAGAGTCCAACCAGTTAGGAATGGAAATACTGGAGTCTAAACAATGAAGATTTGAATACTATTACCTGTGAGGAATAGACAAGCCTCCATCCACAGCTCCCTTGAGGGCCCCAAAAACTTTATTTCCAGTAGTAGTTCTGGCAAGACCTGCATCCAAATAGCAGGTGAAGGCACCAGGCTGACCATCAATGCTTTCCACATTGTATTCATCTCCAGTCACTTCTACTTGGCCTTCATAGATCTTATCCATGCCAAACCTATTGAGAAGCTATTAACAAAAAAGCCAGTCTAAATATATTTAAACAATTCTAACATCCAGTCACAACATTAATGACCTGACGAGGAGAAAAAATTTCCTTCCAATTCACTTATCCCTTTGTACCAACTTACTTTTAAATATTAAGATGCTACAAAAAGAAACTTCAGACCTTCGAATTTATAACAATTTTGTCTTGTAGCTTCTGAACCTTTGCTACATGTCCATACTTGATTTATGTAGCCATCAATTAAGATGTAACCATGCTGTATGTATCTACTCAAGGGAGATAGTCTCCACATTTCTTCAGTCTTATTTGGCTACAATAAAATTCAACTATTTGTTATCACACATGTAGTTTTGATTAATTTCATTAAAATCTTAGGAGGAGGATCCGGGCAGAAGAGCATCTGGAGAGCTCTACTCTCCAAAGACATTACATCAATAAGGGTGACTCCTCTGCTAGTACATCTAACTAGAACTTCACCACAAGCAGTGTGAGTTTGTACCACATTGTTCTCATATATAAGGACGATGCTTCCCACTCCTACTCAAGCATATTTATAACCAATGAAAATGTGGGTCCCTAACAATGATGCATGCTTAACATTTCCAATGCAAAACAAGATCGGTAACAGAAAACAAAAGGCAAAAAAAATCACATTTGCATCTACTTTCCACGTATTATAGGAAATGATGCCACCCAAAGGCAAAAATGATTAAAAAAACTGAATCCCATACCATGCCTGCTCACCCTCCCCAAATTTAAAACATTGTTTCTCAAAATTAACATGTGTATAACCTGGACATCCTATTATAGATTCCAGGAGTGAGGAGTGCAGCCTGCATTTTAAATGTGCACTGATGGTCAGAAAATCTATACCTCTGAATAAAGGTCTGCAACATCCAACAAGGCAATTAACCTACAGATGGCTATTTAAAATTGTTTAAATTCAGTGCTCACTTTTCAGCAGCACATATACTAAAATTGTTTGAATTCAATTCCTCAACAGCACCAGCCACATTTCATGTGCTCAACACCCACATGTGGCTAGTGGCTATCATTCTTTGGTTTATACTCTAGTGATCTAGACCCAACCCACAGGGTAAAAAAACAAAAACTATCTCCCCAGAGTACTAGAAAACTGTGTAGTCTCAAACTTTGTATTTATAAAAGTGTCTTCCCTGATGATGACCTTGTAAGCAACAGCACAACAACAGGCACTTCCCAGAAGCCACAGCTGAGAGTATCTTATTCATGTGTGAACATCTACCTGGCAGACAACTCTTAACAATGAGCGAGTTGTAAAACACCAAAGTTATCTTCTACATACCCTGCGGGCCAGCAGCAGGCCAGTACAATATGCTGCAGCATAATTTGTCAGGCCAACCTTCACACCATACTTTGGGAGTTCATGAGCATACGCTGCACAAACTATCATGTCTCCTTCTATACGGGCATAAGCAATCTGTAAGAGAAAAACCAGATTAGTAATCTGTATTTTCAACTGTTTGATTACTTGTCCTAGGTGTCTTCTTTTTCAAAGGACTTAAAAAAAAAAAAGAAAAAAGCTGGACACAAATTACAACTCTTAGAATCTGTCTTTGTTAACCTTACCAATGGGAGTTTATGGTTTGGTCAACTATAGCAGATAGGTTTTCTGTAAATGTCATAATATCACAAATTGAACTAAAAGTACCACACGGACATTGAACATCGAAATGCCTTTGGAATAAAACTGTTGTTCTTTCCAAATACTGAAAAGACTTAGCTGCATTAGTCAATGAATTAAAGAGGCATCATGAAAAAGTCAAAAAAGGGATCTATCATTATTTCAAACATCTTTTGAACTAAGCATAGCTAGGTCCAACAATGCTTCTAATACCTAATGTTTAGTTATCTGAACTTAGGGATGAAGGAACTGTTAGTTTGCCCAGAAAACAGAGGTGTGCCTGCAAAAGCTCAGCAAATCATTAACTGTGAAAACTTTTCCCTAAATGTAAAACCCCAGAAAACTAGCTTCTAGGAGCAAACAACCATTTTCTGGATGTCTTTTATGGGAAAGACACCTTCATACAGATTTATCAAAGCCTATTTCAAGCAATGAGCAGAAATAAAAACAATCTTAAAAGCCTAATTTAACCTCCACAACTCTCTCTCCAATAAGCAGTGGTATTGTGGCATATAAGGCCATACAGCACAAGTCAGGATTTAGTCCGTTAACAAATTCTATTACTCTCTTGGAACTGGAAAATGCAAGAACATACTTGGCCTCAAATTTATCCTCCTACCCCTACAGGAATAGTATATACCCTAGATTTCTCCAATCCTCTCCCCCACCATTAGAAAATGGGATTAAACTAGTTTGGTCAGGATTGTCAAACATGGCCAATTTTTCAGTTAAGTATTTTAATGTACCAATCCCTCCCATGCTCCAACTTCAGGCCTACTAAAAGAAAAACACTACTCAATGTTTTTAAAATGCCAGGCACTAGAGAGCCTCTAATCCATACATGTGTTTTGCCCCCCAAGTACAACTTCTCCAGCATTCAGTTAAAGAGGGTGAGGTTTACCATCTGTTGCTTGAGTTCTGAATACAACTTACCTGACAAATGATATCTCTGTTGGTTACGCGAACTATCATCCTGTATTTAGGTGTGTTGTACTTATTTTTATCCTGAATTACCAAGCGTTTCCGGGCATAGTAATCAGTTTTACCCTCTGGGGGGGAAAAAAAGCAATTTAAGAAAGTCTGTTCCACTGCAGAATCTTCTAATATTGTGAACATGAGTAACTGACCATACCTCGTCTTCTTCTAAATTTCACTTGGTATCTCTTGAAGTAAGCCTTATTCTTGACAACTTTAACAAACCCCTTTAAGAATAGAAGAATGTTATTAAAACTTTGATAAATGGCTTACGGTATTTTTGGTATCTGCGCTAACTCTGTAACAAAACAACACTTCAAGAGTGAATCCACACAACTGTCACTTTTGTAGACTCCAGTTTCTCAAACCAGAGGGTCAAGAATCACTTTTTCTACTTCCCATCAATCACTTTTCCAAAGCATTGCTTTAGACAGCAATCTTGCCTAACGTCAGTTTGTTCCAAACACCATACGTCTCATTTTGAGAACCTAACCTCGTATTTCCTGCACTGTCCACGCACGTTTTCCAAAAGCCTCAATTACTTGCCACAAAACTCATCTGGTCAAGGGCATATTTAGCAATTACTCCCGATTAAAAGAGCACTATCCCCCTCGAACCAAAGCAACGCCCCATCCCCCAAATCATTAAAAACTAGTGCCAGCAACAGTCTAGAGACAGAGGCAGGAGGCACCTACCAACTAAAGGAGCTTTCTTTCGGGGCTCAGAAAACTGTTAAGTTTAAAAGCCACCTCTGGAAGACCCACCGACCCAAGACTCTCCCGAAAAAACCACGGAGCAGTCAGGGCTGGATGAGTCCGAGGAGCCGCAGCCCATCTCCACTCAGGCATCCCCAGCTACTCACGGGACCGACTGCATGCAATCTTCCCCGCCTGCTGGTGCCCCTTCGGACAAGCCGGCACTACCCCCACAGCCTGTCTACTAAAATCACCCCCCTCCTCAATCCGCCGCCCCGGCTCCTGATTTTCTTCGTCAACCCCTCCCCCAAGCTTGCGCGCCGGGCGGCAGCCATTAAGGCCACGCTGGGAGCGGCAGCCCTACCTCAGCAGAGCCCACTATCGAACGCCATCCAACCCCAGCGCCGCGCGAAACGGATCCTAGGCTGGCGTTTGAGCAAGGACAGGGAACCCCCGTGCATCCGTAGCCCCGATTCCAGATATCCACTCACCATCCTGCGGAACAGAGACCGGCGTCCGCGGCTCGCCACAGACCAGCAGGCCCAGCACCGCTCCGCGGGGGGAAAAGGCCTCAGTCCGTGCGCAGGCGCAGTATGTAGCACTGATGATCACGCGAGCGACGTATGGAAGAGAGAGCGCGCCGGCCCTAAGCGTGCGGAGTACTGCCCCCATCTGGCGGGAGGACCGATGCTGGACTTCGCCGGTCAGTAACAAACCTTCAAAGCCACCGAATCCCCAAACTCCTGGCTGGAAATCCGGTTGGGATAGGCGGTAAGTAGCAGGGAGGATTATAGAAGTTGTCAGTTTCATATGCTAAGAAGTTGTTTCGTAACGAACATATATGACTTTGTAAATAGGAAAAAAAGTTTAAAATTAAA
The DNA here is from genome assembly GCF_016509475.1 of Prionailurus bengalensis. Lineage (NCBI taxonomy): Eukaryota > Metazoa > Chordata > Mammalia > Carnivora > Felidae > Prionailurus > Prionailurus bengalensis. The sequence continues at coordinate 79,054,773 of NC_057345.1, read as the reverse complement.
TAGAATATATTTGCTGTGCAGCTCGTTTGCACCCTCCAGGACTCTACCTCCTGGACCTGGACTACTCATCCGAGTCCAGGTCATACAGGATCTCTTCAGGAAGCCTTGTCCCAGGACTTCAAACCTGAGTGAGGAAGGAGCCTCTCTTCTGCCTTCCCACAGCACCTTCAAATCTGCTTCAGCCTACCCTCCCCTGTAAACACCCTGAGGGTGGGCCCTGAAGTCCCAGTTCACCCTTGAATTGCCTAGCACAATGCTGGCATTCAGTAAGTGCTTGGTGTTTGTGAAATGGTAAAAGAACTACTTTACCTCCATCATCTTTCTTGATCCCTGACAGCTTCATTCTTTTTCCCTCCATCACTCTGAGCTAGTCAGCTTAATTTTTCTCTGTAAGTACTTTTTTTTTCATTCTTTCAAAACTAATTTAAATTAAGGAATAAGCTGTTCCCTTTCCGTGTTCTACACACGCAGACTGAGGAGAACCAATCAACAAGCACCAACCAAACAAAAAAGCGCCTCAAGAGAAAGTACTCCCTTACCTAAAAGCATTTCAAAGGTGGTCGTTGGGCTATTGCGTGAGAATCATTTGAGTACTGGTTAAAATGCAGATATCTGAATATCCCACCTTTCCTGAATCAAACTTGCTGCTTTGGTCCCAGGAATCTCAATTTTTAATTTGGCCTCAATCTCAATCAATGCAGGAAGTCTCAGGAAAGCAGAAAACAAATCTTATTTTGTCCAGTAATGGAATTTACTGATGCTACCAGGAAAAGAAAGCGAATTACTTACCAGCACAGCTGCTTAAAATATTCCCATCTTCAGAATGAGTGTTAACTCTATACCCCCATCATTCAAAATTTAAACTTACTCTTGGGAAGTGAATGTACATATAATTAATCTAGCAGGAAAAAATCAGTGTGCAAACTGCTCAATATCAGAGCAAGGAGGAGGGTCTGTCAAACAGAATGACAAGGTTAAGTGGCTCCAAAAAACTGCCACTGGACTAAACTAAAATTATGATACTAATTTCCTCTGGTTTCATTTGTAACTTCTTATATAACAGGAAAAATGTACATCGAGTCCACTCTGGCCAATGTCAACAGAGCTTTCAAGGAGAAATGTTAAAACATTTCATGGACAAGTGTGGTTCAATCTTTGCCAAGTGGCTTTTAGAAGTACAATGAAAGAAGTATATAACTTATATTTATAGAAAATAAAGATCTTCATTTTGGTGTTTCACTAATTTATTAGCCTCTGAAAGGTGCCACATGTCTTTTTCAGGCCCTGCTTACCCTGGAGGGTGGAAGGATCAGAAGGGAAATCTACCTGGAAATAGGCCCACCCCTAATTTTACATGTTTTAGGGCAAGAGTATGTATGAAGGCCCACATATGCAGCTGAATATTTAGAAGTTATGAAGCAACCTAACACATTGTTGAATTAAACATTGTTTTATCCTCCTTGTACTTCTTCTTACGTTATTAGTCTTCATAACAACAAAATTAAAAATATATGCCCCTATTGCCTTTGGCTGCAGCTGGGGGTCTATAGCAAGTATTGGCTGGCTCAGCCAGTGCAGATGGTGATGCCAGGAGCCAGGGGAACTTGTTTAGCACCCTTACCTAACATAATCTTGTTCAAGTGGTAAAAGTTAAAATTCACCAGCAATGGACCAGTCAACGTTTTGTGCCTCCTGATATGATGCATTGAGAAGAACACAGAAGTTACTTGCTACCAAATTTATGTAATTTAATCTAATTACATAATTTAACTATTCTGATATGTGATGAACTGCAAACAAACTCAAACTGAGGGACATTCTACAAAGTAAGTGGTCTGTATTCCTCAGAAATTACAAAATCATGATGGATAAGGCCAGACTGAAAGAGACCAAAGTGATTTAACAGCTGAATGAAGTATGTGATCCTGGAACACATCCTGGATAAAAAAGAAGATGAAAAGGAAGACTTTAATTTCTTTTGTACAAAGGACATTCTCAGAACAATCAATGAAATTTGAATGGAGTCTGTGGATTAGATGGATTAGATGGTAGTAATAGATCAATGTTAACTTGATAGGTACACCATGGTTATCTATAGGTGTTCTCGGTTGTTAGGAAATATACTCTGAACTATTTTGAAGTAATGGGCATTATGTTTGCAAATGACACTCAGTGTATGGCTCAGGAAAAAACCACATATGTGTGTGAATACATATACACATATGTGTTTGTAAAGAGGAAAAACAATAAAGCAAATACGTTAAAATGTTAACAATGGGGAATCTGGGAAAAAGACATATGGAAATTCTTTGTACTATTCTTACAAACAATTTGTGATTGTGAATTTATTTCAAAATAAAAACCAAAACAACAATTCTTGCTGGAGTGGGAAATACTTTTTATGATTTGAAATGAGAGTGAACTCAATTTTATGGTATATGTCAAACATATATTACAAATAGAAACTCAGCAATTTTATTTATTGTAGTGATGGTTTCACACCAAAATACGAAAAGATTTCTATGATGTTACCCATATATTATGATTTTGAGATAACTACTTACTGCCCTAATCAGCTGGTTCTGTACTGTTACCAACTTTAATAATTATAATCAAAAACATCTTAAGTTATTTCAAAATGTTTTTTTCTTTGCAATTGACTTTTGCTTTATTTGAACTTATACACTGAAGGATAGCAAATAGTATGAACTACCTTATGGTTGGATACCCTTAATTGATATTAATCCATTAGAAACATTTTAAACATTCTAAACCTATACTTTTATGTAGGAAAAACTAATTATCCTCCCTCAATAAAAGAATAAACTTTCTTTTTAAAATATAAATCTTTGGTTTTTATGGAACTGAAAGTCAGTAAAATATCAAAGGCAACCAAACATAATTATGATCACCACCATAATTATGTCTGGGTGTTCTGTTGATAAGCTATTGTTTGAATGACTGATAAGATAAAGACATACAAAATTAATAAATTTATTGCATAAAAGTTCTGTTTCATATCTTCATTTCAGCAAAATTTCTATGTTGTTATCACTAAGATACCACACCATTTGTGTTCTACAGATAGTAATGTCAACTTGGACAGTCTTTCTTGGGTCATTGATGTGCTTATGTAATTTTTGTTAATTTCAACTAGGAGAAATTTTGTTATGCTGAAGCAAGAGAAACTGGAATTTTAAATAAAATTTATAAAGCAATACACTATTTAGATTTGGAAATGAACCATGATCTTTACATATCACATTCTAACAATGTAATGATGTCATATAAGATAAATTATTATCTTCAATAGAATACAATAGAAACTATTACTAGATTTAAAAAATTGTTTAATGTTTATTTTAAAAGAGAAAAGAGTGTGTGTGCATGTGCACACATGCAAGCAAGTGGGGGAGGGGGAGAAAGAGAGAGAGAGAGAGAGAGAGAGAGAGAGAGAGAATCCCAAGCAGGCTCTATGCTGTCAGTGCAGAGCCCAATGCAAGGCTCCATCCCTTGAACTGTGAGATCATGACCTGAGCTGATATCAAGAGTTGGATGCTTAACTAACTGAGCCACCCAGGTGTGCCTAGATATTTTGATATTGTCATATAACTCACTTTTATTGTGATTTTTACTGTCTCTTACAGTAGTATCCATATCCACACACATTTTGTTATTCTTCTAATATTTCAATACTATGGTACGATAAAGAACAACAAAAATATTATGTTGCTCAATTTGCTCAAATGTTTTTACAATCAGACTATACGTTGATCTATCAAGGTCAGAAAATAATCTCCGTAGAAATTAGTTTCAGGTTTATTTGTACATGTATTTTCTTCTTCGCAGCCATGGAAACTTTTTTGTTTTCTTGTTCTAATTTCTTTATATTTAATTAGAATGTCACATTTATTGAATATTTCTCATGCAGTTATATTTAAATTAGAAAAAAATTATCTAGGGGTACCTGGGTGGCTCAGGGGGGTTAAGTGTCCAACTTCAGCTCAGGTAATAATCTCATGGTTCATGGGTCCGAGCCTTGTGTCAGGCTTCATGCTGGCAGTCTGGAACCTGCTTGGGCTTGTCTCTCTTCCTCTCTCTCTGCCCTTCCCCAACTCACACTTTCTCTCTCAAAAGAATAAACTTTAAAAAAAAAAAGAAAAAATTGTCCAAAATTGTAATCCTTTTAAGAATTAGATGTGTTTGAAAAACAAACAAACAAGCAAACAAACAAACAAAAACTCTGGAAAACAGTGTGGAGGTTCCTCAAAAAATTAAAAATAGACCTACCCTATGACCCAGCAATAGCACTGCTAGGAATTTACCCAAGGGATACAGGAGTACTGATGCATAGGGGCACTTGTACCCCAATGTTTATAGCAGCACTCTCAATGATAGCCAAATTGTGGAAAGAGCCTAAATGTCCATCAACTGATGAATGGATAAAGAAATTGTGGTTTGTATACACAATGGAGTACTACGTGGCAATGAGAAAGAATGAAATATGGCCCTTTGTAGCAACGTGGATGGAACTAGAGAGTGTGATGCTAAGTGAAATAAGTCCTACAGAGAAAGACAGATACCATATGGTTTCACTCTTATCTGGATCCTGAGAAACTTAACAGAAACCCATGGGGGAGGGGAAGAAAAAAAAAAAAAAAGAGGTTAGAGTGGAAGAGAGCCAAAGCATAAGAGACTCTTAAAAACTGAAAACAAACTGAGGGTTGATGGGGGGTGGGAGGGAGGGGAGGGTGGGTGATGGGTATTGAGGAGGGCACCTTTTGGGATGAGCACTGGGTGTTGTATGGAAACCAATTTGACAATAAGCTTCATATATTGAAAAAAAAAAGGATTAGATGTGTTTGAGTTTTGAATACCTATATTACTACCAAAAGCAAGTAATACTATATATCAAATAAATAGCACAAATTCAAAATTCATTTTTCATCCAAAGACTCTGATTTGCTCTTTATTTAAACACCTTCTATTCTTGGGGCGCCTGGGTAGCTCAGGTCATGATCTCACAAACCATGAGTTTGAGCCCCGCATCGGGCTCTGTGCTGACAGCTTAGAGCCTGGAGCCTGCTTCAAATTGTATGTCTCCCTCTCTCTCTGCTCCTCCCCCGCTCATGCTCTGTCTCTCTCTCTCCTTCAAAAAATAAATGAAAACATTTTAAAAAAATTTTAAACACCTTCTAGTCTTTCACTTTACTCTTCTAGCATCTCTTTACTCACTAGCATCTCATGTCTTGTTTAAATCAGATCTACTGTTTTAACATGATGAATACCTCTGGAACCAGGAACTGGAACATGAAGGTACACAAGAAAATGGAATTGGGCTCTACTCAGACATGAAACTTTGTTATACCAGAATTTGGGGGTGGGGTTCACATTACCACAAAGAAGGGATTTGACAAGTTAATTTGTTTTCTTTGTTTTCTTCCTCTTTCCTAAAAAAGTTTCCATTACTCAAATCCTCCTGCACTCCAAAGAGTGTCTATTTCAAATGTCAACAGCAGCACAAACCCAAAACTTCCATGACATTCAGATACAATTGCCTTTTGTTTCAAGGACATAGCACAAGAAAAGTGGAATAATGTTTCCCTGGGGCCTGGAAGGTGTTGATTACCAAGACAGAAGCTTAGGGTTTCTGGTCAGAGCCAAATGTTAAATCCTGAGAGAGAGAGAGAGAGAGAGAGAGAGAGAGGCAGCCATAGCCATGCATTTTTAGTAAGTTTACTTTTCTATGCGTTTTGTGATCTGCAGGGTATTATAAAGGCCAGGGCCAGGGCAAGAGCCCAGGTAAGGGCCCCTCTTGCTGGGTCAAAGGGAGGTATACTTCAGGAAACTTCATATCCACCAAAGATCACAGGATTTGAAATGTCTGAGCCCCTCCTGTTGGAGTGCTTTGCTGGAATCATCTCAGTGACTCAGACTTGACTGGGGGATTAGTGACTGGGGATAAAAGAGGGGGCTGTAGGGTTTCTATAGCATAGAAATAGCAAGCATCTATTGAGAACCTACAATGTGCCACAGTCTATGCTGAGCGTTTATTACAGTATCTCATTTAATCTCAAAACCACTCTAGTAGATAGTATTATTACCCTCATTTTACAAATGAAGAAATGGATGCCACAGCCAATCATAGCAGAACACAGGTGGCTATCATCAGTAATTTTCGGATGTGAGCCTGCCTTAAAACCATGCTAAAAGGGGCACCTGGGTGGCTCAGTCAGTTAAGTGCCCGACTCTTGATTTCGGCTCAGGTTATGACCTCACAGTTTGCGGGATTGAGCCCTGTGTCAGTCTTTACACTGACGGTACAGAGCCTCCTTGGGATTCTCTCTCTTCCTCTTTCTCTGCCCTTCCCCCATTTGCATGCTCACTCTCTCTCAAAATAAATAAATAAACTTTAAAAAATTGTGCTAAAAGAGGGGCTCTAAATATTCATAAGCCTGTATATTTGACTTTGGAACATATTCCATAATGGTTTTTTATATGACTAAGATGTAAACATTCTTTGGCTTAGACTAACTATAATTAATTCTGTTTAGAAATAAAGGTGATGGAAATGCAAGCTGGTGCAGCCACTCTGGAAAACAGTATGGAGGTTCCTCAAAAAACTAAAAATAGAACTACCCTATGACCCAGCAATTGCACGAAAAGGCATTTATCTACGGGATACAGGTGTGCTGTTTCGAAGGGACACATGCACCCCATGTTTATAGCAGTACTATCAACAATAGCCAAAGTATGGAAAGAGCCTAAATGTCCATCAATGGATGAATGGATAAAGAAGATGTGGTATATATATACAATGGAGTATTACTCAGCAATCAAAAGGAATGAAATCTTGCCATTTGCAACTATGTGTGTGGAACTGGAGGGTATTATGCTGAGCGGAATTAGTCACTCAGAGAAAGACAGATATCGTATGACTCACTCATATGAGAACTTTAAGATACAAAACAGATGAACATAAGGGAAGGGAAACAAAAATAATAAAAAACAGGGAGGGGGACAAAACAGAAGAGACTCATAAATATGGAGAACAAACGGAGGGTTACTGGAGGGGTTGTGGGAGGGGGGATGGGCTAAATGGGTAAGGGGCACTAAGGAATCCACTCCTGAAATCATTGTTGCACTATATGCTAACTAATTTGGATGTAAATTTAAAAAAATAAAAAATTAAACAAGTTAAATTAAAAAGAAAGAAAGAAAGGTGAAACTACAGCCCATAAAGTGCTTATCGTCTTCTGAACCTGGAGCTTCACAAAATTCCAGAAAAAGAGGTACAAAACTCTGGTCAGTATTAACTAAGAGACATATTCTTGTTCACCAGATGAAACCCATAGTTTTAGAATTAGGAGGGAAACTCTTGAAGCCTGAAGAAGGCAGTCCCAGGAGAAACCTGGGAAGTCCAGGATCACTTAATTAGATGGTTAGTTAACATATGAAAGTCAAAATATTTATTTTGTTTTTTTTAATGAAAATACTCATCTTTAACATTTTTAAATGTTTATTATTTTTGAGAGAGAGAGACAGAGTGAAAGCAGGGGGGGACAGAGAGAGAGAGGGAGACACAGAATCCAAAGCAGGCTCCAGGCTCTGAGCTGTCAGCATAGAGCCTGAGTTCAAAGCCGGGCTTGAACTCACAAACCGCGAGATCATGACCTGAGCCAAAGTCAGATACTTAACTCACTGAGCCACCCAGGTGCCCTGAAAGTCAAAATATTTAAATGACTCAGTAATATTTAGATGGTTTCTTGAAGACTAGGTTTATTACATGTTATTAAGAAAAAGTTAGAAATGTCTAAGAATTGCTAAACTTTAGAAGAGCTACTTTAAGGGCAGTTATCATCTGTCCTGCTTGCCTAAAAAAATCTCTTATTGCTACAAGATTGAGGGGGTATGAAATAAAGGCAAAGAAGCAGCTGGCTAGGAGTGTGTTAGGTGGTAAGAAAGCTACCTGGGAATTAAAAGTATGTGTCTACATCATTCCTGGGATCATCAAAAGTGATGGTCTTATTCTGCTTGTTCTTCACGTCTAATAATATATGTTTAATGACTAATTCCATAAATCCTTTTGAGATTCCACTTATTAAACGACACTAGTAATATTTGTTTCCCTCTTCAGTTACTTAAGGTTACTTCAGTTACTTCAGTTACTTAAGGTGGACCCAGTGAAAGCTGACCAAGTACTTTGGGAGAAACATTATAAATTATTGTGGCTGATTCTCCCCATCGCACATGACAGTAAGGCCAATTTCTGAATTCTTCCTGTCTCCCAGGCCAACTTCTTCAAGGAAAGATTGCAAACAAACAAAAAAAAGGTGTAATTATATCTATTACAGACAACTTCAAAGTGATGGTCATAATGCTCTGAGTCATTCCTATATTTCTGTGTGCGGTCAGCATCTTGGAGAGTCTGTGCTTAAAGGCACAGTGTCTTGAAGGGCACTTGAAGGGCACATCATAGCCATTAGATGAGTTTATGAGTACATATAACTACTCTAGGAGCTCTAATGGAGGAAACAAGACAAGCACATAAGATGAACTTCTTATAGAGCAAATAACACCAAAAACTTTAGAGTCATACTTGATGCCACTCTTAATCAAGTTCCACATCCATAAAGTACATGGCTGTACTTTAAATATATGTATTACTTCTCATGTCCTGGTCCAAGCTGCCATTATCTATTACCTAGAATATTGCATTAACCTCTTAATAGGTCTCTCTGCTTTGAACTTGTTACTCCTACAATCTATTCTCCAGACTGCTTTTTAAAAAAAATATAAGTCAGGGTGCATCTGGGTGGCTTAATTGATTAAGCATCCAACTCTTGGTTTGGGCTTAGGTCATGATCTCACAGTTCATGAGATTGAGCCCCACTTCAGACTCCATGCTGAGAGCACAGAACTTGCTTGGAATTCACTCTCTCCCTCTCTCTGCCCCTCCCCTGCTCTTACTAGTGTGCATGCTCTCTCAAAATAAACTTAAAAATTATGTGTGTGTATATATATATATATATACATACACATATATATACACATGTCAGAATATGTCGCCAACAGACACATGAAAAGATGCTCAACATCACTCATCATCAAGGGAATACAAATCGAAACTACAATGAGATATCACCTCACACCTGTCAGAATGGCTAAATCAAAAACACAAGAAACAAGTGTTGGTGAGGATGTGGAGAAAAAAGAACCCTTGTGCACTGTTGGTGGTAATGCAAATTGGTGCAGCCACTATGGAAAACAGTATGGAGGTTCCTCAAAAAATTAGAAATAGAACTACTCTGTGATCCAGGAATCCCACTACTGGGTGTTTACCCAAAAAATGCAAAAACACTAATTTGAAGGGATACATGCACCCTGTGTTTATTGCAGCATTATTTACAATAGCCAAATTATGGAAGCAACCCAAGTGTCTGTCTATAGATGAGTGGATAAAGAAGATGTGGTATATATACACAATGCACAATGGAATATTATTCAGCCATAAAAAAAGAATGGAATCTTGCCATTTGCAAGAAGATGGGTAGAGTTAGAGAGTATAAAGCTAGGTGAAATAAATCAGTCAGAGAAAGACAGATACCATATGATCGCAATCATGTGGAATTTAAGAAAGAAAACAAACAAGTAAATGGAAAAAAAAGAGAGACAAACCAAGAAACGGACTCTTAACTGTAGAGAACAAACTGATGGCTACCAGAGGGGAGATGGGTGGGAGAAATAGGAGATAGGGATTAAAGGGTACACTTATTGTGATTAAAGAGAGAGAGAGAAGAGAAGAGAAGAGAAGAGAAGAGAAGAGAAGAGAAAAAAAAGGAATATGTCACTTTTGTCCTCAAACTCTTTCAATGGCCAAAGTGTTCATTATAGCCTATGCAGCCCTATATGGTCTGCCCCCCCCACCCCATGTTTCTTTGACTTCATCTCAAGTCCTTCCATCCCTTTCTTATTCTACTCCAATTTGCCAGCCTCTAAGCCACTCCTATCTTAGAGTCTTGGCACTAACTATTCCCTCTGCCTTGATTGTGCATCCCCTAGACGTTCATTTGGTGTGCTGCATTACTTTCAGCTTTCTATTCAATTGTCTTTTTTTTTTTTACATAAAGGCATTTCCTAACCACTCCATCTAAATTAGAACACTCCATCATTTTTTATTCCCCATATTCTGCTTTTTCACCATAGCAATTATTACCTCCTAGCAGTTATAAATTTATTTGCTTATAGTCTGTCTGCCTTTTCTACTACAAGCATGTCATGAAGGCAGAAAAGGGACATGTTGAGGATAGAGCATGAAGAACAGAGTAGGTATGAAATTAATTGAGTAAATGAAATAAATATGATATTATAATCCATAACTCATATGAATTCATATATAGACACTATAAAATCTGATCATTTATTCTAATCATTCCATTTATAAATTGGCATATAATAATCTACCTCAAAACATAAAGACTTAAAATAGTAGCACTCATTTGTTTTGCTCATGAATCTGCAATTTGGGCAAAATTGTTGGGAAGGCTTATTTCTGCTCCATTTGGCAACAGCTAAAGTAGCTCAACTGGGTCTGGAAAGATTCATTCGAGATGGTTCATTCACATGGCTGGTAAGTTGGAGCTTGGTATTGGCTAGGAGCTTGGTTCCTCTCCATGGGCTCTCTCTGACTTCTCCAGATTCTGCACAGAATAATGGCTAAGTTCCAGGACAGTGCTCCAAGAAAACAAGGTGTGGTTTTTACAGTACTCCGCGAGTCAAGGTAGTCACAAAGGCCCACCCAAAAGGAAAAGAGGCATGGATTTTGCCTCCTAATGGGGGAGTGGCTTGGTTCTAGAAGCACATGCAGAATGGGCCATATTGTTGTAGTTATCTTTTAAAAATATAATCTGCTATGTAATTAAACCAATCTTTGAGACACTGTAAAATAATTATAAAAACAGAAACATTGGTGTGTATGGAACTGTCCTATATAATAGCTACACTTTTCTTACACTCATGTTAAAAAGTTATGCTTAGAGGATCTCAGAAAAAAAATTCAATTTCTCTCTGGACTTTACCTCTGATGCTGCCTCCTGGGGCTCTTCTCCAGCTTCCATAAACACCTCTTCAAATAGGACTTCAACCAGGACTGAATTCTTGCTCTTTTTTCTCCTCCACTATTAGACAATTATATTAAATAAAATTTAAAATACCAATAAAAAGTCAGTAAATGTATTCTGACCACATATCTTAAATGTTCTAATTCCTAATCGACATCTTTTTCAAATATTCCTCTTTCTGTTCAATTGAATAGACATGGGTTAAAATCCTGGCCTTCGCAAATACTGTCTGAACAACCTTTGTGAACTACTTATTTGCAATCTTTGTCAATTTTTTTTTAACATTTATTTATTTTTGAGAGACAGAGAGAGTCAGAGCAGGAGTGGGGGAGGGGCAGAGAGAGAGGGAGGCACAGAATCCGAAGAAGGCTCCAAGCTCTAGCTGTCAGTGCAGAGCCCAATGTGGGACTCGAACCCATGAACTGTGAGATCATGACCCGAGCTGAAGTCAGACACTTAACCCACTGAGCCACCCAGGTGCCCCAAGTCAATTTTTTTATTGGCTTCTTAGTGTCTTCTATTGATTCACAAGTGATGTAACAAGAACATTAACTCTTTCCCCCCTGGGTTGTTGTTAACCTTTCAATTTTATGTGAAATATTTGTTGACAAATATAGTTGATAGTTGATTATGGGTAATTTGGTATTGCTTGCAGTGTCTCTGCGCACCAGAAGGAGGAGTGCGATCAGAAAGCTGCCAGAACATAAAATTGTATTTCAAGAAGCAAAAGGCAAATAGGGAAATGAACAAATGACCAACTCCTCTACGTCCAAATGTACCTGAAGAAAAGTGCAACTACTGGCTACTGTCCCCAAAACTGTGAGATAGAGGATATAGGTGAAAGCCTGGGAGAAGCTTGTCACAATTGCTTTATTTCCAATAACAGAGGGGCAGAGCAGGTCAGTTTGAATGTGTTTGTGTGTGTGTGTGTGTGTGTGTGTGTGTGTGTGTTTCAGGGGATGGGGTGAATGCCTCAGGAAGAGAAGGTGATTCATAATAGATTCAGTAGGTGTCAGCAAATGACTCTACAATTCACAGTGCTGTTACCTTAAAACCAGGAAGTAAGAACAAGACTTTATACACATTGTACAAGTCATGTTCATGTACACTTGTGAGTTTGGCCCTAAAACAGGAGACAACCTCTATGCGTGCCACAACTGTCCTTTGTATTTCAATCTTCTATAGCACACAGATGGGCACACTGTCTTTAGCATGGAATTGATTATATTTCCTGGCCCCACTGTCTCCTAATTTTTGCCCTTCTCTTTAATGCTTTAATACCTGCTGCCAACCTTTTGTTGAGGCAAAGACCAGCTCATTGTGAAATGCCTTTTCAAGAATAGCTGAGACTCAGTAGTAGTGAATTGTATATTTTAAGGACCTTAAGGGACTGAAGCAATTTTGAGATGCCTTCAAGTTTGAAAGCAACAAACTAGACCATCTTGGGTGCCAGAGCAAGGGTAGCATCAAAGAGGGAGAAGAGCTTTAGTGTCCACACAATCTTCATTAGCACCACAGTAATTGATATAGACAATTAGTATTTTCTCAGTTTCTCTAAAGTGCTATGTAAATGCAGCTCTAAGATCTGTTCCCTCACCCTACTTTCCCACCTAGGAAGCTGTCTGTCCCATCCCCCTGCTATGTAGAAATCCTGAAGCCATTGCTAGTTTGTTATTTGCAGTGACCCACAACATTTGGCTTCCTGTCTTGGCTCAATGGTTACAGCCTTATCTTTGGTTTTTGAGGACATGCAATTGAGAGCCTTTGAACTTTGCCCAACTTCAAGTCTCACACAGCCAGTGTAGTTGCAATGTTTACATTGGAATAACAGGTTCTGATCAACATCAGTATGAGCACAAGTAGGTGTAGTTTTAACTTCTCTACTAAACTGGAATGTTTGCCTTTATTTTACTGTGTGTACTTTCTTTGGTTGTTTAATTATGGAAGTGATCATTGAAACATTAAATCATAGGTAAAGTAAAGGCTTACCCATAAAATTTCTAAAATGACTCTGCTTTAAAACCAACCAACGTAGAACAACTCTTCTGTTCACCAAGAGTGTAAAATTAATGTGACTTTCTAGATGACAGATTTTTACATTTTGCTGTTACCATTACTTGACACATTTGTTAAAGAATCATAAAATAAATTCTTTTCCTCATAGCAAAGTAAGTTTTTTTTCTATGATAGACTATATACTTCTCTCTCTCTCTCTCTCTTTCTCTGCTAGTATTCCTCTTGGGAAGAGCACAGTATTTACTGGAGGAAATATTTGGTAAAGATGCTGGTGTAAAGGGTGAGACCTTAAGGACATGTTCAAGCAGCAAGCTTGCTAAATTGCATGCAGAAAGCCAGATGAAGAATTTCTTTTTCTTTTGAGAGGAACTAGGGTGGATAAGAGAGGGGAAAGGAGGCAGAGGAGAGCAAAGCCATTGTAGTAGCTTTCTGTGAGTTGACCCCTCTATATGACCCACCCACGTATCTTCAGTGAAGTCTACTAAAATTCACAAAAAGTTGGTGGAAGCAAATTTCTTGTGAAAACTCATCAAGGGCTGAGTTCGCAGAAGGCATTAATGAAAGAGGAACAAAAACAGTAAGCCTCAAAATATGAGCCAAAGACAGAGATCACCATGACGTCATAAGCCACTGGGAGTTAACACAAATCTTGATTAGGACACTGGATTTTACAGATCTCAGAAATGGAGGGATTGAGCTCTCTGAGGAGCAAGGGAATGACCCAGATGACTCTGAAATAATCATCAAAACGAATTATTTGGGGAAGGTAGAGCACTGCCTGTCACAAATCTTCAAGCCTGACAGTTCAAGTTAAAAGGAAGGATACTACTGCCTAACTTTATAATTTGCAAATTTAAAACCCATATAAGAATTAGGGTTTTTTGTATTACCTTAAGAATCTACTGGTTCTGTTTTTTAAAACTCCTTCTCCCACGCCCCAAAGTCTGCAGAAATACATCTTATTTAAAATTTTTTTTAACGTTTATTTATTTTTGAGACAGAGAGACAGAGCATGAACGGGGGAGGGTCAGCGAGAGGGAGACACAGAATCCGAAGCAGGCTCCAGGCTCCAAGCTCTGAGCTGTCAACACAGAGCCAGATGCGGGACTCGAACTCACGGACTGTGAGATCATGACCTAAGGGGAAGTCGGATGCTTAACCGACTGAGCCACCCAGGCGCCCCATCATCTTATTTTAAAGTAGGTAACCAGGAGTATTTGGCTGGCTCAGTTGGTAAGGAGTGTGACTCTTGATCTTGGGGTTGTGAGTTTGAGCCCCATGGTGGGTGTACAGATTACTTAAAGAAAATAAAGCCTTAAAAAAATAATTAAATAGCTAAGTATTAGAAAATGGGATGTAAGACTGGAATATTGATGTACCTAAGAAATGACTTTGATAAATCTTCCCAGAGCTAATTTATGTTGCTTTCATGCTCTATTCTTTTGCATCCTGTTTCTTTGGAATGGATGTTTAGCTGAACTTGTTAAGTCCTGGGTTTTGGAGTGAGCAGTTTCTCCATTTGAACATGGCTCTATCACTTACTACCTCTTTGACCTTTAAATTCTTTTTCTAGAAAATGGCAATAATAATTGTACCTACCTCCAGGAGTTACCGTGAGGACTAGAGAAATACTCACTGTTCTTTCTTATTTGTAGTATTGATGGAAATACACGTAGCCTAAATTTTACACTAATGTTTCATCATCCTCTCAGTTTTCAGGTTCATCTCTTGAAATAGATATGGGAAAGTGTTTGGGCCTAAACACAAAAGGAGTTTCTCTTGAATAGGGCTAGACATACACAAAGTGGACGAGTGACAACAAGGGATTTTTCAGAAGGACCACAACTGGAAGGCTCCATAGCTATTAAATGCCCCTCAACTGTTGGCTAATATTCCATGATCAGAAATCTAGCTATTTAGGTAAAGATTTTGCTCAAATATAAATACAAATACTACTGGGAAAGATAACTTTGGAGTGAATAATATTCCTAAATATTCTTTTCCTTAGAAGAGGGGTTTTGAATGAGATTACGATGAAGGAGAAAATATAAGAGCAATGGACTTCTGATAATCATAAAAAGAGGAAACAATTAGAAAGTTGAGAAGAAGAGTGTTCCAAAGACAAATGAAAGACTTAGTGATTAAAATGTTATAGTTAAGAGAGTTCATCTGCAAAGTCCTGATATTGTAGCAGATTATGAATCTGGGCAATGTTAGACAAGCCAACACAGAGAGTGGGAACTTCAGTCTGTGTGTGTTGTCTTGGAAGACAGAGTGAGTGGTTAGGCTTGCCTACCTGCCTCTCTAAGATTGTTTAACCATGCTGTTGGAATTTATCTGGTGAATTTCTCTGGAAACTCATGTGGTCTTGGAAACAGAAGGTTAGAAATGAGGCTCACAGCAAGTATAGTGGCCCCACTCAGACCTGTGGCTCTCAGCTTTGATGTAATTTCCATGATTTCACTAGAGACTTGGGGACTGAGCAAACACAGGAGATCTATTCAAGACCAAAAGGATTTCCTAAATCATGGACTTGTCAGGAGTTAGGCTCAGGTTTGAGTCCTGACTCAATGGCTTATTTATTGTGTGACTTTAGCAAGTTGCCTAAGTGTTCTAAACCTCAGTTTTTTTCATGTGTAAAATAAAGATTAATAATACCTCATGGGGTTGTTGTGAGTATTGAATGATATAGTTCACAAAACAAATGAACAAAGAAGCAAAGAGGCAAAAAAAAAAAAAAACAAAAAAAAAAAACAGACTCTTAAAATACATAGAACAAACTGGCAGGTGCCAGAGGGGAGATGGGTGGGAAGATGGGTAAAATAGATAAAGGGGATAAAGAGGTACAAACTCCCACTTATAAAATAAATAAGTCACAGAGAAGAAAAGTACAGCATAGGGAATACAGTCAACAATATTGTAACAACATTGCTTGGTGACAGATGGTGACTACACTTACTGTGGTGAGCAATGAGTAATGACAGAATTATCAAATCATTATGTTGTACACCTAAAACTAACATAATGCTGTATGGTAATTATACTTCAGTATATATATATAGTTCATCTGAAGTGCCTAGCATTATACTTGGCAATAATAGATATAGTTTTATCAATCACAATACATTACAATACATTGATCAAACACTAATGTAGGTGTTCCTGTGAGGGGATTTTGTAAATGTGGTTAACATGTACAATTGGTTGGCTCTAAGTAAAGGAGATCACCCTTGGTAATGTGACTAGGCCTCATCCAATCAGTGGAAGGACTTATGAGCATAAACTGAGACTTCCTGGAGAAAAAAATTCTGCCTCAAGTATGCAGCATAAAATCCTGTTTGAGTTTTTAGTCTACCAGCCTGCGCTACAAATTTTGGACTCAATATTGGAACATCAACTTCTGCCTGAGTTTCCAGCCTACCAGTCTGCCCTACAGATTTCAGACTAGCCAGTCCCCCAAATTACATAAGCCAATTCCTTAAAATAAAGGAAGTGTGTGTGTGTGTGTGTGTGTGTGTGTGTGTGTATCCTATTGGTTCTGTTTCTCTGGAGAACACTGACTCGTACATGAAGACATAGATCAATACAAGATTTTTAGAAAATGGAGACAGCGGAAGGAGAGAAGGCAAGAGAAGTTCTAAGAAAAATAGGATCCTCTATACAGCTAATTAGAACCAATTAAAATTTCCACAGAAGTGGGAGTCCCTCAAGTAGTATATAACCCAAACCATCCACAAGAAGTGGGCCTGGTTTCTCCAGAGAACTTTCAAACTTTCACTTCACTATTACTGAGGATCTTCTTCGTCTGTGAGTTGCTTGCTCTACCAAGCCCCTCCACAGTGGCCTTCTGGGATTCACTGGGAGGAGCTATCAGACTTGCCTCTTTTTTCATGGCTGAGGTACTTTAGAGTTAGACTGAAGACAACGATGATGTTCAAGAATCACTGCAGGAAGTCTGGCCCTCCAAGACTCCTATTCCTTAGTGGCTCTGGACAAAAGGTAAATGGCCACAAAATGCATGGGAGCAAAATTCTCCTCCAACCTCTAAGGATTCCAAGGATGGACTTTTTCCTGGTTTATGCCATGTACTGGCTGTTATGTCCCTAAAACGAATACAGATACAACATAGTGATTGGGATCAGAGCTGGAATTTGCTGTTTTAGGGTCCCAAAGGTCACCCAATTGTTAATTAAAACTCAGATTAATGGGGCGTTTGGGTGGCTCAGTCGGTTAAACATCTGACTTCAGCTCAGATCATGATCTCCTGGTTCATGGGTTCGTGCTCCACATCGGGCTCTGTGCTGACAGCTGGGAGTCTGGAGCCTGCTTCCAATCCGTGTCTCCCTCTCTCTCTGCCCCTCCCTTACTCACCTCCAAGATAGGGAAAAAGGATCTGTGGACAATATTTAGCAGGGAAAAGTGTGACCCATAGGGTACCCTAAAATTTACCAACCAAAAAGCCAAAAAGGAGGTGATAAGAAAGGAAAAGTGTAGCCATGGTTGAAAACTGTTGATAAAAGTTTGGAGGACTGACTCAGGAATCAAACTGAGGGGTGAGGATGAATTGGGTAGACAATGAAGCTGATGACCATGAAACTGAAAGACTAGATTAAGGAGACTAGACTGGTCAGATATTGGTAAAATTTTGTGTTGGTAGATATTAGAAGCTGGAGAAGGGATGGTAAAATATCCTCCAAACTGGGAAGGCACTCTCTGACTGAAAAGCTAAGCAAGCCACTCCAAACCATTTACACAGAGTTTATTTAGGTTAACTTACTGAGAGGAGGGTGTTGTGATGGCAGGGACCAGGCAGACAATGATCCAGGCGCTGGGCAGCTACTCTCCTCAAAGTCCAGAACTTAATCCACAGATTTTATAGAGTGAGGGGATATGCAGAATTCATTGTTGTGAAGTCAAGAGTTTAACATTTAACAGACCTTGTGCACCATCTATGAGCCAGAGGGGAGGGAGGGGAAGAAACTATGTTATCTCTACTAGTTATCTAAACAACTTTAGGGAAGGTCAGAACAAGCCTTCCTTCATTCCATCAGGGCATACATCACCCTCCAAGGGGCCTGGAACACGTAGCCCTGAGGGAGGTCATTGCATGGACATAGACAAGATGAGGGGCCAGAGATAGAGTAGCATTATTGGCACTCCCAGGCTAAAAATACGTTTCTTCATTATTGGCACTCCCAGGCTAAAAATACGTTTCTTCTTATTTTCCATGAAAGAAATAATTTGAAAAATAATGCAGCTATAAAACTGTAGAAAAATTATTGTTCATTTGACCAAAATCTGGATTTTGATCTCATATCTCTGCCTACTCTGTATCTATGTCCAGGTGATTCAGTGCGCCTGGGGTAAAACACATAACCATGCCAAACGCTCTTATTTTAAATTCATGACTGTGAACTTCAAGTAGGTCAAGTAGGTCATTGAGGATGCCTGGCAATTATACTACATTTCTCTAGTGAATTTATTTTTGCACTCTCCTAGACAACTATGTCATACCTTTTCTTGGCTCCTTAAACTGCCAATGTTTTTCCACTCTCACTCTCAGATTATGACATTTCTTCTTATTTCACCAAGAAATAAGCACAGCCAGAAAAGAATGTCCACAAATTCCCAGCATAACCACCTATCTACATGCCTTCTCTCCTGTAACAAGAAGAGAGCGGTGAATTGTCCATGATTCCATTTGGGGCTAACTCCTCTGCCTTGGCACTAGACCCCATCCCTTCTTACCCATGCCATGATGCTCCAGTAATTCTCCATCTTCTCTACTGCATCCTCAATTTTTCCTCTCTGATAAACCTTCCCCATCAGCACTCACACACGTTGTCTTGATTTAATAACAAACAAAAAAAAAAAATCACTTTCTTCAACTACTCCTCCGTTTTTCACCTTTCTTTTATAACCAAACACTTTCAAATATTTGTCTGTTTCTCTGATTCTACTTTCTTTCCTTTTATTTCTTCTTAGACCTACTTCAGTCAGGCTTTTGCCTACAATGTTCATGGAAATAGTTCATTGTCACCAATGAGTTCTGTTGCTAAATCCTATGATCATTTCTCCTGACCCATCGATAGCAATTGACTCAGTATTCTTGCAATATTCTTTTTCTCTGGCTTCCCATACACTATACTCTCCCGGTTTCCCTTTCACTTCACTGGCTGCTCTTTCTCAGTCTCTCTCATTAGTTCCTCTTCTGCCCAACCTTTAATTTTCCCCTAGTTAAAAGTCAGTCTTTGACCCTCTTTTCTTTTTCATCTATACTCACTCACTTAATTCAATTTCATGGCTTTAAAAGTATCAGTAAGTATAGAAGTGCCTGGGAAGCTCAGTCAGTTAAGTGTCTGCCTCTTGATTTCAGCTTAGGTCACGATCTCAGGGTTTGCAGGCTCAAACTCCACATCAGGCTCTACACTGAGCATGGAGGCTGCTTAGGATTCTCTTTCTCTCCCTCTCTGCTCTCCCCATAAATAAATAAACATTAAAAAAAAAAACCATATTCCTTAAAGGTTAAACAAAATATAAAGGTGTCAGTCAGTCTGATCTCATTTTTAAAAATAAAGAAACAGTAAGTATTCATATACTCAGAAATCAGACAGAAAGCAAATAGACTAAAAAATCAATTGTAATAATATTTGGTGATGAGATTACAAGTGATTTTAATCTCTGTGTTTTTCTGTAATCACATTTTATTTATTTATTAAAACAAATTTTTTTAATGTTTATTCCTTTTTTTTTTGAGAGACAGAGCATGAGCGGGGAAGGGGCAGAGAGAGGATAGACACAGAATCTGAAACAAGACTCCAGGCTCTGAGCTGTCAGCACAGAGCCTGACACAGGGCTCGACCTCACGGACTATGAGATCATGACCTGAGCTGAAGTCGGACGGGCAAACGACTGAGCCACCCAGGTGCCCTTGTAA
Organism: Prionailurus bengalensis; assembly: GCF_016509475.1. NCBI lineage: Eukaryota > Metazoa > Chordata > Mammalia > Carnivora > Felidae > Prionailurus > Prionailurus bengalensis. The sequence goes on along the minus strand of NC_057345.1, from coordinate 79,034,700 downwards.
TCACATTTTAAACAATTAATATGTAATGTTTCTGTAATCAGTTTAAAAAAAAAAAAAAGGATTCGTGGCTGGAGGAAAACAGAGAGACTTACCCAGTGAACTTTAAAACAGTCTTTTCACACCTAAAGCATCAGAACACTTTGAAAATAATGAGAGGCATGCAGATTTGAAGCAATCTTTTAGGAGTGGGAGAGATGAAGTCTCAGACAACAACAACTATTCCAACTTACTTGTGCTGTCGGGGGTGGGGGGGGGGGGGGGAGGACGGACATATTTATATGTCCTAGGTGCTGAATGACTCAGAGTCAGGGACATCTCCTGGTGGGGGTACAATGGGAAGGTCTGAAGGCTCAAGGATCCCATCCTCTCAAAAACTTTAGGCTCTGGGGATTTTCTTAGAAGTAGAATGAAAATTCACTGAGCATTTTTGTTCCCTAAAATCGGAATTTCAATAGTATTCCTTCTTGTTTACAAAATCAGTTTTTCTTGAAAAATGTCTTTATTGGGGTGCCTGGGTGGCCCAGTTGGTTAAGCATCCGGGTCCTCAGCTCAAGTCATGTGTGAGCTCTGGGCTGGCAGTGCGGGCCTGCTTGGGATCCTCCCTCTCCCTCTCTGTCTGCCCCTCCCCCACTTGCATGCTCTGTCTCTCTCAAAATAAATAAATAAACTTAAAAAAAGTTTTTATTATGTAATATTTTCTCAAAAAAAAAAAAAAGAACATCTGTGTGTAACAAAACTCAACAATTAAAACAGACAGACTTGAACCTGGAACTTCACTTGGATACTAGACATTATCAATACCTTTATACATATTTGCACCTCTCCTTTCTTATCCTATTTGCCTGCCTCTCTATCCAGAGAAAAAAACACTAAGTTGAATTTATCATTTCTATATCTATTTTAGTAGTTTTGTTGGGTATATCTATTTTCTTTTTTTTTTTCAATATATGAAGTTTATTGTCAAATTGGTTTCCATACAACACCCAGTGCTCATCCCAAAAGGTGCCCTCCTCAATAACCATCACCCACCCTCCCCTCCCTCCCACCCCCCATCAACCCTCAGTTTGTTCGCAGTTTTTAAGAGTCTCTTATGCATTGGCTCTCTCCCACTCTAACCTCTTTTTTTTTTTCGTCCCCTCCCCCATGGGTTTCTGGTAAGTTTCTCAGGATCCACATTATATCTATTTTCTTAAACAATGTATTATTTAGTTCTTTTTAGAATTTCCTAAAATTAGCATCATACTTTGTCATGCTTCCTGTAAGTTGCTTCTGCAACTCAGGCTTATGTTTTTAATGTTCATCCACATTGCTGTATGGAGCTGTAAGTCATTCATTTTCACTGTTATATAATATCTCATTGTGTTAATATACCATATACATTCACCCATCAATGAATATTTGGTTTGTTTTCAGCTTTTTTTGTTGCTAACAATGCTCTATGAACTTTCTCAAACCTGTCTCCTGATACACATGTGTACAAGCTTTTCTAGGCCAATAGTTTTTATGCTTTTGTTCACTGCAACCCAAGTAATGAGTACATTTTATTCAGTAATTCAGTACACCATATGGCACAGAGAGCTAGCTGTTCATACACTTCCATACTGTAGAGACATTGTTGGAAAATAGAAGTCACTTAGAAGTTTATTTTCAAATTCTGAAACCTCTGGGGATGAAAATTAATTTCTCTATCTTTAAGATACAAAGATAATAAAATTTTGTTGTTGACTTCTAATTTAGGTGCATTTTGTTCAGAGAAAATATTCCGTATAACACCAATTGTTTGAAATTTGTTGAGACACGCCTTATTGACTGAAAAGTAGTCAAGTTTTAGAAATGTTCCCTACCAATTTCTATACATGTTTCATGTGTACTTGAGATGAATGAGTGTTCTCAAATTATTGGATATAGGTTTCTATCTTTATGTAATAAATCAAGGTTCCTAGTTACTTTGTTTAAATATATATATATATTTTTTTTAATTTTTTTTTTTTGGGGGGACAGAGACAGAACATGAACAGGCGAGGGGCAGAGAGAGAGGGAGACACAGAATCGGAAACAGGCTCCAGGCTCTGAGCCATCAGCCCAGAGCCCGACGCGGGGCTCGAACTCACGGACCGCGAGATCGTGACCTGGCTGAAGTCGGATGCTTAACCGACTGCGCCACCCAGGCGCCCCTAAATATATTTTTAAAAATATGTACAGGTGAAATGATTTACTCTCAGAAATTGCTTTAAAATATTCCAGTTCCTCTTACTCCTCAGAAATCATTAGAGAGATATTTTATTACTTCTTTGTGTGTTTCATAACTTTAACATAATATTCTAACTATTCTGTACAAATTGCAAACACCATATTCAGTTACAAATGTATTATAAGTAAGGCTGAGCACTCTACAGGCCTGGTCACAGAATTGACGTGGAGTTTCTGGCTGCCAAGTGGTCGCACACTTGGAAACCCCTCCCACTGGCCAAAACCAGGTCACTCTGAACACAAGACTTTGAAGACAAGATGATCAGAGGGCCAAGGAACAGGGGCTACTGAGAAAGCAAGACTGGATGCACACACTAGAAGGAAAAGCGGCCCTTCCCAGGCCAGGCTGCTCACCGCAGAAGCCTGGCAAATCCTGGGGCCTTGCCCACAATCCCCTGCCACAGCTGGTGGTCTGTAGGTCATGAAAAGGAGATCGTGGAGGCACTTGGGTGGCTCAGTGGGTGGGACTTCTGCTCAGGTCATGATCTCAGGGTTGGTGGGTTCGAGCTGGTGTAGGGATCTGTGCCGACAGCTTGGAGCTTGGAGCTTGGAGCCTGCTTTGGATTTTGTGTCTCCCTTTCTCTCTCTCTGCCCTTCCCCCGCTCACGCTGTCTCTGTCTGCCAAAAATAAATAAAAATGTTAAAGAGAAAGAAAGAAAGAAAGAAAGAAAGAAAGAAAGAAAGAGAAAGAAAGAAAGAAAGAAAGGAAGGAAGAAAGAAAGAAAGAAAGAAAAAAATGAGCTCCTGCCCTCAGCTGCTGGCCTGGCCAGTCCAAGCCAGGTTCCTTCTATTCAGACCTCCCTCCTGTGGGAGCTACCACCACACCCACCTGGCAAGTCACCCAGTCACCAATCACACACATGGTTTCAGAAACTGTACAGACAAGTGACAGCATGAGTCCCAAGCCCTCACGAGCAGGAAAGAATAAATAAATGCGAGGATGAACCACAAACACTTGTGCCTCGGGGCTTGGGTGCACATACCCCCTACTCCACCCCAAGGAAGACAAAACCGAAGAAAGAACGCTCTAAGGAAAACATGACTCTCCTCTACTGAGACAATTAGAGCAAAGGACACCAAGTGGTGGGAAACGCGAGGTGTGTGGGTTTCTTCACGTGAAAGAAGAATCCAGTCCAAATGCGAAGTGGTGTAATTGGTTCTAGATGCCTTGGAACCACATCCCCAGACATCTGCCCTTGGTATCAACTGACTTTCCACTGCCCCCAGGGTCTACAGGGCCATCCCAAGGGCAGGGCCTGGGAAAGTCCACTGAACTGCACCCAAGGCCTTAGAGGCTGCTGGAATCAAACCTTCTATTTCAGAAATGCATTTCTGAATGCATTGTACAGGTTAAGCAAAAATAAGAAGGGTAAAGGAAAAGTTAACGTCAAATCATGCACTTGAAAACAAGTTAAAAAAAAAAGAAAAGAAAAGAAAACAAGTTAGATGTAAGGACTGACAATACGGTTGTGCTGTGGCCGCAGTGAGTCCTGAGTGCGATCTGCTGGCAGAGGCCCCACCTGCAGGGCACACTCACTTCTTCCTGCTGTTTGCACTAGGAGGGCTGGCTGGGCTCCTTGGGGTTAATTTTGACATCGTCCTCATTTTCTTCCTCCTCCTCACCTTCTAATTCCTCTTCTTCCCCTTCCTCACCTTCATCAAATTGTTGTCATCCTCTATGGCCTCCTCCAAAGTAGAGCATGGCCTGCGGTACCATCTGCTCACAAAAGAAGTGTCCAATTTCAAAGTCGGAGGCTAACATGAATTCCAAGTCTTTATCCAGTGATCCTCTATTCCTAGATGCTTTCAGCTGGCTAAAGTTGAAAAATGAGTCGTTGGGGACTTGTTTGGCAATTGTTCTCACCGTGCCTGGGCCCTTATGTTTCTACTTTTTCTTGATTGCTTTGACTGTACATTTTTTCCTTTCTGCCAGTCAATAACACACCCGTCACAGTCAACTATTTTAGGACCTTCAAAGGAAAAGAGATCAGGCCTTATCTGGCTCTGATTTCATCCTAAATTTTTTTGTCAGGACTGAATTGGTAAATAGTCATTGGGTTCAAAGTGGAACTCTAATACAAAAGACATGTGCTGCCCAGGGTCTGAAAATTTCACTTTAATATCCTGCAGGTGCTTCAAGATCAGTTCATCATACTCCTGGATTAATTCACTTAGTGTATCTCATTTCAAAAGATTGTAAATCCAAACTCTGAAATTCCTTTGGGGTTTGGCTCCTCTGCTGTTGCTGCTGCTGCTTCTTCTTCTTCTTCTTCTTCTTTTTTTTTTTTTGTTGTTATGACTACTTTATTTTTCATGTCTTCAGCCAATTTATTGTCCTCTTCATTTTCACTTGTACCACTCTGATTCTGCATCTGCCAGCTCAACATCACCAATGATGAATTCTCTTCTCTTGCCAAAGAGAGGCTGGTACAGTCAGCATATTTTCTCTCCAGGCCATTGACCTCCTCATAGAACTTGGCCTCTATGTGAGCACATTCACCTGCAGCTGCTTCAACATGTTGATTCTTTTCACTGCTCTAGGTAAAGTGTCAACGTAACTTGAAGGAGTGTGGGAGACATTGTCAAACCATTCCTGTAAAGCTTCCAATATTTGAGGGTTCTGCATCACCTGGGGGTGAGCTTTTCTGTATTACTTGCATTTTTAGCAGCCTCTAAGCCATCTGAAGGAACACCATCTGAAAACCTGTTATCTGCCATCTGAATGCTTCGATCTCCAAATGGAAAGTTATGGCAACTCTCAGAAGCAAAGAACACGAAGAGCTCAAATGTGGGTACCTCGCTGGATTCCGCTCCTTCAGATTCCACTTCTTTTTATTTTATTTTTTTTTAATGTTTATATTTGAGAGAGAGAGAGAGAGAGAGAGGCAGAAAGAGAGAGGGGGGACACAGAATCCAAAGCAGGTTCCAGGCTCTGTTGCCTTAAGACAACAGTAAACATTTATTATCTCTTACAGTTTCTATGTATCAGGAATTTGGGAACAGCTTTCTGACTGGTCCTGGCTTGGGGTTTCACATGAGATTCAGACAGATGTCATTTGAAAAAGTTCCCAGGGGCTGAAGGATCCACTTCCGTGGTGGCTCGTTGAGTGGCTGTCAGATTTGTCCTGGGTGATGATGGGATTTTTTTTTCTTCATAAAGCCCCTCACACATGGTGACTGCCTTCCCCCAAAGCAAGCCATATAGGAAAACATGGCAAAAACTCCAGTGCCCTGATGACTTAGCCTCAGAGGTTATACTCTGTCTCTTTTGCCGCATTTTATTGGTTACACAGACCAGCCCTCATTCAATGTGTGAGGGTCTGCACAGGCTCATGAAGAACTGGCAGTTAAGATCACTTGGCCAAATTAGAGGATGGCTATTACATGTATCTAGAAAAGTGTCTACTACAATAACCAGCTTTAATAAGTATAACATATATAAGGCTCAGTGAAAGCAGGATTTACTGGAACCAGGGATTCTAATATCTTCAAGATGTTCTCCATCTCATTTTTGTTTCCCTGAATATAGCCAGGATCTCTGGGTTCATATCTTTAGAGCTTCATAATGAGAAGGCACACCAGCTCTGGTTTGAAAAATCCCAGGGCATGACTCTCCCAGTCCAGTCAGTGTGGTCATGGGGTAAAGTGATTGGTTTAGCTTGAGTCAGGCACCTACACCTGCTGATAGAAGACAGAGGGGGTGTGGGCAGATGAAAATAGTACAACTCCCTCAGCTAGGTTATGTACTCCCCATTTTGTATGTTTCCACTGTAATATATATATTCCACCATATGAAAGAATATATTGTTATTGTCCATTTATTTGTTCATATGTCTGTCTTTTACACCAGACTAAATGTTCTTACTAGAGCCTGAATACAGGTACTACATTTTTGTAACTCCAAACAATATAGGCTTTGTAATGAAGAGAGACTGATGCTTGCATTTTTGCTTTTCCTTTTACTATCATTGTGGCTTTGGACCAGCCTTAGTTTCCTCATCTTGTAAATGGGTCTAACGATGCCTGCCTCACGTAGAAGCACATAATGTTACTGCTGACATGTAGGAGCTGAGAGTGTTAGTTTTTGTCCTTCTTAGGAAACTGCCTGACACAATTGTATATACTTAATATGTTTGTGTGTGAATGACTGAATGAATGAGTAAATAAATGAAGCACTCTTAGGGTTCACTTGTAATGAGCATTCTTGCTCAGGGTTCACTTGTAAATGAGGATCGTAATAGGGTTATGGTGAAGATTAAGATGAAAAGTGCTTCCATAGCCCAACTCATGGTAAGACTTCTAAAATATAAGCTATCATTATTAGAGAGGCAGTCTTCTAAAACCAACATATTATAGGAGATCTCTTTCAAGAGAATGGGAGAATAGTGGAGAATAGAATATTTCTTATTTAGATATCTCTCACAAAGTATATCACTTGTTTCTGTATTTCACAGTAAACTCCCGGTTAATAGCCCTAAGTAATACAAATGCAATATCCATTGATAGAACACAATAGTCTACAGTATTCCAAAAACTCAAGAGTAAAAAAATAACCACAAAGGTAAATCCTACCAGATTAATAATTTTGTCTAGTGCCAAATCCTAAGAGCTGAAATCACCTAACATTTAGAAGCTTCTATCTAGCCGATGCCTCAGAGTCAGCACCCTAAACACAACAGTTCATATTCAGTTGTCATTCTGAGACATATCAAACCATTTAAGAAAGGAAGGAAAAAAGAAGAAAGGAAGGAGGTAGGGGGAAGGGAGGAAAATAGAGAGGAAGGAAAGGTGGAAGAAAAACAAAATCAATTAGTTTTTCATAAGACCAAAAAGCTTTGGTTACTGCATTTTTAGTCCTCCACATTCCCAGCTTCCTCTAAAGGTCCTACTAACATATGTATAGGGAACTGAAAGGGTGTTAAATGGGTGGATCCCAGTGGCAATGTCATTGTAAACACTCCCTATGAGTCAGCTATAAATTCAATTGAAATCCCTAGTCTCCTGGTCTTCTCTGCTTATCATGGTTACCAAAATGACTGCTGCCTTCAGAAATGCTAATGGGAAACAGGTAAATGTCTACAGTGTTTGATTTTCTATTAGAACTTATAAAAATGTAAGCACTGCAACAGGAAATATTTTGTTATTGAGTTAGTGTTTATATACGTTGTTTAGTCTTTGAAACACAGAACAGCTTGGCAACACTTATTCAGTTTTATTTTAAGAATGTTATTGTATTTTGACTATTTGAGGGATTAACAAGAATTTATGGAGTGTTAGGTTTAATTTTGCACCTGTAAGAAAGGTATTTTAGTAATTGACTTTTTGTAATTCAGTAGTTTCTGCCCTTGATGTAATTAGCTACTGGTTATCTTTTTTGAATGTACATTCTCAGAGGAGAACTGATGAGTCCATAAGGCCTCCAAATTTCTCATGTGGAGAAAAAGAATAGCTGAGAAAAATGACTGGGTACCACAGTATTCATTCATAGTTCCACATGGTGATAATGTTGAAAGTTGTGTGGTCTTTCAATGATGACTTCAGCAGTTGTTGCTTCCCTTGTTGTTTAGGAGTGTAGTTTGTAATAAAAGCTAAATTAATTTTACTGTAAAGTAATGCCTTCTTAATGTAGCTTCCTCATCCTTTTTTTGTGGAGGAGAGGGCAGAGCGTTAATTAACATTAGCTAAAGTTTGTGCTTTACTGTTAGACCATTTTCACGTGAAATAACACATCTCACAATACATCAATCTTTGGCAACTCTTATTTGCCTGATGAAGACACAGAAGCTTACAGAGTTTGTTTATTTATTTATTTATTTTTAACGTTTTTATTTATTTTTGAGACAGAGAGAGACAGAGCATGAACAGGGGAGGGTCAGCGAGAGGGAGACACAGAATCTGAAACAGGCTCCAGGCTCTGAGCTGTCAGCACAGAGCCCGACGCGGGGCTTGAACTCACAGAGCACGAGATCATGACCTGAGCCGAAGTCGGCCGCTTAACCGACTGACTGAGCCACCCAGGCGCCCCAACTTACAGAGTTTAAAGACCCATTAACAGGTGGTAGAGTCAGGATTTTTCTAATCAGAGTCTTTTAAAAAAAATCCTTATTCTTTTTAATTTTGCACCTTGGTACTTTGTGGCTTTGGATAACAGCAATTACAATAGCTACCATTTGTTGAATGCTTATTATGTGCCTTGCATATACTATTTCATTTAACTGTCACTTCAGTGCTTAGGTAGATATGATTATTCTTATTTCCAGTTTACGGATGATAAGATTGGATCTCGAAGAGGTTAAAGCACAATTTTGACATGCACACTTGAAATTTTAGGTCACAATCTAGTCACTTGCATGAATGTAGAGGTTACTAGTTCCCAGATAATTGGATAGTTTACGTGGAATTACTGTTCTAGTGGCAGCAAATTTTATCTTGCTTTAAAACAGTTATCTCAGAAAGTCAAGAAAAGAACAGGCTTTTGCTGGGTGGGATAAAAATTGGCACTCTATTGATGTCTCATTTTGGTTAGAAGCTGTTGTTGGATTGATAGTGTGAATGTCTAATATCACATATAAAAATGATGCCCAAACTCTAGAGCCAGAGAGCTGGTCGTTTACTACAAACAACTGTGGCAGATCTAGTCTCTCTACCTGTGCACGAAGTGCCAAGAGAGGGCAATAGACTTCTGTCAATTAACAATGTTCTTTTCTAAGATAATGTGTCTTGCAAACAATAGAATATGGTAGAAGTAAAGTGGTAAGTTTAAAGCCATCCTCATAACCTCAATACTTGGAGAGGCCACAACTTTTGTGCTTAACTTAAATTTGGATTCATGTTGTGGAAAGCAATGAGCCAACTGAAATAGGCTTTCACTATTTCATCATGAACTTTTTCATTTTTTCAAAGCAGAATATTTTGAACATTAGGAGTTGCACCGGAGTATTGTTTCTCCTTTTTCATTCATTAATTCATTCATTCATTTTTAATGTTTTTATTTATTTTTGAGAGAGAGGGAGAGAGAGAGAGAGAGAGAGACAGAAAGAGAGAGAGAGAGCAAGCCAGGGAGGGGCAGGGAGAGAGAGAGGGAGACACAGAATCCAAAATCCAGGCTCTGAGCTGGAGCCCAATGCAGCAAGAGCCCGACGCAGGGCTCGAATCCAGGAACTGTGAGATCATGACCTGAGCCAATGTCAGAAGCTTAACTGACTGAGTTACCCAGGTGCCCCTCTTTTTTTTTTTTTTTTTTAACTTTTTTTATTTTGAGAGAGAGAGAGAGAGAGAGAGGCTGAGTTTGAGTTGGGGAGGGGCAGAGGGAGAGAGGAAGAGAGAGAGAATCCTAAGCTGACAGTGCAGTGCCTGATGTGGGAGTTGAACTCACAAACCATGAGATCATGACCTGAGCCAAAGCTGGACCCTAAGTGACTGAGCCACCCGGATGCCCCTCTCCTTTTTCTAGTAGAGCACTGCCAAGAATACTTTCGATGGATGGAATGTTCTATATCTGTGCTGTCCAAGATAGTAGCCAGTAGCTATGTGTGACTATTATTGAGCGCTTGAAATGTGTGAGTGGGAGTGGGAAACTCAAATTTTAATTTAAGTTTAAAGGTAAACCAATCACATGTGGCTGGTGGCTGCTGTATTGGACAGTGCAGTCAGAGAATGTAACTGAGATGCCCTGGCTCTTTAAGGAAGCCGCAAATGCCAGGAGACCAGGGTGAGTGTGTGGTGTTGTTCACAAATGGGTTTGACTACACTGATGAGTTCCTCTTCCATACACTGGGTAGTTTTTGCCTCTCAAGGAAATGCCTCCTTTGCTTTTCCTTTCTGTGAGCAATGACTCACATGTCTGACTTATAAAACACCTTTGGCACTTGAGAGCATGGTGTTCTGAGATTTAACCCTTGCCAGGTTTAGAGGGAATAGAGCTCAGACGCTATCCTGTACAGTGACAAAAATCAATGCTAAGGGGTTGCAACATTAGAACAGAGAAAACTTTGAATTGCTAATTGAATTGACCTCAAATTTGTCTCCAAGGTGGGTGCCACTGCCCACTGCACCCATGCTTCCTCTATTTTGAAGTTCCAGAGTGTGAACAGCAGAGTGGTGGAGAGCTGGAGCAGAGGTGGTGTTGGTGTGGAATTCACACGGTGGAATTTCACTTACGCAAGTGCTCAAGCACTTGTGAGAAATCAGAATTAGCTATTTCTCTGGTTAGATTGAGCTATTTCAGTGACAAGTTAAAGTGTAAGCTCTTTTGTCAAAAAAATTGAGTGAGTGAAGGAAAGGCATAAACCAGGGAGATTGCTGGAGGGTCAGGGCTAATGGAATAAACTCCTTTCCTCAGGCCAATGACTTCATTTAAGATAAAGTATCTCAGCATTTAGCACAGCAGTGCTGATTATTTAGATTATTTGGAATATATGAGCATGTATATATATTTTCTATATATGTATATGTGTAGGGCCAATTAAAAAATATAATTTCGGGGTGCCTGGGTGGCTTAGTGGGTTGGGTGCCCGACTTTGGCTCAGGTCATGATCTCACAGTTCGTGAATTCGAACCCCACATCAGGCCCTGTGCTGACAGCTCAGAGCCTGGAGCCTGCTTCAGATTCTGTGTGTCTCTCTCTCTCTGCCCCTCCCCTGCTCACTCTCTGTCTCTCTCTCAAAAATGAATAAACATTAAAAAAAATATATATATATATATAATTTCAATCAATAAAATCACCAAGCTTATTATTTACCATTCATTGAAAATACATTGAACAGCAAGTATGCAAAAAAACACTTGGGCTACTGAGAAGCCTAAGACAGAATACGATTCCAATCATTGCAAAGCTCTTGATCTAGTGGACAATATATATAAACCACTTGGCATTAGACGGAATGGATTCCAAGCTCTGTCTCACCATTTTTCAGTTTGTATAAATAGGAGCAAGTTACTTGGTATTTACTAAGTCTCAGTTTTTTCATATGCAAGGGGGTTATAAATACCTGCCTGATGAGCATACTATGAAGATTAAGAGAGATAATGTATGTATAGCCCTTGCCAATACTCATACACAGAGTGCTCAACCGTGTGTTAGCTTATTTTTAAAATAGTATGCCGCATTTATTTTTATATACTTTTTTAGGTAAAATTCACATTAATTGAAATGTTAACCACACACTTTTTTTTTGACAAAACGAACACACTTGTGTAACTCACACCCTTTCAAGATTTAGAGCATTTTTATCACCCAGAAATTTCTCTCCTGTACCTTCCCAATAAATTCCCTGCCAGAGGCAACCAGTTCTGTTTTTTTCCACTACAGATTAGTTTTGCCTGTTTTGGAACTTCAAATAAATAAAATCATACAGTAAGCACTCTTTTGTGTCATTTATTTATTTTTTTAGTAGGTAATATATTCACATGGTTAGAAATTGAAAAGGTACAAAAGGGCAGGCGGTCAAAAGTCTCCTATCTACTCCTGTCTACCAGTTACCCTATTTTCCTCTCTTGAAGCAGCAAGTGTTATTAGTTCCATGTGGGCCCATCCTGTAGCCATTATTAATACAGTGGTTTTTACAAGGTGCTTTGAGAACTCTGTTTTAAAGTTTGCCCAAAGAATCTTGTGACAGCCCAGTTAAAACAATATGAAATCAGTTTTACAAATAACTGGAGTTATTTTTAGATTCTGATTACAAATGTCAAATTGTGACATTTTGTACATGACTTAGGTAATCTTTAAACCACATCTAGTTCAAATTCTAACATTCTATGATTTTCAGTCATTGATTAAACAGATACACATTGACAAATATGGAAATACAACTATGAACCAAAGAAAACCAAGCTCCTGGACTTATGGATGTAATAATCCAGTTGAGGAGGGAATAAAAATTCAACAAAATAATCATACAATTACAGTTTCAGTGCAGTATGATAGGAAGGGACCAAGGTGAGAAGGTCCAAGGGTGCTCCTCAGAGGTACAGACAAGAGCCGACTGAGGAAAGAGCTTTGAGGGTTGGAAAAGATTTCTAAGCATTGAGCAAAGCATATGCAAAAGCTCTGTCAAGAGAGGAAGATTTGAAGGATTGGAAAAGGCCAGTGTGGCTGGAAAAGAGACAGCAGGATGGAGGAGATGGGTAGTCTAAAACAGTGAGAAGAGATGGAGAGAAGAGGTGGGCCAGACATCTGACCATATTAGGCTTGGTTAGCTGAGGGTTTTTGTCCAAGAGAATGGAAAGCTATTAAAGTGGTTTACCTGTACAGTGTGACTTGGTCACATAGCCTTTTGTGCGGAGAAGCCATGAGAGAGGAACTAAGGGGCATGTGGGTAAGCCATTTAGAAGACTAGGTCAGGCACCCCTCCACCCCCATACAGGTGGACTAGGGTGGTGATGGAAGAGATAGAAGAGAACAGATCCAAAGAAAATTTCAAAGGTGAAATCAACAGGATTTGCTGATAGATGTAATATAGGAGGGAAAGGTAGATTTTTCAAGATGTCTGTTAGCTTTCTTATACAAAATGGATTGTTGCAATAAAATTGTCAATTGAAATTAACTTTAAATAATGGCATGACCTAAGTTATGAAAAAATTTGCCTCATAAAATTTCAAGGTTTCAAAGTTTTTAGCTGGATGGAGGGCATGGCTCTACTTCCTATTTTTTAGTGTTTCCTAAGCCTGTTTAAAAAAAAAAAGTGGAGCGCTTTTCTTTTTATGAAATGCTTACTACAGTGAAACCCTTTCTGGAAACCGTAAATTTGCGTCAGAAAATAACCAGGGACTATCTAATTTCTAGGCAAACAATTTTGGATTTTTTTTTTGTGTGTGTGCTGATACTTACTCCCATTTTGTAACTTCTAAATGTATAATGAAGGCAATTTGTATTATCTTTATTATTTTTCTTGCCCGTTTTTCCCGGGGTTAGACCGGAATTAGTAGACAGTTTCTGTCCCAAACTAAGTACGTACTTCTAAGAATTTCTTCGTTGATACTGGATGGTTGCCTGGCTGGACTGCATGTATTTGTGCCCAGGTTCTGCCCCCTGCGGGACTTTGCATAAACCCTGTTTGTCGAGATGACTGATGGTAGAGGGATTTGCAATCATAAGTGCTATTTGCACACTGATTATTGTTTTTCAGAGTGACCTAAGTCACCTCTCGGGGAGCCGGGACGGCCTCTCGAAGCCTGCGCGTCTGCGTCGCGTGCCCGCGGCCTAGGAGGAGCGTGGGCGATGCGGTAGAGCAAAGCCTGCAGCTCCAAGCTTGGGGTCTTCTCGGGCCCCCGAGGGGGTGTGTCCTGTGCTGCTCTTACAGGCGAGGGGCGGTTCAGGAGACTGGGGAAGTCTGCAATTTGTAAGGCTGAGGGCTGGCGCTTTGAAAGAGAGGCGGAGGAGGGAGAGGGATTTCCCCGCCCCCGTTCCCCACGGCCCAATCCCTTCGGTTTCTCTTTTTCGCGACCGGCTGCCCGGCCCCTAACCTGCTCGAACCCATTATGCGGTAGAGGCTGCCGGTCTCTTTAAGGCTCTGCCGCGCCTGCGCCTTGGGCTTCCCTGACGCGGCCGGCCAGACCCTGGAGTAGCCTGCGGGCGGGCAGGGTTGGGGTCGGGTAGTAGTTAAGGCAGTGGCGGTGCCCAGAGGGGTGGTTGAGGGTTGGAGGCGGCTCAGAGCTCGTCAGTGAGCTCGGCGCTTGAGAACGGGCGGGGAAGGCGGCCCGCGGAGTCGAAGCCGGGGCCGAGGCGCTGAGACGCGGCGGCGAGGCTGCCGGCTGGATGGGAAGTTAATGTTTACGGCGGAGTCCACCCAACGTTTCCAAGGTGAGGGGCGCCGCGCCAGGCCGGGCGGGCCGGGAGGCCGGATGGGCCGCGAGCCCGGGTTCCGCGGGGCGCACAGCGGGGCCGAGGCGCGGCGAGTGGGGGCCGCCACCAAACTTGCGGCGCGAGCGGGGCGGGCGCGCCCGGCCCCGCCAGGGCCTAAGTTCCCTGAGGCCGCGGCGGCCCGGGACCGTCCTCCCGTGGGCTCTGAGGAGAAAACTCGCTAGCTGGTCTCCCAGTGGAGCCCCAGGGAGGTGGAGGGAACGGGGAGCTTCGGGGGCGCTTTCTCTCAAATCCTGTGTGGGAGAGTGACGTTTCATGCCCGCCCTCGAGGCCAGAAGTCCGTTCCCTCCGGGTGCCCTGATGGAGTGAGACCACCTGCGCCCTTACTTGCAAAGTTGGCGTCTTCATTTGGCCTCCGGGATTCTGTGCAAGGCAGAGTCGCCAGGCAAGTGATGGGCAAGCCAGGTGTGCTAGGTGACTCCCTGGGGTATCCTTGGACAGCGTTAGTAGCCATCACTGAATCACCTTATGACTAGCGGGGCAAGCCTCAAATTAACCGCAGAATTTCCGGTAGATGGAATTGTGGTGTTCGTGTTTGTTTTAGAATTGCCGTGATTTCTTTGTGTCTGTTTCTTTGGGCGTTTTAGATCAAGTCATTTGTCATCCTTTCCCCGAAGAGTTAAACCAAAACTTTTGGGATGGTTCCTTTGCTTTCCTCCTATCCGTTGTTGTTAGAGGTGATTTTGAAAAGCAGTATTTTCTTGCAAAGATATCTTTTCTTTGGGTTGCAGTGTAGAATAATAAACCCCTTTCTTTGCTGAAAGAAAGAAATCCAGTGTTCTTTGAAGACCAAGTAAAACTATCTGTTGGTTTTTGCCTTTGTTCTGGGCTGATAATGTGTTAATAGCTTTTTTTTTTTTTTTTTTTTTTTTTTAAGTAACCTGTCTTGAATTTACCTGAAGCTTCTTGTCTATTCTAAAATGCTAGCCTTAAGGTCTCTGAGAACTGTGTGTCAAGGAAACTTAGAAAGCTTATTAAAGTATACTATGCAGAAAAAGTGCACAATCCTAAGTGGGTAGGTAAAGGATTTTTACTAAGTACACCACCACAGATCAAGAAACAGAACATTACTAAGTTGGGGTTTATACCTAGGAGTGGAATTGTTGGTTTGTGAGGTATGTGGATGATAAACTCAAGTATTAGATACTGTTGAACATTTTCGCAAAGTGGTTGTGCTAATTAGAGAATGTTAATCCAGTTACCCCACATCCTTGTTGGTGCTTGTCAGTTTGAAACCTTTGTGCTATTCTGATAGAAGTGCAGTAATATATTAGTGTGGTTTTAGTTTGCATTTTCTTGATGATTGTGGTTTTATCTTTTATTGGCTATTTATAGGTCTTTTGTAAAATGCCTGAGTCTTATTTTTTTAATTTATAATATTTTGGATATGAGTCCTTTCTGGGAGGTTCACACACACCCTGTCTATAAATTATACATACTTTATCTTATTTCCATTCTGTCTTTTCACTCTTTTAATGGTGTTTTTTTGGTGGATGGACATTCTTAATTTTAATGAAGTATATTTACTATTTTCCTTTATGATTACTGCTGTCTCCTATTTAAGAAATCTTGCTTAGCCTAAGAATATGTAGATGTTTTCCTGTGTTACCTTACAAAATTTTTGTTTTAATTTTCACATTTAAAGTGTACAATTTATAGTAAGTTTTCCATGGATTATAGGGGGTCAAAATTCACTTTTTACCAGGTGGGTATCTTTTTGACCCAGCATTGTTTATTGAAAATAACCATACTTGTCCCTCTGCACTGGTGGCACTATTTCACAAATCAGGTGACTGTTTAAGTGTGGATCTGTTTCTTGATATTCTGTTTTATTGGTCTATTTGTTATCCTTGCACCAATATTCCTGTATTAATGTAATTGTATAATCCTTGATGTGTGATAGTGTAAGGCCTCCAGCTTTGTTCCTTAATAATGGACAGTTTTGGCTCTTTGCATTTCCATATAAATTTCAGAATCTTCTTGTCAATTTCAACAAATTTTGGAAATTGGAATTGAATCTATCAATTTGGAGAGTACTGACATCTTAATATCGAGTTTTCCAATTTATGAACATAGTATATATCTCTATGTAGGTCTTTTAAAATTTCAGTAATGTTTTGTAGTTTTCTGTGTAAAAGTCTTGCACATCTTTTATTGTTTAATCTTAGGTATTTGAAATTTTTGACATTATTGTAAGTGATATTTTAAAATACTTGTGGCCAGTATATAGAAGTACAGCGGATATGGGGCACCTGGGTGGCTCAGTTGGCTGAGCGTCCGACTTTGGCTCAGGTCATGATTTCACACTTTGTGGGTTCAAGCCCTGTGTCAGGCTCTGCACTGACCAGATTAGAGCCTGGAGCCTGCTTCAGATTCTATGCCTCTCTCCCTCTCCCCCGACTCCCCCTCTCCCCCGACTCCCCCTCTCCCCTCTGCCCCTCCCCTGCTTGTGCTGTCTCTCTCTCTCATAAATAAATAAACTTAAAAAAAAAAAGTACAGCTGATCTAAGTCTTTAATCTTCATTTGCGACCTAATCTAAACTACACCTTGTATGTTCTAGTTTTCCAAGCTGGTTTGTTTGTTATTTCTTTTTTCACTTCTTTCTTTCTTTTTTTTTTTTTTTTTCCTTTGGTGTAGTGTCTAGGACCAATTAAAGAGTTCTAGAGTGTTGAGTATATTGACAATCACTGTGTTAGGACTTTGGGGATACAAAGCTGATTAAGATGCTTCCCCTGCCCTTAGGGGTTTAGAATCTAGGAGGGTAAGTAGAAATTCAAGAAGAGACCTTTATCCTCCACTATAAGTGCTACTATGAAAATTGGTTTGGCAGCATGCAAAAAGGACATATAAATTCAACTGGGTAGGGGTGAGAGTGGGGGAGGTAATATGCCTGGCTGGCACTGTTCTGAGTGCTGAGCAAAGGAATTGGGCTGTGGGTAGATAGGGGCTGCTATTCACAATACATGCTTTTCTGCTTAATTCCTTGGCTTTCAGCCTTAGCTTCATTCTACTTTTTTGAGTCTGGAGTCTCTCCAAGTCACTGTTTTTAGGGAATAAATTTATGAGAGGACGTAAATGAAGAGAAACTAAAAGGCCTATATATTGCAGAGTTTAAATTACTAACCTGCTCTTCAGCCCCATACCTTTCCCATCCTGACTATATACTGTCTGGAGACTTCCAAGTCCTGAGCCTTCCTGGGGTTCTGTGAGTGAGGCAAATAAGCTTTTTTCCCCCCTTTTTCTTTCTTCTCCTCCTCCTTCTCCTCCTCCTTCTCCTCCTCCTCCTCCTTCTTCTTCTTCTTCTTCTTCTTCTTCTTCTTCTTCTTCTTCTTCTTCTTTTAAGTTTATTGATTGATTTTGAGGGAGAGTGAGCTGGCACACATGTGAGAGGGAGAGAGAATCCCAAGCAGGCTCCGTGCTGACATCATGACCTGAACTGAAATCCAGAGTCAGATGCTTAACCGACTAAGCCACCCAGATGCCCTGTAGATCAGCTTCTTGACCATATTCCCTTATGCAGGCCTGTAGGTTTGGCTTCCTGTCCTCTACCCAATTATGTATTCTCTTTCTTGTTATGTGTTGCGGTATCTGAGAATGTTAAAGATAGTCTCTTTAAGCTTTCTTTTCCTTGTGTAGTTTGTTTCCTCTAAGTTACTTTTTTTTCTGTAATTGAGGCCCTCCTCAGAGTTTTGATAATCCTTGGTTTTTTCATGATTGAGAGTGGGGACTAAAAGCTGATTGGAAGCCCTGAGCTTGTAGGTGGGGCTTACTGACTTCCAGTTTTACTCTATAATCTCCTGAATGGAATAGTGGTTCTCAATTTTGGTTGCACTGTAGAATCACGTGGAGAGCTTAAAAAAAAATAGAGACACACTGCTAGACTAAATACAACAGAATCTTTGAGGGTAGGACCCAGGTAGCAATATTTTTTAAACAGATATGATTGCCTACAGTAAAACACACACATTTTAAGTAAATAGTTTGATTTTGCCATGTATACACCCATGTAACTAATAGGATACAGAGCATTGTGAAAACCCTGTAAAATTCCTTAGTATATCTTTGTTCTTTCTTCCCCACTCCCTGCCCAGAGGCAACTGCTATTCTGATTTCTATCCCTATAGATTAACATCGGTATTTTCTGAAGTTGTCCAGGTGATTCCCCTATGTGGTCAAGATTGAAACCATTGGTTCACTTGGACTGTTTGAAGCTAGCTACTCCAGGGTTTGTCTTTCCTTTTGGTCTGGCCACATTGGCCTGAGAGTATCTTCCAGTTTTGTGCTTGGAGGGTAGAGGTTTGGTAGCTAGTGATCTGGGAATTCAAGAAACACGGCTGGGGAATGAGTCATAGAACATTCAGTATATAAGGTCACATGATTTGCTTCTTTTTGTTGGGATACTTATGTCCTCTACCTTTTATGGTTTGCTCTCTTGAGAGAATAAATCTCCAGTCAGCTGCTGCATTGAGTATGGGCTACTCAGCAGCTTGGAGAAGGAATGGGGTCTAGGTTTCTAACTGTTCACAGCTTTCACCTGATCCTTTCTTATTTGGGTCTCCCTTGTTCCTCTTTGTTCTGGCAGTTCCTAAGCCTTTTGAGGATTGTGTAGTATAAATTGGGTTTGTTCTAAATTGCCAGCACTGCTGGCTTGTAATTTGGCTGTCTTTGACAAAGTCAATTACCACTCATTCATCTTCTTTCCAGCCTCCAAAATTTTATTGCTGTTGTCTCTTTTTCCATTCTCCCTGTCCTTATGGTTTATGAGCTAAAAATAGAACACAACAACATCTTTTTCCTTGTTTTAGTAGAGTTTTATGAGGGAGGAAAATTAGATGTGTGTGTTCTATCTGCCAACTTAACCTTAATCATCTGCTTTCATTATAAAAATGTGTTGCCATCTGCCCTTCACTGTTGTCTGCTCCTTGAAGGATTATAGCTTTTAAATTTCTTTACTGTTACCTAGAGTGTCGGGAGGGACAAAATATTGGGTCCCAAATATATTGGGACCTTTCTCTAGAAATCCCCAAATTCTTTTGAGAAGTACTTGTCCCAGAATCATACATTCTCAAGATTGGGAATGGTTTTAAAGGTAAGCCAAATGGTGATCTCTCTGATGATTAATAAAAGTGGGAAACTCATGGGAAAGAGGGGATTAGTGACTAGAGAAAACAGATTGAGCTATGTATCTCTGCAAGGGGTCTGAAAATCCATATAGACCTTAAACATTTAATTGTGAATGAGTAAATAATCTTGCATATTTGTAACATAAAAGTTACTAAAAAGTCATGGTGGTTTTGTCATTTCAATCCATAATATTTCAATCCACCTGTGGTCATGGGAGAAGAATTTTTAATTTTGAAGGATTCCATACCATAAAAAATTGGAAACTATTACTAAGGTTGTAGAGATCTTAGTTTATAGTTAACATAAACTGATAATTAGCTAAAACCACCCACTGGAAGTTTTATGTTAAGCTTCTCTAATAGTTTTGTGATTCTTTGCACTCTTTATTAACATTTTTTAAAATGTTTTTTTAATTTTTGAGAGAGAGAGGAACAGTGTAAATAGGTGAGGGGCAGAGAGGGGGGAGACACAGAATCTGAAGCAGGCTCCAGGCTCTGAGCTTCCGCGCAGAGCCCGACTCAGGGGTCGTACTCACAGACTGTGAGATCATGACCTGAGCTGGCTGAAGTCTGACGCCCAACCGACTGAGCCACCCAGGCGTCCCTATTTATTTTTTTTAAAACACTAAGTCAGTAGGTTTCCAAATGGTCTTTAAGACAGAGTTTTTGGGGTGCCTGGGTGGCTCAGTCGGGCGTCCGACTTTGGCTCAGGTCATGGTCTTACGGTTCAAGCCCCGCGTGGGGCTCTGTGCTGACAGCTCAGAGCCTGGAGCCTGTTTCAGATTCTGTGTCTCCCTCTCTCTCTGCCTCTCCCCTGTTCACGCTCTGTCTCTGTCTCAAGAATAAATAAACATTTAAAAAAAAAGTTTTTAACAAAAAGTTCGCAATGAAATCATTTGTTTTCTCTTAGGCCAAGTGTATACAATTTAAAGTATTTACCTTTAAGTCATGTCCGTCTTTTTCTGTGCTAAAATGCCCTTTTGGAAACATGTAGGTTAATTAGTGTTTTGTGGATAGAACCCGTTGACTGTTGCTCATTATTTCAAATGGCCTGGTGTGTTTGTTGCTATTTCCACCTTTTTTTTTTTTTTTTAAATGATATCTGTACTTATAGAGAGCTTTCCCTGCCTATGCTGTTTGAAGTTTATCCTTTAAGTGGCCAAAGATAATGTGGGTTTAGTGCTTGTTAATTGTTCTTTGTACTAATCCACCCCTCACAATTATACTCTGAAAAGTGTTCCATAAAGCTGGTCAGACTGGCTATCTGGGTCTTCATTGTTGGTTGTTCTTTTCAGTGTCCTGTGAGTTGATGATTAGGGCTCTCTCCGTGAGGAACTGCTGGTTCCTGTGTTGTTGGAAGGGACCTTGATGAGAGAGAGGAACAGAACTGGCTGTGTTATTGATCATTGCTCTTGTTTTTCGTAGGAAAGTGCAAGCATTGATATAAAAGTGAAGAGGGGGATTTTGTCTTATCTTTGGGTTGGTGCTCAAATGATTAATAGCTGTCTTCTTTTTTGGCCTGGTATAGATTTTTTGCTATGTCAAAAATGGATCTAGTATTTTCATAAATTATGCTAGTAAATTTGTTAGATCAGTGCTAACAGATACTGGATAAAAGTGTAGCTCTAATGAACAATTGTATAATATACCTAAGTGAGATACATGAGAGAAGGAAAATTTAATATCTTCAGGTATACCAGAAATTAGGATAGTTGAGAAGACTTGATGGTGAGAAGATAGACCTTGAAGTAAATTGAAAATGAATTTTTTGGGGGCACCTGGTCGCTCAGTCAGTTAAGGTGCTGACTTCGGCTCAAGTTACGATATCATGGTTCGTGGGTTTGAGCCCTGCATTGCGCTCTGTGCTGATAGCCTGGAGCCTGCTTCAGATTCTGTGTCTCCCTCTCTCTCTGTCTGCCCCTCCCTCATTTTTCTCTCTCTCTCTGTCTCTTTCAAAAATAAATAAAACAAAAAATTTAAAAAAAGAATGAATTTTAGGGAATAAGCCCATGAAAAGTCTGCCTTTGAATATTTATTTGAAATACATGTAAGAGATGAGCACAAAGTTAAAGACTCAACCTGACTGCCTTTTTGAAAATGTGGAGAAGCTTCTTTTCTAGTGTCAGATGAGCAAGGTTTATTTTACTTATTTATTATTTATTTATTTAAATGTTTTTTATTTATTTTTGAGGCAGGGGGAGGGGCAGAGAGAGAGGGAGACACAAAATCTGAAGCAGGCAGGCTCTGAGCTGTCAGCACAGAGCCTGACCTGGGGCTTGAACTCAAGGACTGCAAGATCATGACTTGAGCTGAAGTCGGAGGCTCAACCGACTGAGCCTCCCAGGTGCCCCAGATGAGCGAGGTTTGTAATTGTTACCAAGCATGATGGTACATTTATATGTAAACATACAAGATCAGAAAAATGAATCAGTGATCTAGAAATTTAAAGAAGCTATACAGTTGTCAATAAATCATTAAGAACCACCAAAAATAACATACTTAGCATCTCCTCTGTGTCAAACATAATGATAGGTATTGGGAAGATAATGGTGATCTATTCTACATGGACAAAATCCTTGCTCTCACAAAATTTATAAACTCCAGGGGAAGGCACAATTGATACATTCTTGTTTCTGAGTGAGATGATAAAAAGAGGTAATTAAGGGGCACCTGCGTGGCTGTCGGTTGAGCGTCCAACTTCAGCTCAGGTCATGATATCACAGTTTGTGAGTTCGAGCCCCACGTCGGGCCCTGTGCTGACAGCTCAGAGCCTGGAGCTTGCTTCTGATTCTGTCTCCCGATCTCTCTGCCCCTCCCCGACTTGTGCTCTGCCTCTCTCTGTCTCTCAAAAATAAATGTAAAAAAAAAATTTTTTTTTAAAGTAATTAAGTGATTAACTTGTCTTAAATCTTGAGGCTTTTTATAACTAGTAAGGGAAAATGCTGAGTGAAGTAAGTTTTAAATTTTAATATTGCTTTAAAAGTTTGTGAGGTAAATTTATTTACAGTGAAACACATAGAACTTAACTATACATTTGAGTTTTTTTTTTTTTCAACGTTTATTTATTTTTTGGGACAGAGAGAGACAGAGCATGAACGGGCGAGGGGCAGAGAGAGGGAGACACAGAATCGGAAACAGGCTCCAGGCTCTGAGCCATCAGACCAGAGCCTGACGCGGGGCTCGAACTCACGGACCATGAGATCGTGACCTGGCTGAAGTCGGATGCTTAACCGACTGCGCCACCCAGGCGCCCCACATTTGAGTTTTGATAAATGTATATGCCTTTGTGAATCTCTTTACCTCTCCCCCCAATAATCCTTCATGGTTCTTTTAGTCAGACCCTGTTGTTATCTTTTACCACAGATTAAGTTTCTTGTTCTTGAACTTCTCATAAAAATTGAATAATTCAGTGTATTCTTCTCTGGCTTCTTTTGTTCACCATAATGTTTTTGAAATTAAGCCATGTTGTTGCTCACATCAATAGTTCTTTTTAATTGGTGGGCAGTAATCCATTGTATAGCTATAATACAGTTTATCCATTTCCCCATTTGGTTATTATGAATAAAGCTGTTATGAACACTTGACTACTGGTCTCTTTAGAGACATACATTTTCATTTCTATTGGATAAATAACTAGAGGTGGAATTACTGGGTCAGCGGATAGATGCATTTTTAACTTTAGAAGACAGTTACAAACAATGTTTCCCAAGTGGTTATACCATTCCACATTTCAGCCAGCAATCTGTGAAGAGTCTAGTTAAATCAGAGCTGAGTTTCAGAAAGTTTATTCTGGCACAGTGGAGCACAAGACTTTAGATAGGGAAAACACACAGTAAAGTAATAGAGTTGAAAATTGATGTACTCCTATTCCAAGGAATTGGACAGGGCGGGGGGGGGGGGGATCTTAAGGATTCTAGAGCTGTGGTATGTGGGGTGAAGATAAGGGAGGTGCCAGATGACCCCGATGTATCTGTCCTAGGCTTTTGGATATTGGTGTGGCAGTAATTAGAGGGAGCTGAAGAATAGATTTTGGAGAGAAAAGTACAGTCTTTTTGGAGGTTATTTACATGTTTCTATATCTGTCTGTTAAATATATATATATTTATATATTTAAAATGTATATAATGTATTTTTTATATATTATATAGGTTGAAATACCACATTTCTTTTGTTGTTTATTTATTTATTTTTTATTTTAAGTAATCTTTACACCCACTGTGGGGCTCAGATTCATAACCTTGAGATCAAGAGCTGCATGCTCTGCTGAATGAGCCAGCCAGGTGCCCTGAAATTTCATATTTCTTGATCCAGTAGTTGTACTTTATGGAATAACTCCTAGAGAACTACACAAATGTTTAGAGGTATTTTTGGCACCTGGTATAAAATAAAAAATTGAAAACAACCCAAGTAGGAGTACTTGGGTGGCTCAGTTGGTTAAGCATACAACTCTTGGTCTGGGCTTAGGTCATGATCTTGCCATTTGTGAGTTCATGCCCCTCCTTGGGCTCCGTGCTGACAGTGTGGACCCTGCTTGGGATTCTCTCTCTGTCTCTGTCTCTCGCTCACAAAAATAAATAAACTTAAGAAAAAAAAAAAAAAGAAAACAACCCAAGTAGCCATCAGTAAAGGATTGCTAACTAAAATGTGGTACATTCTTATGATAGCATGATATACAGTTAAGGTAATATGGTGTGTGTATATACTGTATTTCCTATTGCTACTGTAATAAATTAACAGACTTAGCTTAAAAAAAATTAAGTCTCTTACAGTTATGGGGGCCAGAGGTCTGATTCACAGGGCTAAAGTCAAGATATTGGCAGGGCTGTTCCCAAGGGTAGAATCTGTTTTCTTGCCTTTTCCAGCTGTTAGAGTTGCATTACTTATATGTGCATTGCATTCTGTGGATCTTTCTTTCTTTCTTTCTTTCTTTCTTTCTGTCTGTCTCTCTGTCTTTCTGTCTTTCTGTCTTTCTGTCTTTCTGTCTTTCTTTCTCATCCAAGTTAGTTAGCTTATAGTGCGACAGTGATTTCAGGGGTAGATTCCTTAATGCCCCTTACCCATTTAGCCCATCCCCCCTCACACAACCCCTCCAGTAACCCTCTCTTTGTTCCCCATATTTAAGAGTCTCTTATGTTTTGGCCCCTCCCTGTTTTTATATTATTTTTGCACCTTCTTCCATCTTCTAAGCCAGCTGTTTAACATCTTCAGATGGGCCCAACCCAGCTAATCTGGATAACCTCCTCATCACAAAATCCTTAACTTAATCTGCCGAGCTTCTTTTGTCATTTAGAGTAACATTCAGGGGCGCCTGGGTGGCTCAGTTCGTTGGGCTTCTGACGTTGGCTCAGGTCATGATCTTGTGGTCTGTGGGTTCGAGCCCCGGGTTGGGCTCTGTGCTGACAGCTCAGAGCCTGGAGCCTGCTTCATACATGTGTCTCCCTCTCTCTCTTCCCCTCCCCTGTTCATGCTCTGTCTCTCTGTCAAAAATAAACAAACATTTAAAAAAATATTAAAAGGGGTGCCTGGGTGGCTCAGTTAGTTAAGCGTCCGACTTCGGCTCGGGTCATGATCTGGCTCACGGTTCGTGAGTTCCAGCCCCACTTCAGGCTCTGTGCTGACAGCTCAGAGCCTGGAGCCTGCTTCAGATTCTGTGTCTAACTCTCTCTCTGCCCCTCTCATACTCACGGTCTGTCTCTCAATAATAAATAAATGTTTAAAAAATAATAAAGTAATATTCATAGGGGTGTCTGGGTGGCTCAGTTGGTTAAGCATCCCACTTTGGCTCAGGTCATTATCTCAGGTTGGTGGGTTCAAAC
This sequence comes from Prionailurus bengalensis, assembly GCF_016509475.1. Classification (NCBI taxonomy): domain Eukaryota; kingdom Metazoa; phylum Chordata; class Mammalia; order Carnivora; family Felidae; genus Prionailurus; species Prionailurus bengalensis. The sequence continues at coordinate 79,009,650 of NC_057345.1, read as the reverse complement.
CCTGCATGGGGCTCTGTGCTGACAGCTCAGAGCCTGGAGCCTGCTTAAGATTCTGTGTCTCCCTCTCTCTCTGCCCCTCCCCTACCCGTGCTCTGTTTCTGTCTCAAAAATAAATAAACAAAAAAAATTTTTTTAAAAGTGACATTCATATGCTTTGGGTATTATGATGAGGAGCTCTTTAGGAGGTTGTTAATCAAGTTACTAATAATGCTAACAAGGACAGGAGATCAAGGTACATTAAAAAAATTCTCAAAGAAATATGTATAGTATGCTCTAACTTTTGTTAAGTTAAAAATATACATATATACTCCTATGTTAGTATATGTATAGAAAAGAATTTTTTTTTTTTTTTAAAGCAAGCATGAGCAGGGGAGAGGGAGAGAGGCAGTGGAGAGAGAGAGAGAGAGAGAGAGAGAGAGAGAGAATATCTTAAGTAGGCTCCATGTTCAACATGGAACTCAATCCCATTACCCTGGGATCATGACCTGAGCTGAAATTGAGAGTTGGATGTGCAACTGACTAAGCCACCCAGGTGCCCCTAGAAAAGAAATCTTGATGGAGATAGACCATATTGCTAACAGAGGCTATCTTTGAGAGTAGGATTACAGAGTATTTAAACTTTCCATTTCTTTCTATGATATTTCAATTCGTAATTAACATCTATTTTCTAATCAGAAAAATCACAATAAGTAAAAGGATAGAGTATAATACTTGGTCATATATTGCAGAGAGATCAATAAACAGGCTTTTGGTGAGCGATCTTGGTAAGTGTGGTTTCAGAAAAATGGTAGGGCAAAAGCCAGATTGTAGTGAGAAAGTGGAAGGTGAGGAAGGGAAGAATGAAAAGGTAAACATCTTTACAGTTGCTTAGCTATGAGAGGTGGCAGGATGCTGTGAGACCAGGGCTTTTCAGAGGGATAAATAAAATTCAGTGAGATTTTTAAATATGGCAGAGCAGCATGTTTGAAAGTTGAAAGCAGAAACTGGGAGGAAGAGAGAGATAACTTGAGTTCCAGGACAATTCGGAGTATGAGGCCTGAGGTCTTCTGACTTGATTAGACAGAAGACCCACTCCCCTGTGGCGGATAAGACCTAGAGTGGTGTGGATATGCCTACTAGTTTATAATATTTTAGTTTTCTTCAATATTATCAGATTAAAAAAACATCTCTTGCAATCATAAATGCTTCTTTGACATCTTCTGAGAGTCTGAGGTTATTGTGTAACTATGTAAATTTAGTCTTGGTAATGTATGTACCCACATTGTCTTGATTTGTCCCCCCAACTTCTGATTGTTTCTGTAGCCTAGCATATAAATTTCAGGGAATAAGACCTTAGTTTTCTAGGTGCAACATTTTGGGGATTTTTTTATTTTATTGAAACTAATTATTGCATAAGAAAATCTTTATATAAGACTGTATCAATTTTCTTTTGACTCTAGAATGTTACACAGGAAAGCACTGGAGATAACATTTACTTCAACCTCTTTTCAAGTTCCTGACAAGGAAAAAGAGCTTAAATAACTTTTGAGGAGGCCACGTGTATCTTGTTGATAGAACATGGTACTTTTACCTTGCTGAGACGCTGAGGACCTTCTTAAAAATTATTATCCCAGGGGCGCCTGGGTGGCTCAGTCGGTTAAGCGGCCCACTTCAGCTCAGGTCACGATCTCGTGGTCCGTGAGTTCGAGCCCCGCGTCGGGCTCTGTGCTGACAGCTCAGAGCCTGGAGCCTGTTTCAGATCCTGTGTCTCCCTCTCTCTCTGACCCTCCCCCATTCATGCTCTGTCTCTCTCTGTCTCAAAAATAAATAAACGTTAAAAAAAAAAGTTATCATCCCATTGACATTTGGTATATTTGTGCCAGGATTTCCTGATTTTTCATATGTATCCTTCTATCCAGTTTTGATTAACATACATTTCCTTCTCATAATTTGATCACTTTTTAAAAAAATTATTTTTTAATGTTTATTTATTTTTGAGAGAGCGTGAGCAGAAAGAGAGGGAGACACAGAATCCCAAGCAGGCTCCAGGCTCTGAGCTGTTAGCCCAGACCCCAACGTGGGGCTTGAACTCACGAACTGAGATCATGACCTGAGCTGAAGTCGGACACTCAACTGACTGAACCACCCAAGTGCCTTTTCTTTTCTTTTCTTTTCTTTTCTTTTCTTTTCTTTTCTTTTCTTTTCTTTTCTTTTCTTTTTTCTTTTCTTTTCTTTTCTTTTCTTTTCTTTTCTTTTCTTTTCTTTTCTCTTTTCTCTTTTTTTTCTTTTATTTAAGTGTATTCATTTATTTTGACAGAGAGGGACAGCATGAGCAGGGTAGGGACGGCAGAGAGAAAGAGAGAAAGAGAAAGAGAGAGAGAATCCTAAGCAGGCTCTGTGCCATTAGCTTGGAGCCAGACACAGGGCTTGAATTCACAGAATGTGATATCATGAGCCAAAACCAAGAATCTGGACGTTTAACTGACTGAGCCACCCAAGTGCCTCACTTTTCCTCTGTTAGTATCATTGCAATTAAATTAACACGACTAGCATTAAAGTAGACGTTTTAGGACTTTGCTATGATCTGTGCATTGTTTACCTATTTGGAGAATTATGGTGAAGATTCTAATTGCCATTTTAGGATTTTTCAGAACAGTGGTAATCGTTTTTATTTCATATTGGGTATGGAGTGACAGTGCTTAACACACTTCTTGACCCAGGGCTTGGTATATTGTGTATGCTAAATAAAAAATTCATGTAATATGTGATATAGTTTAAGAGAGACTTGTTCTGATCAATGAAACCAGAAGCTGGTTCTTTGAAAGAATTAACAAAATTGATAAACCACTAGCCAGTTTGATCAAAAAGAAAAAGGAAAGGACCCAAATAGATAAAATCCAGAAGGAAAGAGGAGAGATCACAACCAACACAGCAGAAATAAAAACAATAATAAGAGAATATTATGAGCAATTGTATGCCAATAAAATGGGCAATCTGAAAGAAATGGACAAATTCCTAGAAACATATACACTACCAAAACTGAAACAGCAAGAAATAGAAAATTTGAACAGACCCATACCCAGTAAGGAAATCAAATTAGTAATCAAAAATCTCCCAAAAAACGAGTCCAGGGCCAGATGGCTTTCCAGGGGAATTCTACCAAACATTTAAGGAAGAGTTGACATCTATGCTCTTGAAGCTTTTCCAAAAAATAGAAATGGAAGGAAAACTTCCAAACTCTTTCTATGAAGCCAGCATTACCTTGATTCCAAAACTAGACAGAGACCCGACTGAAAAGGAGAACTCTAGACCAATTTCTCTGATGAACACGGATGCAAAAATCCTCAACAAGATAGTAGCCAACTGGATCCAACAATACATTAAAAAAATTATTCACCACGTCCAAGTGGATTTATACCTGGGATGCAGGGCTGGTTCAATATCTGCAAAACAATTAACACGATTCATCATATCAATAAAAGACAGGACAAGAACCATATGATCCTCTAAATAGATAGAGAGACAGCATTTGACAAAATACAGCATCCTTTCTTGATAAAAACCCTCAAGAAAGTAGGAATAGAGGGAGCATACCTCGAGATCATAAGAGCCATATATAAACGACCCAACGCCAATATCATCCTCAATGGGGAAAAACTGAGAGCTTTCCCCCTAAGGTCAGGAACAAGACAGGGATGGCCACTCTCGCCACTGTTATTCAACATAGTATTGGAAATCTTAGCCTCTGCAATCAGACAACACAAAGAAATAAAAGGCATCCAAATCGGCCAGGAGGAGGTCAGATTGTCACTCTTTGCAGATGACATGATACTCCATGTGGAAAACCGAAAAGATTCCACCAAAAAATGGCTAGAACTGATTCATGAATTCAGCAAAGTTGCAGTATATAAAATCAATGTGCAGAAATTGGTTGCATTTCCATACACCAACAATGAAACAACAGAAAGAAAAATCAAGGAATCGATCCCATTTACACTTGCACCAAAAACCATAAAATACCTAGGAATAAATCTAACCAAAGAGGTGAAAAATCTATACACTGAAAACTATAGAAAGCTTATGAAAGACATTGAAGAAGACACAAGAAAATGGAAAAAGATTCCATGCTCCTGGATACGAAGAACAAATATTGTTAAAATGTTAATACTACCCAAAGCAATCTACATATTCAATGCAATCCCTATCAAAATAACACCAGCATTCTTCACAGAGCTAGAACAAATAATCCTAAAATTTGTATGAAATCAGAAGAGTCCCTGAATAGCCAAAGCAATCTTGAAAAAGAAAACCAAAGCAGGAGGCATCACAATCCCGGACTTCAAGCTATACTACAAAGTTGTAATCATCAAGACAGTATGGTACTGGCACAAGAACAGACACTCAGATCAATGGAACAGAACAGAGAACCCAGAAATGGACCCACAAATGTATGGCCAACTAATCTTTGACAAAGCAGGAAAGAATATCTAATGGAATAAAGACAGTCTCTTCAGCAAGTGGGGATGGGAAAACTGGACAGCAACATGCAGAAAAATGAACCTGGACCACTTTCTTACACCATACACAAAAATAAACTCAAAATGGGTGAAAGACCTGAATGTAAGACAGGAAGCCCTCAAACTCGAGGAGAAAGCAGGCAAAAACCTCTTTGATCTTGGCTGCAGCAACTTCTTACTCAACATGTCGCCAGAGGCAAGGGAAACAAAAGCAAAAATGAACTGTTGGGGCCTCATCAAAATGAAAAGCTTCTGCACAGCGAAGGAAACAATCAGTAAACTAAAAGGCAGTTGACAAAATGGGAGAAGATATTTGCAAACGACATAAAGATCAGATAAAGGGTTAGTATCCAAAATCTATAAATAACTTATTAAACTCAACACCCAAAAAACAAAGAATCCAGTGAAGAAATGGGCAAAAGACATGAATAGACACTTCTCCAAAGAAGACATCCAGATGGCCAACCGGCACATGAAAAAAATACTCAACATCACTCATCATCAGGGAAATACAAAGCAAAACCACAATGAGATACCACCTCACACCTGCCAGAATGGCTAACATGAACAATTCAGGCAACAACAGATGTTGGCGAGGATGCGGAGACAGAGGATCTCTTTTGCATTGTTGGTGGCAATGCAAGCTGATGCAGCCACTCCACAGTATGGAGGTTCCTCAAAAGAAAACAAAAAAATAGAACTACCCTATGACCCAGCAATTGCACTACTAGGTATTTATCCAGGGGGTACAGGTGTGCTGTTTTGGAGGGACACATGCACCCCAATGTCTATAGCAACACTATCAACAATAGTCAAAGTATGGAAAGAGCCCAAATGTCCATTGATGGATGAATGGATAAAGAAGATGTGGTCTATATCTATATACACAATGGAGTATTACTCGGCAATTAAAAAGAATGAAATCTTGCCATTTGCAACTATGTGGATGGAACTGGAGGGTATTATACTAAGCGAAATTAGAGAAAGACAAAAATCATGTGACTTCACTCAAATGAGGACTTTAAGAGACAAAACAGGTGAACATAAGGGAAGGGAAATAAAATAATATAAAAACAGGGTGGGGGACAAAACAGAAGAGACTCATAAATATGGAGAACAAACTGAGGGTTACAGGAGGGGTTGTGGGAGGTGGGGATGGGCTAAATGGGTAAGGGGCACTAAGGAATCTAATCCTGAAATCATTGTTGCACTATATGTTAACTAATTTGGATGTAAGTTAATAAATAAAATTAAGTAGTAACAAAAAAATGAATAAATGTTAAAAAAATAATAAAAGTTAAAAATTCAGAAAAAAAAAGAGACTTGTTCTGAATTTGTGCTTCTTCAGACTTTCTAGATTGAAACATAGGGAAGCCAGTATTTTAGTATATACTCTTGCTGCTGCCAGGAAAAAATTGTGTGTGTGGATATATCTTTTTTTTTTTTTTTAAACAGTTTTGTGTTTGTATCAATGGAAGGTTGAGGTCAGGGAACAGACTTATTAGCTCCTTACCCATGAACTTCACCTCAGCTATAGCTGTTTTATGTGCAGCTCAAAGGATCAAATTTTAGTTAGCTAGTACTCTTAGCCAGTTTTCTTTCCTTCCTTCCTTCCTTCCTTCCTTCCTTCCTTCCTTCCTTCGTCCCTTAGATAGCATTCTCTCCTCCCAGTTTTTTTTTTTTAGTGTTTATTTTTGAGACAGAGCATGAGCGGGGGAGGGGCAGAGAGCGAGGGAGACCTGGAATCTGAAGCAGGCTCCAGGCTCAGCCAGATGTGGGGTTTGAACTCACAAACCTGCCAGATTATGACCTGAGCCGAAGTCAGATGCTTAACCAACTGAGCCACCCAGGTGTCCTCTCTCCTCCCAGTTTTAATATAAAAGTTTTTGTGGGGAAATTACATCAGTCTTGTGGTAATACAAGAAAATGTTTTACAGAATTCAATACTTTCCCTTTCTGTAAAGGAAAACAACCTTGTTTTTGTTGAGGATCTAGTAAAATTCTATATTGCGGATAATTTCATTATAAGAATTGATGGCTGGAAAAAATGTGGCATTATGTAGTAGAAAAAACAAGCATTTTGCTTTGTCATTTTCCTTGTTATTTAACATTTCTGAGTCTGTTTCCTTATCAGAAGGTATGTGTTTTCATATTTACTGTGCAAAGATGGTCATGAGGAATGGAAATAATAAATGTTAACTGCCTGGAGCAGTAGCTGGCATGGGTTTTAATGCTCAATATAAACAGCAGCTGTTATGATTCTGTGATTATGATGTTATTAAAGGAAGACTAAAAAACAGAAAGGACACATAGAATTTATATGGAAGGTATTATTTAAGGAAGATGTGTCCGATAGCAAGATTGGTTTGTTTTCTATTCAGGTTTGAATTATCAAAATGACGAAGTGGATTACCAAAACTATCTATAAGATCCTTTTCTCATATGTTAATGTGATAAATGATAATATCTACCTGTTTGGTGTATTGTATGTGCTTAGAAATATTGATTACCTTATTCTTTGGATGGTTTAGGTTGGCAGAGTAGCAAGAGAGATTCTCGGTTTGTATGTTATCTTTTATAGATTCTTTACTGAAGTATATAGCATTAAATAAGACTTGAATTTTTTAGAATGAACAAAACATTAAAATTTTAAAACTGTTTAGTTTTGAAAGAGAGATGGAACACAAGCATGGGTGGAGCAGAGAGAGAGAGAGAGAAACACAGAATCCAAAGCAGGCTCCGGGCTCTGAGCTGTCGGAGCCCAATGTGGGGCTTGACCCACAAACCATGAGATCGTGACCTGAGCCAAGATTGGATGCTTGACTGACTGAGCTCCCAGGTGTCCCTAGAATGAACAAAACTTAATTCAGATCCATAGCTCATAGTGATTTTTGTTATTTGAGCAAGATAGCTTAAAGGGGCACTATTTGTTTCTTTTTGAGAAATAAGTTTAACCTAGCAATTAATATATGAATGTATAGGAGCATCTGGATGGCTCAGTCAGTTAAGCGTCTGGCTTTGGCTCAGGTCACGATGTCATGGTTCGTGGGTTTGAGCCATGTGTCAGGCTCTGGGCTGACAGCTCAGAACCTGCTTGGGATTCTCTCTCTCTCTTTTCCTCTGCCCCTCCCCCACTCAAATTCTGTCTTTTTCTCTCAAAAATGAATAAACGTTAAAAACATTAAAAAAATGAATATATAAACCTGAAAAACATGTTAATACTGGGTAGTAGTTGAAATGGTCAGTTAAAATATTTTATTAAATTTTTGAATACATTTGAACATCTATAGCTCTTAGGTTTTAAATGCTAAATGAAAAAAAAAGGTAAATGAATGCTGATTCTTTAGGGTAATTGCATTCTATAGCTAGTACAGTTTTGGTACTTTTTTTCTAAGTTTATTATTTTGAGGGAGAGAGAGAGAGAGGGAGGGGCAGAAGAGAGAGGGATAGAGAGAGAGAATCCCAGGCAGGCTCTGTGCTGTCAGTGCAGAGCCAGATGGCGGGCTCCATCTCACAAACCATGTGATCATGACCTGAGCCAAAATAAAAGCCATACACTCATCCCACTGAGCCACCCAGGTGTCCCAGTTTTGGATGTTTATTTATTTATTTTTAATGTTTGTTTATTTTGAGAGAGGGTGTGTGGGTGCCAGGGTTTGGGGGAGGGGAAGAGAGAGTGAGAGAGGGAGAGAGAGAATCCTAACCAGGCACTGAACTATCAGTGCAGACCCCTCACCCTATGTAGTACTCCATCACATGAAATGTGAGATCATGACCTGAGCCCAAATCAAGAGTCAGATGCTTAACTGACTGAGCCACCCAATCACCCCTTGGATAACTTTATACAAACATTTAAAATGCTAAAACTGAGTTGTACTTCATTCACTTGAAATGTTTCAATCACCTAGCCTGTATATAACAGCAATACTCAGATATTTTGAATGGGTTGGAAAAATATGTGCATGTTTGTGGCTATATGTGTATGGTAACTTTACAGGTAGCTTAAGGTATTTCAGAGCTGTCTCAGTCTAGTAGAATTAAGGGAATTCAGTTAGCTGGAGAGCTGTGCATGTGATACCCTTTAGTAAAGTCCTTTAATAGTGACTATAAATACAGGTTTACAACTATTAAGCAATAAACTCATATCATTGGAACTTTAAATATAGAACATTAGCAAACTGACATTTTATATTTAGAAGATTTTTTGAAAAAAACTTAAGTCTGATAAACAGGTTAGTTGGAGTTCAGTGCTTCTGATAGCCTTGGTAAAATTCCATTTTCCTTTAGAATAGGCATGTATTTGGGATGTGGTGGCCATTGGTTTCTATTTTCTGTTCACTTTCTTTGTTCCTTTTTCTTTAGAAGCTATTGCTGTAGTTTATACAGTAGGAAGATTTCCTTTTGTGCAATAATGTTAAAGTCAGGAAAATATCAATTGTCCAGATCTGCCATACAGATCTGTTCACAGAAAATATGAAAGTTTATAAAAAAAGGTTTTTGCTGATATTCTTGAAACTTTTTATACTAGTATTACATGGATTAAAAAAAGATTATGTACAGTCAGTCTATAATAGGCTATCTATGAAGGAGGTAGGAATTTTCATGATATCTTGACAATTTCATTTTGAAATATTTCCATCTCAATGTTTCATTTTAGTTAAATTGGTAATCAGGTTGGTTTTGAGTGGGCCCTGTTCTGTCAAAATCCTCAGGATCATGGGTTTTTTTTACTTTTATGTTCTACAGTTAGTTTAAGGTTACCTTCCTATCAGTGATTTATACTTGTCAGGGCGTTTTTGTTTTGAGGCCAAATGTTTAGTATCCCAGCTCCATCGTTTATTAGCTAATGGATCTTGGGCACGTTGTTTAACTTCCACAAATGTCAGTAAAACCTATATTAGGGTTGTGAGGGTTTAGTAAGATAATTGATGTAAATCTTGCAGTGCCTGGTACATAGTATACAGTAGATGATGGTGGTGGCAGCAGCAGTAAGTAGTATATCATTGTGTATAAATTGTGCTTTTTTGAAATTTAGCTCTAGAGGTAGGAGGGGTCATAGAGAGATGGAAATATGCTGTATGCCTACAGAAAATAAATTAACTTGGAAATTTATCATGTAGACATTTAAAGGAAGGAGTCTTGTCAGCAGTGTTGCTCTTACTTCCTGTTTTTTTCCCCTTTCGCTGTAATATCTGTTCTATTTTTTGATTCCTGTTGAAGCCAGTGTTCTGTATCTTCCCTTCCTACATCTCTTTTTGACAGTTGTTAGCTTACATAAATGAAAGACATAGTTTGAAATTCTTTGTGGAAATTACAGGGTATATTTTTAAAATCTGTGTCCTATATTTATTAATAATACTCCAAATGTACAATACATTCCTATTTATAATATTTATTTCCATGTTTACAGAGTTGGAACAATACTTTCTTATAACCTGCTTAAGAGATTGAAGATGTATATTACAATTGCACCAGCCTTAAATCCTATTGGAACAAGGTTGAGTATAAATATATATATTTTTTTCTTTTCACACATTCATTCAGTTGTATATCAAGTTTTTCCTGGACTCAGAGTTTCCAGCACTTTGAAGAACAAGTATCAATGTGTATAGGTATAATGATTTTTTATATTTACATTGACATAGACCATTTTGAAATTTGAGCAAACATTTCAGAAGGTACTTCTAAGCTTGATACATTGCTGTTTATTTTGAAAGCAAATAAGAAAAGACCTCTCAGGATCCCATTTGGCATTACAAACACTTACACAAATACCCACTGAAAAAGTATGGTGCTATAAGTTGGTGAGCTCTGGGGTTTCTAATCTTGTATAAACAGAGTTGTAGTTTAAATAGTGATCCCAGAAATAAAATAAATATTCTGTTATTCATCTACCTGCCAGTTTCCTTGTGAATTTATGAATTCCTGTGAAACTTATGGTGAAACTTCAGATGCTTGTAATAACCAGTTTCAGACTATGTGATTTAAAAAATAAGACGTAGGTAGAAAAGCTTGGATATCTATAGACTTGTCCATCTATTTATTCTTTAGGCCAACTTTTGAGTATCTTGTTGAGTAGTATATAGTAGGTATGTACTAGGCATTATGGAGGGCAAAGTAGTACCTTCTTTGTGGTCAGAACAGAATAAAAAAATGCTGTCAGGTTCCAGCTCCTCTCCCTTCTCAGTAGTACTCCTAACCTGTAATCCTGACCTCAGTATTGGTCTCTTAATGGGTTGCTTCAGCATTGTGTTGCTTTCTCCCGTTTATTTCCTTATTGTGTATTATTTCTCAAAACAGAACATATATATCCTGCTATAACAAAGGACTCTACAAAAATGCTTTCCCTTCATTTATGCAAATAATACATGTTTGTTCAAGAAAATTTGTAAAACTTCAACAGTATAAATATTAAAACCATAAGTTAACATTTATGTATTCTAGAACATATTTATATATTAATATAGACTCTAATAGAATATAGTCTGATATCCTATTTAATTTTGTTGTGGTAATTGCTATTGGCAGCTTTTGTTACTGTTTACCTTTATAGTTCCTCTGTTGGCTTTCCAGCCAGAGCAAACTATTAAAAGTATGTTTGGCACTTGTGTTCCCATGTTCATAGTAGCATTATTCACAATAGTCCAAGTAAGAAACAATCCAAATGTCCATCAACAGATGAATAGATAAACAACAGATGAGTAGAGATATCTTTATTTATTTTTCTACCTACCTACCTACCTATCTATACCTATCTTTCAGCCTTAAATATGTCAGGTTTTTTATGGTCTCAGAGTTTCCAACACCTTGAAAAATGAGAGAAATATACATATAATGAAATATTATTCAGCCACAAAATGAAATGAAGCTCTGATACGTAACACAGCATGGATGAATCTTGAAAATGTTGCTGAATGAAATGAGCCAGACACAGAAGCACAAATGTTGTATGTATGATTCTATTTATGAATCTAGAATAGGTAAATTCAGAGTCAGAAAGTAGATCAGAGATTAACTTGAGGCTGGAGGGAAGGAAGAATGGATACAGAGTTCCTCTTTGGGGTGATGAAAAAGTCTTGGAAATGGTTGGTAATGGCTGTACAAATTGTGAATATAATTATTTCCAATGAATTATATACTTAAAAATGGGTACAGTGGCAAATTTTATGTTTGGAACCCTTATGGGCTTGTGGCTAGTTCAGTTTTACTTCTAAGAGTGAGGTGATGATCTCTCTCATTCATGTTCCATCGTAGTCCCCTAGTTCCTGCTCCTTTTTTTAAAGGCTAGCAGTGATTATTTGAGTGGTATTTTATGGATAATTAATTTTTCTTCGTGATTTAAGAAATGTTTTTGCTACAAATGTGCATCACTTGTAATGAAAAAAATCTATAAATAAGAATTATTTTAAAGCAAAGTGAAATCAGATATGTTTATCTTCTTTAGCCTCCTATTTACTTTCTTTCTCATATCCTTTATCTCTTCCTGATCATTCACTTTTTTTGATGTATTTACCTCATTCTTTTTAAAAAAAAAATTTTTTTTTTTAACGTTTATTTATTTTTGAGACAGAGAGAGACAGAGCATGAATGGGGGAGGGTCAGAGAGAGGGAGACACAGAATCTGAAACAGGCTCCAGGCTCTGAGCTGTCAGCACAGAGCCCGACGTGGAGCTCGAACTCACAAACTATGAGATCATGACCTGAGCCAAAGTCGAATGCTTAACTGACTGAGCCACCATGATGCCCCATAAAATAACTTGGTTTTAAGTTTTATGTATTTTCTTTTCCCCCCATATGTTACCACCACATTAACAAAAACCTATTTACAATTGTTCTTTTTACCTAGTACATCATGTTCAACTGTTAAGAAAAATTACAAGACATACTAAAGACAAAAAGCACAATTAGAGCCAGCATTAGAACTAGACTTGGGTAGGGTAGGGATATTAGAATTACCAGACCAAGAAAGAATTTAAAACAACTGTGATGAAAGGGGGAGGGATGGAAATTCTAAGAAAGAACAACAACAAGAAAAAAAATGCTAGAGAAGAAAGACATAGCATTATCACAAAAACATTGTAACCATTTGATGGGTTTATTTATTAGTAGACTGGACTACTAATGGCTGAAGAAAGACTCTGAGCATGAGGCTATCAATAGAAACTGCTGAAACTAGAAAAGAAAGAGAAAAAAGATAAGAAAAACAGAATATTGAGTAACTGTGGGACAACTACAAAAGGTTGAACATCTGCATCATTAAGGACGGCATGTTTTAATTTCTGTGGCATTATAGTCAGTAGGTGGGGTATAGAATCCTTACCTTGTAAAGATTAACTTTAGACATGTAAGTAAACCTCATATGAAAAAAAAAAAGATTTAACATATGCATAATGGGAATTCTATAAGGAGAAGAAAAAGAAGAGGGACAGAAGAAGTGTTTGGAATGGTAATGACTAAGAACTGCCCCAAATTAATGTCAGATACCGAATCACAATTCCAGGAAGCTTAGAGAACACCAAGCAGGCTAAGTGGCAAGAAAACTATACCTAGGCATATTATTTTCAAACTACAGAAAATCCAAGATAAAGTAAAAAAAAAAAAAAAGAAAAAAAAAGAAAAAAAAATCCTGGAAGAAGCGAGAGGAAAAACACACCTTAATATAGAGGAGCATTGATAAGGATTACAGCTAACTTCTCAGAAACCATGCAAGCAAGAAGAAAATGGAGTAAAAACATTTAAAGTTCTGAGAGAGAAAACAAAACAAACCCAACCTACAATTCTGTACCTTGCAAAATTATCCTTTGAAAATAATGGAGAAATACTTTCTCAAACAGAAATTAAGGGTATTTGTTGTTAGTAGAACTGCCTTGCAAGACATGTTAAATTTTTTAGGAGAAGGAAAATAATATACGCCACAAACTACAATCTACATAATGTAAGGAGAGCATTGAAAAAAGGATAGGTGAAGGTAAAATAATTTTTTTTCTTAATTGATCTAACATATAAGTTTCAAAGTAATATCAACAGTATAATAATGAATACTTCTGAATACTTATATGTGTATTTAGGCATAAGTGAAATGAATGACAGCAATGATATAAGGGATAGGGAACATTTATTATTTTGTTATTACACGGTACTCATACTATCCAGGAAATAGGTAGTGTGAAAAATAGGTAATGTTATGGTAGTGGAAAATGGGTAGTGTTACTTGAAAGGGGAATTGGCTTAGCTGTAAATGTATATTGTAATCTCTAGGGCAACCACTAAGAAAAGTAAAAGAAGAGGTATAACCAATATACCAAGAAAGGAGAGAAAAGGCAATCATAGAAAATGCTCACTTAAAACCACAAAGGGCAGAAAAAGAGTGGAAGACAAAAATAGGAACAAAAAAGGGCGAGAAATAGAGAACAGTCATGGGTATGGTAGATGTTAATTCCACTATATCGGTAATCACTTTGAACGTCAACGGTCTAAATGCACAAATGAAAAGACAGGTTGTTAGTGTAGATCGAAAAACAAGATCCAACTCTGTTGTCTATAAGAAATCCACTTTATTATTAATATTTTTTTAAATGTTTATTTGTTTTTGAGAGAAAGATAGCACAAGAGGGGGAGGGGCAGTGAGAGAGACACAATACAAAGCTGGTTCCAGGCTCTGAGCTGTTAGCACAGAGCCTGATGCGGGGCTAGAACCCACGAACCGTGAGATCATAACCTGAGCCAAAATCTGTTGCCTAACTGACTGGGCCACACAGGTGCCCCAGAAATCCACTTTAAATAGAAGGATGCATACAGATTGAAAAGTGATTGGAGAAAGATAAAAGATATACCATACTAATGCTAATTAAAAGAAAGAAGGAGTAGCTATATTAATTTCAGACAGAACAGAATTTAGACCAAGGAAAGCTTTCAGTTCTAAAGAGGAGAATTGCATAATGATAAAGGAGTCATTTCTCCAAGAAGACATAACAATCCTTACTTAATATGTATGCGCCTAAAAACAGAACGTCAAATTATGTGGGGCAGAAACTGATAGAACTCCAATAAGTAGATGAATCCACTATCATAATTGGAGGTTTTAATACCCCTCTATTAGAAATGGACAATAAGGACATAATAAGGACAATAATGACATAATTGAACTCAACAGCATATCAGTGACCTGATTATAGTGGACATCTATAGACCACTTCATTCAGCATCAGCAGGATGCACATTTTGCTCAAGCTCACATGTAGTATTCATCAAAATAGACTATGTTTTGGGCCATAAACTGATTTCTTGAAGGATACATTTTGCCAAAATTGACATAAACAATATGAATAGGTCTATATGCATTAAAGAAATTGAATCAACAATAACATTCCAGAAGAGGGGTGCCTGGGTGGCTCAGTTGGTTAAGCATCTGACTTCCACTCAGGTTGTGATCTTGTGGTTTGTGAATTTGAGCCCCATATCAGACTCTGTGCTGACAGCTCAGAGCCTGGAGCCTGCTTGGGATTCTGTGTCTTCCTCTCTCTCTACCCCTCCTCTACTCTCTCTCTCTCTCTCTTCCCCCCCCTCAAAAATAAATAAACTTTAAAAAACAAACAAAAAAATCCTTCTAGAACAGAAAATACCAGGCCCAGATAGGTTCACTGGT
Organism: Prionailurus bengalensis; assembly: GCF_016509475.1. NCBI lineage: Eukaryota > Metazoa > Chordata > Mammalia > Carnivora > Felidae > Prionailurus > Prionailurus bengalensis. The sequence continues at coordinate 78,994,509 of NC_057345.1, read as the reverse complement.
GAATTCTACCAAATATTTAAGGAAGAAATTATACCAGTTCTCTACAGTCTTTTTCAGAAGAAAGAAGCAGAGGGAATGCTTCCTAGCTCATTCTCTGAGGTCAACATTACCCTAATACCAAAAACTGGACAAAGATACTATAAAAGAAAACTTACAGACCCTTATCTCTCATGGGCATAGGTACAAAAATCCTCAATAAAATACTAGCAAATTGAATCCAGTGATGTATAAAAAGAATCACATACCATGGCCAAGTGGGGTTTATCGCTGATATGAAGGGCTGGTTTAACTGTTTTTTTAATGTTTGTTCATTTTTGAGAGCAACAGAATGTGAGTGGGGGAAGGGCAGAAAGAGAGGGAGACCCAGAATCTGAAGCAGGCTACAGGCTCTGAGCTGTCAGCACAGAGCCTGAGGTGGGGCTCAAACTCCTGAACCGTGACATCATGACCTGGGCCAAAGTTGGACACCCAGGTGCTCCTAGTTTTAAGTTTTGAAAATCAATTAATATAATCCATTGCAGAAACAGGCCTTAGAAGAAAAGTCACATGAGCATATCAATAGATGGAGAAAAGCATTTGACAAAATCTAGCACCCAATCGTGATAAAAACTCTCAATAAACTAGGGGCACCTGGGTGGTTCAGTTGGTAGAGTATCTAACTCAATCTCAGGGTTGTGAGTTCAAGCCCCACATTGGGCATGGAGTCTACTCAAGATCAAACTTCTCAGTAAACTAGAACAGAGGGGAACTTGATAAAGGTGTATGTGTGTGTATACATGTATATATGTGTATATATATAATCTTGATAAAGGTACAAAAAAACTTCAGATAAAGATACATACAAAGATATACAGCTAAAATCATATTTAACAGAAATTTGAAGCTTTCCCACCAAGATCAGGAAGAAGGCAAGGGTATTCCCTATTATCACTGCTTTTCAACATCATACTGAAAGTCCTAGTTAATGCAGTAAAATAAGAAAATTAAAGGTGTACAGTGATTGGGAAGGAAGAACTAAAACTTTCTTCACAGATGGCACTATTGTCTAAAGTAAAAAATCTGAAATATTTGGGAGAGAAAAAACCCCTTATGAAACTAATAAGCACTTAGGCTTCCTCAGTATATAATGGGGTTACCAATAAACCCACCAGAAGTTGAAAATACTGTAAGTCAAAAATGCATTTAATACCTCTAACCTAAACATCATAGCTTAGCCTAGCCTACTTAAACATGCTCAGAATACTTAGAGTGGTCTGCATTTGGGCAAAATGATCTGACACAACACCTCTTGTAGAATACAGTGTTGAGTATTTCATGTAATTTATAGAATACTGCACTAACAGTGAAAAACAAGGGCACCTGGGTGGCTCAGTCAGTTAAGCGTCCTACTCTTGGTTTCTGCCCAGGTCATGATCTCAGAGTTGGTGAGTTCAAGCCCCATATCAGGCTCTGCTCTGACAGTGTGGAGCCTGCTTGGGAGTCTCCCTCTTTATCTCTCTCTCTGCCCCTCCCCTGCTTGCTGTCTCTCTCAAAAATAAATAAACGAATGTAAAAAAAAAACAAATAAAAGTGAAAAACAGAATAGTTGTCAGGGTATAGAATGGTTTTAAGTGTATCAGTTGTTGTTACTCTCATGATTGTACGGCTGACTAGCAGCTGTGGTTGACTGCCACTGCCCAGCATCTCAAGAGCATTGTACCACATTGCTGGCCTGGGAAAGATAAAAATTTAATGGGGCCCCTGGGTGGCTCAGCCAGTGAAGCGTCTGCCCCTTGATTTCAGCTCAGGTCATGATCTCACAGGAAGGAGCAGAGAGAGAAGGAGAGAAAACCTTAAGCAAACTCCATGCTCAGTGCAGAGCTCAACATGGAGCTTGATCTCTTGCCCCTCAGATCATGACCTGAGTTGAAATTAAGAGTTGGATGCTCAACCAACTGCGCCACCCAGGCACCCCTGATCCTACAATTTATATGGAGAGGCAGAAGACCTAGAACAGTCAACACAATTTTGAAGGAGGAGAAGAAAGGTAGAAGACTGATACTACCTGACATCAAGATATAACTTTAGACAGGGTGCTTGGGTGGCCCAGGCACCATGTTAAGTGACTTTGGCTCAGGTCATTATCTCCCAGTTTGTGAGTTCGAGCCCCTCTTCAGGCTCTGTGCTGACAGCTCAGAACCTGGAGCCTCCTTCAGATTCTGTTTCTCTTTCTCTGCCCTTCCCTTGCTCACATTCTGCCTCTCTCTCTCTCTCTCTCTCTCTCAAAAATAAACACTAAAAAAAAAAAAAAAAACCATAAACTCTTAAGCTACAGTAATTGAGACAGTGGGATATTGGTGAAACAATAGACAAATAGATCCATGGAACAGAAATAGACCCATATAAATACAGTCAACTGATTTTCAACAAAGGAGCAAAGGCAATACATTGGAGAAAAGACTGTCTTTTCAACAAATTGTGCTGGAGCAATTAAGCCTCCTGCACAAAAATGAATCTAGGTATAGACTTTATAGGCTTAACAAAAATTAACACAAAGTGGATCAGATACCTAAATTAAAATGCAAAACTATAAAACTCCTAGGAGATAACAGTAGAAAATCTAGGTGACCGTAGGTTGATGTTGATTTATTAGGTGCAACATCAAAGGCATGATCCATGAAAGAAAGAATTGATATCTCAACTTTATTTTAATTAAAAGTTTGTCCCAAGCTACAGACTGGGAGATTTTCCAAAAGACAAATCTTAGTGTACTGTTACCAAAATATTCAGAGAACTTTAAAACTCAACATTAGGAACACAACATGATTTAAAAATAGACCAAAGATCTTAATAGATACCTCATCAAAGAAAGTCTACATATGGCAAATAAGCATCTGATAAGATGCTCCACGTAATGTGTCATTAGGGAAATGCAGATTAAAACAATGATGAGATTCCACTACTCTCCTAGTGGAATGTTCAAAATCTAGAAAACTGAAAACACCAAATGCTGGCAAAGATGTAGAGCAACAGGAACTCTCATTCATTATTGGAATGCAAAATGGTATACCTAGTTTAGATTACAGTTTGGCAATTTCTTATAAAACTAAACATACCCTTACTATGCAATTCAGAAGTCATACTCCTCTGTGTTCCTAGAGGACTTGAAAAATTGTCCACACAAAATCCTGCGTATGATGTGTATTGCAGCTTTATTCATAATTACTAAAACTTGAACTAAATCAAGATATCTTTCAGTAGCTGCATGGGTAAACTGGTACATCAAGACAGTGGAATATTATTCATTGCTAAGAAAAAAATGAGCTATCAAGCCGTGAAAAGACATGGGGGATACTTATATGCCTGTTTCTTTTTATTTTTAAATTTTTTTTTCAACGTTTATTTATTTTTGGGACAGAGAGAGACAGAGCATGAACGGCGGAGGGGCAGAGAGAGAGGGAGACACAGAATCGGAAACAGGCTCCAGGCTCTGAGCCATCAGCCCAGAGCCCAACGCGGGGCTCGAACTCACGGACCGTGAGATCGTGACCTGGCTGAAGTCGGATGCTCAACCGACTGTGCCACCCAGGCGCCCCTTAAATGCCTGTTTCTAAGTGAAAGAAGTCAGTCTGAAAAAGCTGCACACAATTTGGTTCTGTTTCTATGACACTCTGGAAAAGGCAACACTATGGAGATGTAAATTCCAGTGATTGCCAGGAATTGAGGGGAGACGCAGGAGAGCACAGAAGGATTTTTAGGGCAGTACAATACTCTGTATGGTACTATCACGGTGAATATTTGTCATTATACATTTGTTCAAATATGTAGAATGTACAACACCAAGAGTGTACCCTAATGTAAATGATGGAGTTTGGTAATAAAGGTGTGTCAGTAGGTTCATCAGTTGTAGCAAATACTCTGTCTGGTGGGGGATGTTGGTGTTGGAGGTTATGTATGTGTGAGGGCAAGGGATATATGGGAAATCTCCATACAATCTGCTTAATTTTGCTACGAACCTAAAACTGTTCTAAAAAATAAAATCTATTTAACACAAAACCAAAACAACCACAGAAGTTATGAAAGTACAGGCATATCTTGTTTTATCATTCTTTGCTTTATTGCACTTGCAGATACTGTTTGTTTACAAATTGAAGGTTTGTGACAACGCTAGGTAAGCAAGTCTATCAGCAGCATTTTTCCAGCAGCATTTGCTTATTGCTTCATGTCTCTGTTGCATTTTGGTGATTCTCACAATATTTCAAACGTTTTCATTATTACTACATTTATCATGGTGATCTGTGATAAGTGATTACAACTTGCTGAAAGCTCAAATGATGGTTAGTATTTTTTAGCAATAAAATATTTTTTGGTTAGGTATGCACATTACTTTCTCAGACATAACACTTTTCTAAGCAACTTTTGGTGCAATGGGAAACCAAAACATTCATTTGACTTTCTTTATTGCAGTATTCACTTTAGTGCAGTGGTCTGCAACTGAACCCACAATGTCTTGCCAGGTATGCCTATAGAGGTTAGTAAAAATTTTTGAGAATGGGTGTCTCTAAAGTACAAAAGAGCTATTTTCTCCCTCTGCCTTTTTTTCCCTTGCTAAATTTTCACTCTTGATGTAGTTCATAGTTTGATATATAGCCTTTTAAAAAATGGAATTATACGTTCTATTCTTTACCAATGACTGATTGGTTCTTCATATTGGGAATTTCATTCTTTTTAATGACTGCATTCTATTGTATGGTGGTGTCTTAATTTATTTGCTCATACTTTGGTGGGCATTGGGGTTGTCACCAATTTTTTTCCTATTATAAATAGTTCTGTGATTAGTTTTAGTACAGAGGTCTTTTTTTATTGGGCAAATAATTCTTTTGGACAGATTTCTGAGTTGGTTTATGCACATGTAAATTTTATTATATATACTTCCAAGTAGTCCTTCAAAACAGCTCTACCAATGTATGTGCTCACAATAATGTATTTGAAAATACTCACTTTATGCAAAGCATCAATTTTTTAAAAATCTATTTTTACTTTTATTTAAAAAATTTTATTTTTTTTATTTTAGAGAGAGAGAGTGCACAAGTGGGGGAGAGGGGCAGAGGGAGGGAGGGAGGGAGGGAAGGATGGAGAGAGAGAGAGAGAGAGAGAATGAATATCTTAGGCTCCATGCTCAGTGCAGAGCCTGACATGGGGCTTCATTCCATGACCCTGGATCCTGATCTCAGCCGAAATCAAGAGTTGGGCACCCAGGCACCCCAGCATTGAATTTTTTTTATAATGAAATATTTCAAACTCAAAAGGTATAAAGAAAAATGTAATAAATGCCTTTATTCCCATCACCCACTTTAACAAATAAAAATGACAAATGCACTTAAAAACATTTTTTTTTACATGTATTTTTGAGAGAGAGAGAGAGAGAGAGAGGGCGCACAAGTGGGGGAGGGGCAGAGAGAAGGAGACAGAATCCGAAGCAGGCTCCAGGCTCTGAGCTGTCAGCACAGAGCCCTATGCGGGGCTCGAACCCACGAACCATGAGATCATGACTCAAGCTGAAGTCAGTTGCTTAACCGACTGAGCTACTCAGGCGCCCCAAAAATTAAAAAAAAATTTTTTTTTTTTTTTTTACATTTTATTTATTTTTGAGAGAGAGAGGGAGAGACAGAGCACAAGTGGGGGGGGGGGCGCAGAGGACAAATGCACTTATAATCATAGTGACCCCTCTCCTTCCTAACATAGCATTATTACATTCATGAATATATATGTGTTTATGAACTGTATAACATATAGCCATCATATGTTACATAAGATAGTTAGCCTCCAATGTGGTTCCTGATAACCCCACCTCCTGATATTTACATTCTATATAGTTTCCTTCCACACTAAGTAGAGCGGACTTTGGTAACAAATAGGTTATTGCAGAAATGAAAGATTGTGTCTTAAGATGCAAGGTCATATAAGGTATTATATATTGTTTTGCTCATTTTTTCTGAGGGAAGCCAGCCGCCATGTTGTAAGGATATTCACCACCTTTCTGGAGAGGTTCTCATGTGAGGAACTGAAGCCTTCTGCCAATAACCATGTGCAGGAGACGTCTTGAAGTAGATCTTCCATTCCCGGTCAAATCTTCAAAGATGGTAGCACTGGCTAAGATACTGTCTGCAACTTTATGAGAGATCCTGAGCCAGAATCACCCAGTTAAACTATAGCTTAATTCCTCACACACAGAAACTGTTAGATAATAAATATTTAGTATATTAAGCTACTAGATTTGGGGGTAACAGGAGAGAGAGAGAGAGAGAAATTAGTAGATATGTGAACCTTGGTCCGATGCTTATAAATTATTTTCAAGGGAGACCATGAGAAATAGTATCTGGTACTTTTTAGGTTCAGATGGGGGAAATTCCAGAACACTAATGGGGATTCAGATGTTGGGTGGCCAGAAAGGATGACAGTATAGTTGACCCTTGAATAACGTGGGGGTTAGGGGCACTGAACCCCTGCACAGTTGAAAATCTGCATATTATTTTTGACTCCCCAAAAACTTAACTAGTAATAGCTTACTGTTGACTGGAAGCCTTACTGATAACATAAACAGTTGATTAACATATTTTGTCTGTTATATGTGTTATATACTACAAGTAAGCTAAAGAAGATGTTATTGAGAAAGTCATACGGAAGAGAAAATATGTTTACAGTACTGTATTGTAAGAAGTCTGTATAAGTGGACCCACACAGTTCAAACCTGTATTAAGGATCAACTGTAAATGGATTTTTGACTGCACAGGGGTGGAAGGGTTGGCACCCCTAACCTCCCTCACCCCCGTGTTGTTCAAGGGTCAACTGTATAGACTTTTCTGTGGCATTTGTTATAATTGTTTCCATGTTTGTCTCCTCACATGCCTTTAACGGTGAGCTACTTGAGGATAGGACAAGACAAGAACTATGTGTCTTCCTCGTTTTCCTGCTCAATATCCTACCCTGTACTTAGGCTTACTAAGTATTTGTTGAATAAATTGATAGGGCTGTAGTGGAGGTAAAGAACTTAGAAGGAATATTAAATCCCTGAAGCTGAGGTAGCCAGATTTTTGAGTCACTGTCAGAATGTAAAGATCACCCTGTTTGTTCTGAAGAGTAGTCATAGTCTCAGCTTCTGAACCATTACTGCTACTTTGGCTATAGGGGTTTTGCACTGATTTTTAAGTCATGATACTTGGCTTCTACTTTGCTATTGTTCTCTGGAGCTTAGGTCGGAGAGTGTTTTCTGTAGATTCTAATTTCAGACTCCTAGGCATATTAACTGAAGGTAAATTTTTTCTTTTCATTTTTCAAAAATATGAAAGAATTATAAAAGACCTACAGCCATTTAACTGAGGTCTTTCTTTATGTACAGGAGGCATTGCTTACCCACATCCTAGTAGATTTTTTCCCCCTTTATTTTAGAGAGAGAGTGTGAACATAAGGGGTGGAGAGGGTCAGAAGGAGAGAGAGAATTCTAAGCAGGCTCCATGCTCAGCATGGGGCCCAACGTGGGGCTCAGTCCTCTGACCCTGGAATCATGACCTGAGGCGAAATCTAGAGTCAGATGCTCAACCAGATGAGCCACTCAGGTGCCCCCTTAATGGAATATTTTTATTGTTGAATTATGGAGAGACGATATATTACCAGTAAGAGGGTATTATATCCAGTGTTAGAATATCTGGGTTTGAGTCTTAACTTAATACTATTTATTAGTAAGTGTGAGCTTTTCTGAACTTGTTTTCTTATTTGGAAAAATTCTTGATTCATTTCCATTAACTCCAGCATTCCCTGTCAAATAACAACAAAATGCTAATTTCTCCAGTCACAGTAAATGGCACCACTGGTTGCTCAAGTCATAGTAGATTATGCTTCATGATTTTTCTTTCTTATTGTCTACATGCACTTAATCTAAAAATTTTGTTTCTACCTCCATAATGTTATCTTGCATGCATCTATTTTCTTTGTCTCTGCTACCCCCACAATAGCCTAAACCTTAATTATTTCTCACCTAGATTTCTGTTAAGAGTCTTCTGCCTACTCTTCCTTTTTCTGCTCTTATTCTCTGTGTCTTAAAAATGAGAGAGTACTCTTTATAAAACAGAAAGATGAAGTTATTTTTTTGCATGTTTAAAACCCTTGTGACTTCCAGTAATAGATTCCAAATTTCATTCTTATAATACTGTTAATTATTGGGCACCTGTTGACTTTTTGTTTCACCTTTCCACATTTCCCTTTAAATTAACATGTGTTAGCCATAATGGTCTCCTCTTATTCTGTTCAATATGGAGGCTACTAGTTACATGTAAGTCTTAAGCACTTGAACTGTGGCTAGTCTGAATTGAGATGTGCTATGTAAGTGTAAACTTTACACTGAGTTTCAGGCTTAGTATTAAAGAATGTAAAATATTTCATGAAATATTAATTATCTGGTGAAATAATGTTTTGGACATGTTTGGGTTAAATAAAAGATATAACTTCACTTTTTAAAGTATAGCTCCTAGAAAATTTAAAATAACTAATGTGGTTTGCATTTGTGGTTCACCTTGTGTTTGTATTGAACAGCCCTTTTCTAACCCGCCAAGCTTTTTAAATTGCTCAGGGCCTTTGTACATGTTGTCTGTCCCCCCCTCCCCCGCCTTTTTTTTTTTTTTTGGTGTAGTCCTTTGTACAGTTGGCTGCTTCTTGCTCATCTTCTAGTTCTTAAATTGTATATGTTGCCTCTTGAGAAAGGCAGTCCTTAAAAACTCTATCAAATTTAGTTGTCGTTCGTTGCCCTTACATCATATCTTTCTCTGTATTCAGTCTTTATCTGACATTTTAACTAGTTCCATGAGGGGAAAGAACATGTCTATTTTGTTTATAACCATATACTCATATGTATTCAGCACCCCATAAGGTACTCTCTTTCACAGTAGGTTCTGAATAAATACTTGTCAAATGAGTAACACACTGGGCTGTCTTCTTAGATCTGTTTTAAGGATCAACTATGTGAAACTATTTTATAATCTATAAAGGGCTGTACCAATTTTACTTATATGCAGAGAAGCTGAAGAAATTGGTTGTATACCCTTTGAAATCAAGATTTAATTGGATGAAGAAAAATCTGTGAATTTAGCCTGCATTTCAGTGTGTTCTTCAAACGTTGCATCTATTATTTGGGCACACTATTTCATGTATTACATGACTTAGCGCTTTTGAGGGTTGTCATGTTTTGTAAATAATGTTTAAAAAGCATTACCTCTTTTACTTTCCTCCAGGAGTTTTTTTCTGTACCTTTTATTTTCTTTGTAGAGATAGATAGTTTTAAATAGTATCAGAACTTCAGAAATAACAGGTGCTAAAATAGTTGTAAATGAACCCCTGTTCTCTTCAGTTTTGGTCATCTTTTCCTTGGCAATTCCTTAATATGCCGAGGTTATCAGAATACAGCTCATTATTCTAGTCAGTATTCAGGTATCTGTCTTGCTTAAGTTATGAGTGAAATTCTTTTTTTTTTTTTTAATGTTTATTTATTTTTGAGAGAGACAGAGACAGAATGCGAGTGGGTTAGGGCAGAGAGAGAGGGAGACACAGAATCCAAAGCAGGCTCCAGGCTCTGAGCTGTCAGCACAGAGCCTGACGTGGGGGTCAAACTCACAAGCTGTGAGATCACGACCTGAGCCGAAGTCGGAGACTCAACTGACTGAGCCACCCAGGCGTCCCAGTTATGAGTGAAATTCTTTAAGAAATTACCTTTCAGGTACCTGAGTGGCTCAGTCGGTTAAGCATCCACCTCTCGATTTCAGCTCAGATAATGATTTCACACTTTTGAGTTTGAGCCCTGCATCTGGTTCTGTGCTGGTAGTGTGGATTGCTAGGGATTCTCTGTCTTGCTCTCTGCCCCTCCCCTGCTCGTGCTTGCTCTCTCTCTCTCTCTCTCTCTCTCTCTCTCTCTCTCTCTCTCTCCCTCCCTCTCTCTCTCAAAAATAGACATTTAAGGGGCGCCTGGGTGGCTCTGACTTTGGCTCAGGTCATGATCTCACAGTTCATGAGTTTGAGCCCTGCGTTGGGCTCTCTGCTGTTAGTGCAGAGCCCACTTTGGATCCTCTGTCTCCCTCTCTCTGTTCCTTCTCCACCTCATACATGCTCGCTCTCTCTCTCTCTCTCTCTCTCTCTCTCAAAAGTAAATAAACATTTAAAAATTTTTAAAAATAAACGTTTAAAAAATAAAAAGAAATTACCCCTATAGAAAGTATGTCACAAAGATCAGCTTAATTTGATTTTTTTTTCCTTCAGTAGTTACACATCTGCTCATTTGTATATAAGAAAACAAAGGGTGGCTAATACAGTTTGTAATGTACTGATTATGAAACCAACAGTAACAGCAGAGGTCTGGAGGAGGAGGAGGAAGATAATTCTTTGTAAGCTGTTAAAGATGGGGAAAGGAAACAAACAAGATTCTGAATATAATTTTGATACGTATAATTAGTTTCAGCTTCTAACAGTTTAGGATATCTATTGGAAGCACATGGTGGGCCTTTTTAGTAGTAATCACAGTAGTAGTAGTAAGTAACAGTAGTAGTAGAGGGTAGTAGTAATGTAGTATTAATGACAAACATTTGAATGTTTACTATGCCAGGTAGTGTTCTAAGTGTCATAAAACATTCAGTTTTCATGAAAAGCATAGGGGATTGATGTGCTTATTTTTTTCCCCAAATTTTTATTTAAATTCTAGTTAGTTAACATATAGTATAATATTGGTATCAGGAGTAGAATTTAGCGATTCATCACATACCTATAACAGCCCGTGCTCATCATACCCAGTGCCCTCCTTAATACCCATCTCCTGTTTAGCCCATCCCCCACCCCTCACCCTCCATCACCCCTCTGTTTGTTCTCTGTCATGAAGAATCTTCTATGGTTGGCTCCCTTCTCTCTTTTTTTCCCCCTTCCCATATGTTCATCTGTTTTGTTTCCTAAATTCCACATATGAGTGAACTCATATTGTATTTGTCTTTCTTGGACTGAGTTATTTTGCTTAGGATAATATACTCTAGCTCCATCTGTGTCATTGCAGTTGGTAAGATGTCATTCCTTTTGATGGCTCAGTAATTCTCCATTGCATGTATATACCACCTCTTCTACACTTGATCTTAGCCAAAAGGCTGAGAAGCGATATATACCACCTCTTCTTTATGCATTCATCAGTTGATAGACACTTGGGTTCTTTCCATAGTTTGGTTGTTGTTGATAATGCTACATCGGGGTGCATGTAACTCTTCAAATCTGTATTTTTGTATCCTTTGGGTGAATATCTAGCAGTGCATTTGCTGGATTGTAAGGTAGTTCTACTTTTACATTTGTGAGGTACCGCCATACTGTTGGTCAGAGTGGCTGCACCAGTTTGCATTCCCACCATCAGTGAAAGAAGAGTTCTCCTTTACTCACATCCTTGTCAACACTTGTTGTTTCCTGTGCTGTTAATTTTAGCCACTCTAACAGGTGTGAGGTGACATCTCATCATGGTTTTGATTTATAGTTCCCTGATGATTAGTGATGTTGAACATCTGTTAGCTATCTGGATGTCTTTGGGAAAATGTCTTCTGCCCATTTCTTAACTGAGTTCTTCTTAGGTGTTGAGTTTTATATGTTCTTTATAGATAGTAGATACTAACTCTTTATCGGATGTGTCATTTGCAAATATCTTCTCCCATTCCATAGGTTGTCTTTTAGTTTTGTTGATTGTTTCCTTTGCTCTGCAGACGTTTTTTATCTTGATGAAGTCCCAATAGTTGATGTTTGTTCTTGTTTCCCTTGCCTTCAGAGATGTGTCTAGTAAGAAGTTGCTACAGCCGAAGTCAAAGAGTTTGTGGCCTGTGTTCTCTTTGAGGGTTTTGATGGTTTCCTGTCTTATATTTAGGTCTTTCATCCTTATTGAATTTATTTTTGTGTATGGTGTAAGAAAGTGGTCCAGTTTCATTCTTCTGCACGTTGCTTTCCAGTTTTCCCAACACCATTTGTTGAAGAGATTGGATATTTTTTTTTCCATTGGATATTCTTTCCTGCTTTGTCAAAGATTAGTTGATTATATAGTTGTGGGTCCATTTCTGGGTTTTCAATTCTGTTCCATTGATCTGTGTGTGTTACTGTGCCAGTACCATACTGTCTCAATGACTGTAGCTTGGTAATACAGCTTGAAATCTGAAATTATGATCCCTCTGGTTTTGTTTTGTTTTTTTTTTTTTTCAGAATTGCTTTGGCTATTCAGGGTCCTTTGTGGTTCCATACAAATTTTAGGATTGTTCTAGCTCTGTGAAAAATGCTGGTGGTATTTTGATAGGGATTGCGTTAAATGTGTAGATTGTTTGGGGCAATATAAATTTTTTTTTTTTTTCAACGTTTATTTATTTTGGGACAGAGAGAGACAGAGCATGAACGGGGGAGGGGCAGAGAGAGAGGGAGATACAGAATCGGAAACAGGCTCCAGGCTCTGAGCCATCAGCCCAGAGCCCGACGCGGGGCTCGAACTCACGGACCGTGAGATCGTGACCTGGCTGAAGTCGGACGCTTAACCGACTGCGCCACCCAGGCGCCCCTGTTTGGGGCAATATAGACATCATCCGTGTTTGTTCTAATCCATGAGCATGGAATTGTTTCCCATTTCTTTGTATCCTTTTAAATTTCTTTTGTATGTGTTCTATAGTTTTCAGAGTACAGATCTTTTACCTTTTTGGTTAGGTTTATTCCTAGGTATCTTATTGTATTTGTTGCAGTTGTAAATGGGATTGATTCCTTGATTTTTATTTCTGCTGCTTCATTATTGGTGTATAGAAATGTAACAGATATCTATACGTTGGTTTTATATCCTGAGACTTTGCAGAGTTCATGTATTAGTTCTAGCAATGTTTTGGTGGAGTCTTACGGATTTTCTGTATAGAGTATCATGTCATCTGCAAGTTGTGAAAGTTTGACTTCTTCCTTGCCAATTTGGATACCTGTTTTTTCTTTTTGTTGTCTGATTGGTGAGGCCAAGACTTTGGGTACTATGTTAAATAGTTATGGTGAGAGTGGACATCCCTGTCTTAGTTCCTGACCATAGAGGAAAAGCTCTCAGTTTTTCCCGATTAAGAATGATAATAGCTGTGGATCTTTCATATATGGATTTTATGATGTTGAGGTATGTTCCATCTGTCCCTACCTTGTTGAGGATTTTTATCAAGAATTGATGCTGGGGCGCCTGGATGGCTCAATCGGTTAAGTGTCTGACTTTGGCTCAGGTCATGGTCTCATGTTTCATGAGATTGAGCCTCACGTTGGGCTCTGTGCTGACAGCTCAGAGCCTGGAGCCTGCTTCAGATTCTGTCTCCTTCTCTCTCCCCCTCCCCAATCACTCACTCACTCTCTCTCTCTCTCTCTCAAAACTAAACATTAAAAAAAAAAAGAATTGATGCTGTATTTTGTCAAATGCTTTTTCTACATTATTGAGAGTATCATGTTATTCTTTTCCTTTCTTTTTATCAATTTGGTGTATCATGTTGTTTGATTTGCAAATATTGAACCACCCCTGCAGCTCAGGAATAAATCCCACTTGATCGTGGTGAATAATTCTTTTAATGTACTGTTGGATTTGATTTTCTAGTATGTTGTTGAGAATTTTTGCTTCCAGGTTTTTTAGGAATTATTGGCCTGTAATTCTCCTTTTTAGTAGAGTCTGTCTGGTTTTGGAATCAAGGTACTGCTGACTTTGTAGAATGAGTTTGGAAGTTTTCCTTCCATTTCAGTTTTTTGGAACAGTTTGAGAAGAATAGGTATTAACTCTTCTTTAAATGGCAGGTAGAATTCCCTTGGGAAGCCATATGACCCTGGACTTTTGTTTTTGGGAGATTTTTGATTACGGATTCAATTTCTTTGCTGGTTATGAGTCTGTTCAAATTTTCTATTTCTTCTTGTTTCAGTTTTGGTAGTTTATATGTTTGTAGGAATTTGTCCATTACTCTCAGTTTGCCCAGTTTGTTGGCATATAATTTTTCATAATATTCTCTTACAGTTTGTATTTCTGTGGTGTTGATTGTGATCTCTCCTCTTTCATTTGTGATTTAATTTATTTGGGTCCTTTCTCTTTTTGGTAAGTCTGGCTAGGGGTTTATCAATTATTATTAATTCTTTCAAAGAACCAGCTCTTAGTTTCGTTGAACTGTTCTGTTTTGTTTGTTTCTAAGTCATATATTTTTTCTCTAATCTTATTTCCCTTGTGTTGGCTTTAGGTTTTATTTGCTTTTGCTTTTCTAGCTCCTTAAGATGTAAGGTTAGGTTGTCTATTCGAGACTTTTCATGCTTTTTTTTTTTTTTTAATTTTTTAATGTATATTTTTGAGAAAGAGAGAGAGACAGAGTGTGAGCAGGGGAGGGGCAGAGAGAGAGGGAGACAGAGAATCCGAAGCAGGCTCTGTGCTCTGAGCTTCCAGCACAGAGCCAGATGTGGGGCTTGAACTTACAAACTGCGAGATCATGACCTGAGCCAAAGTCGGATGTTTAACCAACCGAGCCACCCAGGTGCCTCGAGACTTTTCATGCTTCTTGAGGTAAGCCTGTATTGCAATATACTTCTCTCTTAGGACTGCCTTTGCTGCATCCTAAAGGTTTTGGACTTTTTTGTTTTCATTTTCATTTGCTTCAATGTATTTTTTAATTTCTAATTTAATTTCCTGGTTCACCCATTTGTTCCTTAGTAGGGTGTTCTTTAGTCTCCACATATTTGTGATCTTTCCAAATTTTTCTTATGGTTGACTTGAAGTTTCATAACATTGTGGTCTGAAAATATGCATGGTATGATCCTGATCTTTTTGTACTTGTTGAAGGCTGTTTTGTGATCCAGTATGTGATCTATGCCGGAGAATGATACATGTGCATTTGAAAAGAATGTGTATTCTGCTTTAGGATGAAATGTTCTGAATATATCTGTTAAGTCCATCTGGTCCACTGTGTCATTCAAGGCCATGGTTCCTTGTTGATTTTTTGATTAGATGATCTGTGCATTGCTGTAAATAGGTTGTTGAACTCCACATACTGTTATTGTATTATTATCAAAGAGTTGCTTTATATTTGTTACTAATTGATTTATATATTTGTTTGCTGTCAAATTGTGGGCATAAACAGTTACAATTGTTAGATGTCCTTCATGGATAGACCTCTTAATTATGATAGAATGCCCTTCTTCATCTCATTACAATCTTTTTTTTTTTTTTTTTTTTTTAAATTTTTTTCAACGTTTTTATTTATTTTTGGGACAGAGAGAGACAGAGCATGAACGGGGGAGGGGCAGAGAGAGAGGGAGACACAGAATCGGAAACAGGCTCCAGGCTCCGAACCATCAGCCCAGAGCCTGACGCGGGGCTCGAACTCACGGACCGTGAGATCGTGACCTGGCTGAAGTCAGACGCTTAACTGACTGCGCCACCCAGGCGCCCCTCATTACAATCTTTGATTTAAGATCTAGTTGATCTGATATAAGTATGGCTACTCCATTTGTCTTTTGGTGTCCATTAGCATGATAGATGGTTCTTTATCCCCTCACTTAAAATCTGTAGATATCTTTAGTTCTAAAATGAGCTTCTTGGAGGCAGCATATAGATGGGTCTTGTTTTTTTTATGTCTCAAACCATGCTGTTCAGGCAGGCCCTCCCGTGCTGGTGGCTGGCTTGTCCTGCTCCACAGTTCTCCCATGCCTCCTAGGCACTTGGCTGGGATTCAAAACCCCATGTCTTAAAGGATCTCGCACCATGATGACCTGGTTCTGAAGTAGCATCACTCTGCCCTGTCAATATGGTTGGTGTCTGCGGTGTTTTGTCCTTGAGAGGGCAATATACCCTTTTCTCACAGTACTCAAGGGAGGGGACTGTTGTCTGCCAGTGTACCCCTGAGATCGCTACTGAGTCCAGGGGCTAGCTCCCTTCCCCCCAAGTGCTGGCACACAGCAGCAACTTGTGTCCAGAGAAAGTTGGGCATTTTTGATAATTCCATTCTTCAGCAACTAAAGCTGTTTGCAGAGTGGAGACTGGTACTCTCTGTATTTCTCATAAATCAGTCCATGGTCTGGAGAGGATTTCCTCTTGTCCTAACACAAAACCACAATGCACAGCCTCTCTTTCTGTCCCTTTCTCTCTCCACAGAAGGTGATCCCTCCCTTCAGTGCCCATGCTGCTCTATGTCCCCCATTTTGCATACACGCACCTCAGTCCTGCCAAGCTCTCTCCCTCCACCTGTGAAGATTTTTCTGTCACCCCGCAAACTGATTTATTGGGTATTTCAAGTGTTCTGACCTCAATACAGTTGTGTTTGAGGAACAAGGGAAATCCCAGTCCGCCCACTTCTCCACCATCTTAACTCCTCCCCCTCCAAAGAGTCCCCTTTAATACTTCTTGCGGGGCAGGTTTAGTGGTCACAAACTCCTTTAGTCTTTGTTTAGATATGCTTATTAATCCACATTTTTCAGATGAAGGATTGAGACATCAATTGGTTAGGTAAATTGCCCCAGGTCACACAGCTAGTAAGTGGTAGAGATGACTAGAACTTGGGTACAGAGTTTGTATTTGATCCAGCCTAGAATAAAAAAGAGGTGGCCAAAGATAGTTTTGTGGAGGACAACGTCTGATAAAGCATAGAAAGGATCCAACAGAAGATTACTGAGAAGTAGAAGGAAAACCCTAAGAACATGTCATAAAAGCCATGAGAAGTAAGTAGGAGAAGAAAAAAAAGATAGTATGAAAATAGCTGCATTTATTGAGTGCTAGACATATGCTTAGTACTTTGTGTGTATTTTATTTATTATTATCATCTCTATTTTGTAAATAAGAAGCTGAGGCTTAATATTAGCAGTAAGTAGAGGAACTGGTGTTGAACCCAGGTCTCTAATGTCAAAGCCCCAGTGCTCGACCACGAAGGGGTCCTGCTTGTAACAATATCAAGTGAGGCTGTGTGAAATAAAGGACTTTTGGAAAGTAGTGATTACGTTGGGAGGAAAGGTGAAATCAGAAAGCCAGCCCAAGAAGTATAATAGTTAATAGTTGAATAATAAGAATTTGAGAGAGAGTGGAAATACGGTAGTATATCATCAGAGAAATAAATCAGGAAAACTCAGAAGAGCCCATCAAAGTGCTAAACACAATAAAAAGTAAATATATACATATTTATGTCAAGGCATTTCATTGCAAACTTTAACAACTAAGAGGCTAAAGAGAAGATGGAGTTCCTAGATTTTAAGGGAAACAGGCTAATTAATAGAATTAGAGTGGTTTCAGACTCTTTAACAAAGATAATGGAAGGTGGAAGAAAACTGAAGTCATCTTCAAAACTCTGAGGGAAAATTATTTCTAGTTTAGTTTATAATGAAGCTGAACTCTCAGAACTTTCAAGTGTTAGAGTAGAATAAAGGTACTTTTACATAGGCAGTGTCTCAGTTTTACTTTTTAGGAAGCTTGGAGAGGAGGTGTCCCACCAAAATGAGAGAATGTATTAAGAAAAAGGAAGACGCAAAGGGTTTAGGAAATATTATCCAATGCAAAGAGACATGAAGGAAATACCTGGATCACAGTGAAGGGAGATCCCTGGATGACAGTTGAGCACCAGGTGTAGAGAGCAACTAGTCCAGAGTGAAGCAGTTCAGAAGGTTTTAGAGTGGACATGTTCAAAAATGTAAACTTGATTAGAGGTGAGGAGGGTTGTCAGGCATTCCCTGCATAATCTGCTGTATTTTTATGGAGAAATTTGTTCATACATAAAAATTTTAAAAACTGCTTCCTTGATACATGATTCACATACTATACAATTTATCCATTTAAAGTGTACAGGTCAGTGGCTTTTAGTTTATCCAGATTATGCATCCATAATTAAAGAAAACTTTAGAACATTTCATTACCTCAAAAAGAAACCTTGTACTCCTTAGTTATAGCTCCCTATCCCTCCACTCTCCCCAGTCCTAAGCAATCACTAATCAACTTTCTGTCTATACATAATGCTTATTCTGTACATTTCTTACAAATGGAATCATGATATGTGGTATTTTGTGACTGGCTTTTTTGATTTAGCATAATGTTTTCATGATTAATCCATGTTATAGAATGTCAGTACTTCATTCCTTTTTATAGCTATGACCTAAAATTTTTAAATGTAAATTTAATTACAAATTGTTTTGCCATTGAACTAAACTCTTTTGGATATCTTTAGTGATATGTTTCTCCTTTTTTATAGTCTCTTAGTGAAAATATAAATATTTATAATAAGGTGTTTAAGTTAATTATATCACTCAAGAAAATAAGATGCTTGGGGCACCTGGCTGACTCAGTTGGTTAAGTGTCCAACTCTTAATCTCAGCTCAGGTCTTGATCACAAGGTTGTGAGTTCAAACCCTGTGTTGGGCTTCGTGCTAGGCATGGAGTCTATTTAAATAAAAAAGTCAGTTCAATATAAAAACAACCAAGATTCTTAAAAAAACAACAGGGGGTGCCTGGGTGGCTCAGTTGGTCAGGTGTCTGACTCTTGGTTTAGGCTCAGATGATGGTCTTATGGTTCATGGGATCAAGCCCTGCATTGGAGTCTGCACTAACAGCATGGAGCCTGTGTGGGATTCTCTCTCTCCCTCTCTGTCCATCCCATGTGTGTGCTCTCTCTCTTTCTCTCAAAATAAATAATTAAAAAAACAAGGTTCTTTAAATAAACACTCAACTTGTAAAACAAAAGCCTGTCTTGAAATTCTTATTTCTTGGCATTGCTTTAGCATACTAATCAAAATGCCATTTTAACAGCAGTGGAAAAGTAATGATGTGGTTTAAATGCATTTGACTCTGAGCCACAAATCAATAGTAAAATTTCCTAACTAAATTAAATGCTGTTCTCTCAGACCTCCAAACATTAATCTAATTTTCTGGTTCTAATGTCATATGTTTTCTTGGTGTACTGCCCTTGTTTCTACTTATATCACACTATAGGTATATAAAAAGATGTTTTTTCTCAACTATGTGAGCCCACCATCCCCTCAAAAACAATTTCAGAATGATGTCTTACTTTATATTTTAATTTCTTGGTTTCATTTCATTTTAAGCATTATCGAATGTTTTTGTTTTGCAAGATCCTATGATACTCTTCCAGTTCATATAGTGGTATAGCAAACTACCATAAAACTTAGTGGTTTAAAATAGTTGTTTCAGTATGTCCATGTATTCTATGGGTGAGGAATTTGGACAGAGCATTAGGAGAAGGGAGATTACTGAGAAGTAGACTGGGAAGACTCAGGGCTGAGGTTGACTCTTTATCTAGGGTAGAGAATCATTTGATGGTGTATTCACACTCCTGTCTAGTGGTTGATGCTAGGACCTCAGTGGGGCTGTTAGCCAGAATAGCCTATACTTGACCCTACGTGGGCTGTTTCTCAACAGCATGTTTGCTGGGTCTCCAAAGTGAGTCTTTGTAATCACTTTTTTCTTCTTTTTGTAATCACTTTTGATGTTCATTATTGGTTGACATAGTCATAAAATCCAAGTGAAGAGGTCCATGGCAGACACATAGTAATAAAATGGCAAAAAGTAGTAATAAAGAGAGAATTTAAAAGTAGCGAGAAAAAAGAAAACTGTTATATACAAGGGCAACCCCATATGACTATCAGCAGATTTTTCAGCAAAACCTTTGCAGACCAGATAGAAGTGGCATGATATATTCAAAGTGCTAAAAGGAAAAAAGCCTGCAGCCAAGAGTACCCTATCCAGCAAGGCTATCATTCAGAACAGAAGGAGAGATCAAGAATTTCCCAGAAAAAATAAAGCTAAAGGAGTTCATGACCACTACAAAAAATGTTAAAGAGGACTCTGAGTGGAAAGGAAAGACCATAAGTAAGAGTAAGAAAAGTCGGAAGCACGTGGGGCACCTGGATGGCTCAGACGTTTGAGTATCCAACCCTTAATTTTATCTCAGGTCATGATCCCAGGGTCATGGGATCCAGCCCCACATCAGGCTCTGTGCTGGGGGGTGGAGCCTGCTTAAGATGTTCTCTTTCTTTCTCCCTGTCCCCTTTACCCCTGTTTGTGTGTGTTTTCTCTCTGAAATAAGATAATAATAAAAATTAAAGTGGGAACTGCAAAGACAGTAAAAATAAGTGTATCTGTAAAAATCAGTGAAAGGATTCACAAATAATAGGATGTAAAGTATGACACCGTATACCTAAAGTGTGGTGGGAGGAGAGGGAGAAGAGTAAAGAATAGGTTTAGACTTAAGTAACCATCAACCTAATATAGACTGGTATATGCAGAATATGTTATATGCAATCTGAATGGTAACCACAAATTAAAAACTGATAATAGATAGGAAAAAAGTAAGAGAAAGGAATCCCAAGAATATCACCAAAAAAGCCAACTAATCATGAGAGAAGAGAGCAAGGGAAGAAGAGAATAGAGAAGAACTAAAAAACGACCATAAAGCAAGTAACAAAATGGCAATAAATACATACCTAGCAATAATTAGTCTGAATATAAATGGACTCAATGTTCCAATCAAAAGATGTAGGGTGATTGAATTTAAAAAAAAAAAAAAAAAGACCCATCTATATGCTGCCTACAAGAGTCTAATTTCAGACCTAAAGTCACGTGCATATTGATAGTGAAAGGATGGAGAAGTATTTATCATGCAAATGGATATGAAAAGTGGGGTAGAAATACTCCTATCAGACAAAATAGACTTTAAAACAAAGACTGTAACAAGAACCAAAGAAGGACACTATATAATCATAAAGGTAACAATCTAATAAGAAGATACAACAGATGTAAACATTTATGCACCCAACATGGAAGCACCCAAATATATAAAGCAGCTAATAACAAACATAAATAATGGATAGTAATAAAATAATAGAGGATTTGGTCATCTAAACAAAATCAGCAAGGAAACGGTGGCTTTGAATGACACACTGGATCAGATGGATTTAACTAATCATTCAGAACATTCCATCCTAAAACAGCAGAATACACATTCTTTTCACATGCATATGGACATTATCCAGCATAGATCACATGTTAGGCCACAAAACAAGTCTCAACAAATTAAAAAAAAAAAATCAAAATCCTAACATTCATCTTTTCAGCCACAATGCTATGAAACTAGAAATCAACAGGAAAAAAAATCTGGAAAGAACACAAGTACATGGAGGTTAAATAGCATGCTACTAAACAATAAAGGGAAATAAAAAATTACATGGAGACAAAATGAAAGCAAAACAGCCCTAAATCTTTGGGAAACAGCAAAAGCTGTTCTAAAAGGCAAGTCTGTAGCAATACAGACCTACATCAAGAAGCAAGAAAAATCTCAAACTACCAAATTAATAAAAAAAAAAATCAAACAATCTAACTTTACATCTAAAGGAACTAGAAAAAGAACAAAATCCAAAACCATGGAAGGAGGAAAATAGTAAAGATTAGAGCAGAAATAATAGAAACTAAAAACAAACAAAACAAAAACAAAAAACAGTAGAACTGATCAATGAAAGCAGGAGCTGACTCTTTGGGAATATCAACAAAATCAATACATCTTTAGCTGGACTTCTCAAAAAAACACAAAACTTAACATCAGACATCAGAAATGAAAGAGGAGTAACAACTGGATGCTACAGAAATACAAAGGATTATAAGACAACATTATGAAAAATTATATGCCCCCCAAATTGGACAACCTACAAGAAATGGATAAATTTCTAGAAACATACAACGTTCCAAAACTGAATCAGGAAAAATTAGAAAGTTTGAACAGACCAGTTACTAGCAATGAAATTGAATCAGTGATCAAAAACTTAATAAGGGTGCCTGGGTGGCTCAGTTGGTTAAGCATCTGACTTCTGCTCAGGTCATGATCCCACAGCATGTGGATTTGAGCCCAGCATTGGGCTCTGTGCTGACAGCTCAGAGCCTGGAGCTTGCTTCGCATTCTGTGTCTTTTTCCCTCTCTGTTCCTCCCCCACTTGCACTCTCTTTGTCTCAAATAAAGAATAAAAATAAATAAATAAAAACCCAAAAAGCAAAACAAAACAAAACAAAAAAACTTAATAAGCTTAAGTCCAGGAACAGATAGTTTCATAGGGGAATTCTACCAGACATTTAAAGAAGAATTAATACCTATTTTTCTCAAACTATTCCAGAAAATAGAAGAGGAAGGAAAGCTTCCAAATTGATTCCATGAGGCCAGCATTACCCAGATAAAAAAAACAGATAATGACAGTATAAAAAGAGAGAACTATGCATCACTATCTCTGATGAATATAAATGTAAAAGTCCTCAAAATATTGGCAAACCAGACCTAACAATACTTAAAAAAGTCATTTACCATGATCAAGTGGGATTTATTCCTAGTTTGCAAGGGTGGTTCAATATTTGCAAATCAATCAACTTGATAACATCACATAACGAGAGAAAGGATAAAAACCATGTGATAATTTTAATAGATGCAGAAGAATCATTTGATAAAGTATAACACCCATTCAGGATAAAATCCCTCAATTAAGTAGATTTAGAGGAAAACATACCTCAATATAATCAAGGCCATATATGAAAAACTCACCGGTGACATCATACTCAGTGGTGAAAAACAGAGCTCTTTCCCCTGAGGTCAGGAACAAGACAAGGATGTCTACTCTTACCACTTTTATTCACAGCATTGGAAGTCCTAAGCACAGCAGTCAGACAAGAAAAAAAAGGAATAAAAGGCGTTCAAATTGGTAAGGAAGAAGTAAAACTGACTTTGCAGATGACATACCTTATATAGAAAACCCTAAACAGTCCACCAAAAAACGACTAGAACTGATTAATTTAGTAAGGTTGCAGGATATGAATCAATATTCAGAAATCCATTGCATTTCTGTACATCAATAATGAAGCAACAGAAAGAGAAATTAAGAAAATTCCATTTACAATTGTACGAATAATAATAAAATACTTAGGAATAAACTTAGCCAAGGAGAGGAAAGACTTGTACTCTGAAACTATAAAATATTAACGAGAGAAATTGAAGATGGCATAAACAAATAGAAAGACTTTCCATACTCATGAATTGGAAGATACTCTTAAATGTCTATACTGCTCAAAGAAGTCTACAGATTTAATGCAGTCTCTATCAAGATAACAACAGTCACAGAACTAGAACAATAAATCTTAAAATTTGGAGCCACAAAAGACCTCGAATAGCTGTAATGATCTTTCTTTCTTTCTTTCTTTCTTTCTTTTTTTAAAAAATTTTTATTATTTATTTTTGAGACAGAGAATGAGCAGGGAAGGGGCAGAGAGAGAGGGAGACACAGAATCTGAAGCAGGCTCCAGGCTCTGAGCTGTCAGCACACAGCCCAATGCAGGGCTCGAACTCACAGACTGTGAGATCATAACCTGAGCTGAGGTTGGACGCTTAACTGACTGAGCCCCTGTTTTTGTTATTTTTTTAAATATAATTTATTGTCAAATTGACTAACATACAGTGTGTACAGTAAAAATTTTTAATGTTTATTTTTGAGCGGGGGGGGGAGAGGCAGAGAAGAGACAGAGCAAGAGTGGGGGCGGGGCAGAGAAAGAGGGAGACACAGAATCCGAAATAGGCTCCAACTCTGAGCTGTTGGCACAGAGCCTGATGCAGGGCTTGAACTCACAAGCTACGAGACCATGACCTGAGCTGAAGTTGGACACCTAACTGACTGAGCCACCCAGGTGCCCTGCCATAACAATCTTGAAGAATTAAAAAAGTTGGAGGTGTCACAACCTCCGACTTCAAGATATACTACAAAGCTGTAGTAATCAAAACAGTATGGTATTGGCATAAAATATAGACACATAGATCAGTGGAATAAAATAGAGAGCTCAGAAATAAACTCATGATTGTCATTTAATCTTCAAAAAAGGAGGCAAGAATATGCAATGAGAAAAAGTCTCTTCAACTAATGGTGTTAGGAAAACTGGATAGCATCGTGCAAAGTAATTAAACTAGGCCATTTCTTACACCATACACAAAAATTGGATTAAAGATCTAAATGTGAACCTGAAACCATTAAAATCCTTGAAGAGAGCACAGGCAGTAATTTCTCTGACATTGGCCATAGCAACATTTTTCTAGATATGTCTCCTGAGGTAAGAGAAACAAAAGCAAAAAAAAAAAAGCTGTTGGGATTATGTAAAAGTAAAAACTTCTGCACAGCAAAGGAACCAATCAACAAAACTAAAAGGCAACTTACTGAATGGGAGAAAATACTTGCAAATGACATGTCTGACAAAAGTTTAGTGTCCAAAATACATAACGAACTTACACAACTCAGCACCCAAATAATAAATGCAATTTAAAAATAAGCAGAAGACATGAACAGACATTTCTCCACCAATGACATACAGATGGTCAACAGACACATTGAAAGATTCTCAATGTCACTCATCACAGAAATGCAGATCAAAACTACAATGAGATAGCACCTCATACAAGTCAGAATGGCTAAAATTAAAAACACAAGAAACAAGTGTTGGCCAGGATGTGGAGAAAAAGGAACCGTTTTGCCCTGTTGGTGAGAATGCAAATTGGTGCAGCCACTGTGGAAAACAGTATGGAGCTTCCTTATAAAAATACAGGGGCACCTGGGTGGCTCAGTTGGTTGTGTCTGACTTAGTCTCAGGTCGTGACCTCACAGTTTGTGGGGTCGAGCCCCATGTTGGGCTCTGTGCTGACAGCTCAAAGCCTGGAGCATTCTTCAGATTTTGTGTCTCCCTCTCTCCCTGCCCCTCCACTGCGTGTACTATGTCTCTGCTCTCTGTCAAAAATAAAAATAAACATTAAAAAAAATTAAAAAATAAAAGTAGAACTACCATATGATCCAGTAATGGGTATTTGTTCAAAGAATATGAAAACACTAACACAAAAAGATGTTTATGTACACATATATGTACACACATATATACATATGTATACACACTAGAAAATATTCTAGAAAATATTCTTCAGCCATGAAAAGAAGTCTTGCCATTTGCAGTGGCATGGATGGAGCTAGAGAGTATAATGCTAAGTGAGATAAGTCAGAGAAAGACAAATAGCATATGATTTCATTCATGTGGAATTTAAGAAACAAATGAAGAAAGGGGAAAAAAGAAGACAAAAAACAGGCTCAAGAACAACCGGGTTACCAGAGTGGGGGTGGGTGAGGGTGTGTGGGTAAAATAGGTAAAGAGGATTAAGAGCTACTTATGTTGATAAGCACTAACATACAAAATTATTAAATCACTATATTGTACACCTAAAACCAATATAACACTATGTTAACTATACTGGAATAAAAATTAAATAAAAATAGTAATTACTGGCAGTTAAGAGTATCCTTATAACTTTTTTTTAAAATTACGTTTTTATTTATTTATTTTGCACAAGCAGGGGAGGGGCAGAGAGGGAGAAAATCCCAAGCAGGCTCCATACCACCAGCGCAGAACCCCACGCGAGACTTGAACCCACGAACTGCGAGATCATGACCTGAGCCACAGTCGGACACTTCACCCACTCAGCCACCCAGGTTCCTCAAGAGTATCCTTATAACTTCTAATAAAATATAGAGCAATAGAGGAACCATGATTGTTTTTCATGGGATATACTATTCAAATATTGTAGTAATCTATAAGATTCCTACTAAACTTTATTATTAAGATTTTACTTTTTCTTTAAGAACAGTTTTAGATTCACAGCAAAATTGAGTGGAAAGTACAGAGATTTCCCGTATACTTTCTGCCCTCCAGCACGCTTTGCTTCCCCCTTTATCAGCCTTCCCCAACAGAGTGGTTTATGTGTCATGTTCCTACATTGACACATCATAATCACCCAAAGTCCGTAGTTTACATTAGAGTTCACTCTTAGTGTTGTGCATTGTATGGATTTGATCAAGTGTGTAATGACAAATATCCATCATGATGGTATTATACAGAGTATTTTTACCACCTTAAAAATCCTCTGTGCTCTTTGCCTGTTCATCCCTCCCCAAACCTTAACAACTACTGATCTTTTACTGTCCCCATCATTTTGCCTTTTTTTGTATGGTTGGAATCATATGTTATGTAGTTTTCTGAGATTTACTAAGCCCTTTTAAAACTGAGATATAATTCACATACTATAAATCCACTCATTTAAAGTGTGGAGTTCAGTGGCATTTAGTATATTCACACGGTTGTGTAACCATCACCACAGTAGAATCCCAGAGCATTTTGTCTTTCCAAAAATAAATCCTATGTCATTCTCCTAGCCCCTTGAAGCCACTGATATACTTTATGTCTCTGAATTTGCCTATTCTGGACCTTTTATCTAAATGGAATCCTACAATATGTGGTCATTTGTGCCTGATTACTAAACGTTTATAATGATGGTTTTAACCTTTTCAAAATATGTTCATATTTAAAAGTAAGTGCTTAACTCCTCTATGAGGTAGACAGGAACTTTGTGATGTAATGGCATTGTCAGATTTGTATGTGTTCATGACCTCAGTTTACCATAGGATGAGGGAAGGAGATTTAGAGGTGGTAGGGTAGAGATTTAGAAAAGTACTGTAGAGTTAAAAGAAAAATAGAACATGATGATATATGAAAAATGAGCCCTATGGAATTTCTGGAACCATGAGTATGAAACTTTATCAAAGTACAACTGCAATTAAATACTCCAGTTATATTTAAGTATTTAACATTTGAAGATGAGTTGTTGAGCCTTCAGTAGTTCTAGATTGAATCTCATTTTTAGCTGAATTTCAGCAAGGTTGAAAGGATGTCAGGATTGTGCTCTTGGTTATTACAAACTTTTTATTTTTTATTTTTTATTTATTTATTTATTTTATTTTTTATTTTTATTCCAAACTTTTTAAATGGAAGCCTGTTGCTACAGTATGCAGAAGGGGTATGGTAAATTTATTTGTTTTAATAAATGAAAGCAACAAATAGGAATCTTTTGCCTTTTCTACAATTAACTCTGGTAGAGAACTTTTATATAATGAAAATGTGAAGTATTAATTTTTGAATGTTGTAAGTATATTTGAAATTAATGGTTGGTATCATTAAAGGTTAACATTTTTCTGTAAATTTTACGTCAGGTTTTCTGATTACTGTGATTTAGAGATACAAATTAGTGCCATCTTTACAACTGAATTTGTAGTTGTATTTATGTAGAAAAAATCAGTAGGATTGCAAATTATAGTAGGTTATCTTGTTACCTACCACGGACGGCTCTGACCTTTTAAAGGAAGACTGGCTAAATTAGTCTTTGGTTCCTGTCTGGCTTTTTGGGTTGAGAAGCTGTGCACTGGTCCATGCACTGTCAAGGACTTCTTTTGCCTGGAAACCTAAATGATCTGCCCTGTGCTGCTTTTCCTTGGGTCCCCTACTGTATCCTTCTTGTCTTTATTGGGGATTCTTCCCTCAACAGAAAGTGTCCCCTTATCCCTTCTATAATACTGTTTCTAAGAGAAGTAAGTTCTAAAATGAGTTACTGAAAATAACAAGTATTCTTTTTCCCCCCATTATTATTTTATTTTTATTTTTTTAAATTTTATTTTTTATTTTTTAAAACTTATATCCAAATTAGTTAGCATATAGTGAAACAATGATTTCAGGAGTAGATTCCTTAGTGCCCCTTACCCATTTAGCCCATCCTCCCTCCCACAACCCCTCCTGTAACCCTCAGTTTGTTCTCCATATATTTATGAGTCTCTTTTGTTTTGTCTCCCTCCCTGTTTTTATATTATTTTTGTTTCCCTTCCCTTATGTTCATCTGTTTTGTCTCTTGAAGTCCTCATATGAGTGAAGTCATATGATTTTTGTCTTTCTCTGACTAATTTCACTTAGCATAACCATCCACGTAGTTGCAAATGGTAAGATTTCATTCTTTTTGATTGCCGAGTAATACTCCGTTGTATATATATACACCATATCTTCTTTATCCATTCATCCATTGATGGACATTTGGGCTCTTTCCATACTTTGGCTATTGTTGATAGTGCTGCTATAAAAATGGGAGTGCATGTATCCCTTCGAAACAGCACACCTGTATCCCTTGGATAAATGCCTAGTAGTGCAGTTGCTGGGTCATAGGGTAGTTCTATTTTTAGTTTTTTGAGGAACCTCCATCCTGTTTTCCAGAGTGGCTGCACCAGCTTGCATTCCCAGACAAGTGTTCTTAGGTTAATAAAACTTTGGCCCTTTTCAGCACTTGTAATCAAATCTTTGTCTTAGAAGTTCCAGTGTCATATTGAGTTGCTTAACTATGACCTTAGAATCCCTTTTCCATTTTATCTTTTCCTTACATCAAATTTTCCTGCTGGGTTGTGGTGGAGGAAATGGGGGCAGAGGGGTAGAAAGAGAGTTATCTGTATATTCTGGTAAGAAAACCCTTGGACAACCTATGAAGAGAATAGTATTTGCTAAAATAATCTGGGTAGAATTTATGTCTTGGTGTCTTTTTTTTTTTTTTAATGTTTATTTTTATTTTTGAGACAGAGACAGAACATGAATGGGGGAGGGGCAGAGAGAGAGGGAGACACAGAACCTCAAGCAGGCTCCAGGCTCCAGGCTGTCAGCCCAGAGCCCGACGCAGGGCATGAACTCACAGACTGTGAGATCATGACCTGAGCCAAAGTCAGATGCCAACCGACTGAGCCACCCAGGTGCCCCTATGTCTTGGTGTTTTAATTTCTGTGTGTATGAATTGCTATATATAACTAAGATTAGATGAGAATATGCTGATTCAGAAAATAATTGGCAGTGCTTTAGCCATTTAGTTATAAAATTTAAGATCTTGTCAGAGCACATAAAAGCACTTCATAGTTTTTTAGCTTTTATATGTCTAAGTACTTCATAATCAAGCAGTTCTTTTTATGATAGTTTTTAGAAAATACAGTCCCTTAAAAAGCCTATTACACCTTATTTTGTAAACTCACGTCATTAAGAATGTTTAGTGTTACATAGGTATTCAAATATGGCTTTTATTTACATTGTTTTTCATTAGTGAAGTAATGGCATGTTTGAATATTATTTATGTATTTTATTTTGCAGCTGAATCTGCTTAGGAGTTGGGCATGATTTATGAATATGTGGACATATGTGTAATGCACTGAATATCAGAGGTAGTTTTTTTACATCTATATTTTTATCCCATTTTAATTTTCTAAATATTTTAATTTTTTTAAGTATATTTTTTTTAATGTTTACTTATTTGTGAGAGAAAGAGACAGAGTATGGGTGGGAGTGGGGCAGAGAGGGAGGGAGACACAGAATCTGAAGCAGGCTCCAGGCTCTGAGCTGTCAGTATAGAGCCCGATGCAGGGCTTGAACTCACGAGTGGTGAGATCATGACCTGAGCTGAAGTCAGATGCTTAACCGACTGAGCCACCCAGGCACCCCTCCTGTTTTAATTTTCTTTGGTTACGTACCTAGAAGTGGGATTCTGCATCATTTGGTGTTTCTGTTTTTAATTTTTTTAGGAACCTCCATAGTGCTTTCCACAGTGGCTGCACTGATTTACATTTCTGCCAGCCGCATACAAGGGTTCTTTTCCCTCCACATCCTTGCCAACACTTGCTATTTCTTTTTTTTAAATTTTATTTAAATCCAAGTTAGTTAACATATAGTGTAATAATGGTTTCAGGAGTAGAATTTAGTGATTCATGATTTACAATAATACCCAGTGCTCATCCCAACAAGTGCTCTCTTTAATACCTATCACCTACCCAGTACCCTTCTAGCAACCGTCAGTTCTCTGTATTTAAGAGTCTCTTCTGGTTAGCTTCCTTCTGTTTTTATCTTATTTTTCCTTCCCTTATCCTATGTTCATCAGTTATGTTTCTTAAATTCCACATATGAATGAAATCATGTGCTATTTGTCTTTCTCTGACTTATTTCACTTAGCATAATACATTCTAGTTCCATCCACATTGTTGCAAATGACAATATTTCATTCATTTTTTTTTTGACACCCAAATCTCTTTTATTGGTGGGGGGGCACTGGGGATGGGCCCGGGGCCTTCTCACTGCACCACTTGTTTGTTGGTGCTGCTTCCTGAGTCCTGTGGCTTCATTACATCGGGCAGCTCGGGTGGACTGGAGAAGGGCTCCATGCGCAGGGCCTTGAAAGCTTCATCTGCCCGGAAGGCCAGCCCCACGGTGGCTTGGGCCTGTGGCCCTGCCGTCTGACTGGTGAAGCCGCACTCTCCCAGTGTCTTGCCATCATCCAGAAGTTGGTCATCCTTGTACAGCTGCTGCTCACCGGGCGGCTGCTTGAGGATGCCCTCGACGGTGCGCTTCAGCTCAAACATGGTACTCGACTCCTTGGCGTCCATGAAGATGGTGGTCTTGTGGCAACTGATCATGAGGAACACGTCCATCGCGGCGGCTGCCTGTCCCAGTATTTCATTCTTTTTGATCATCAAGAAATATTCCACTCTCTCTCTCTATAACTCATCTTCTTTATCCATTCATCAGTCAATGGACATTTGGACTCTTTCCATGCTTTGGCTGTTGTTGATAGTGCTGCTATAAACATTGGGGTCTGTGTGCCCCTTCGAATCAGCATTTTTGTATCCTTTGGGTAAAGAGAGATTGAGATCTTAAGGGCTTTTTAAGTTCTGGTTGCTTACTTAGAAAGTTATCTTAAACTTGTGATGTTTGGCTGTTAATAACTACTGCTTTATTTTAGCCAGTGATGGGAATGTCTCCTCTTTCTAGGCATGCCATTTTATTTCTGAGTAGTTCCAACTATGTGAAAATTGTGTCTTGCATCTTTCCCACTCTGCTAACTCAACCATTTATCATAATTTTATTCTCTAGAAAAAGTCTCTCTTTTTTAAAAATACTCTGTTGTTGTTTGAAGACAGATGTCACGAGTCTCATTATGTCTTATGCTAAGCAAACCCAGTTTTTATTGAATTATTAGTAATGTTACAGCATTCTCCTATCCTTATCACCAAATGGACATATTTTAATCCTTGGCTTTCAAATGATTTTGACTACAGAATACGTTTTTTTTTTTTTTAAATTGGGGTGGGGGGGGGCAGCAGAGGGAGAGAGCAGAGAATCTCAAGTAGGCTGCAGGCTCAATGTGGAGCCCTGTGCAAGGCTCGATCCCACGACCTGGGGATCATGACCTGAGCTGAAATCAAGAGTGAAACGCTCAACCAGTTGAGCCACCCAGGTGTCCCTACAGAATACGTTTTATATCCCAACTCAGTACGCTCATGAATTATATCAACATGTAGTATGTAGTTTTAATACACACATGTAACTGAAACAATTTCATAAGACAGTATATATTGACACTGATATTTTTTGTTATTTTCCTTTTTTTTTTTTTTTTTTTTTTATTGTAAGAGAGAGAGTGCTTGCACATTAGCAGGGTATTGGCAGAGGGAAGGGGTGAGAGAATCTTAGGCAGGCTCCACACCCAGCACAGAACCTGACACGGGGCTTGATCTCACAACTACAAGATCGTGACCTGAGCTGAAATCAACAGTCAGATGTTTAACTGACTGAGCCACCCAGGTGCCCCTGTTCTTTCTCATTTTTCAAAAATGCTGGTTTTATTTCTCATGTAGATTATATATCCTCCTGATGAGTTTCAACCTGTAGTTTGGAAAACACTGTTCTAGTTTGTTCACATTGCAGAATTGAAATAAATATTTCCCAAAAGCTAATGTTAGGCTAATCGTTGGTAAAGTAGGTTTTACCTTTATCACCTCAAAGAAAATATTGTGATGGTGGTTATTAAGTAAAACTTAACAGGGTTACCAAGTTCTTGGTAATAAATGTAGTAAAACTAAAATATTTTCAACTTTAATTTTTATTTGTAGGTGGCGACAGACAAGGTTGCAGAAAAGCTGAGTTCTACTCTCTCATGGGTGAAGAACACAGTATCACATACAGTCAGTCAGATGGCCAGTCAGGTGGCAAGTCCATCTGCCTCATTACACACTACATCCTCATCTACCACACTATCCACGCCAGCCCTTTCACCATCTTCCCCTTCACAGTTGAGTCCAGACGACTTAGAACTCCTGGCTAAACTGGAGGAACAAAATAGGTGAGTGAGGTTGCTTGGCTTTTCTCTCTCTGCAGTTATATGAACTCAGCCATTCATTTATGTATATATGCCATAATCAAAATTTACTTTTTTTAGAATGTTTATTTTCTAGTCTTCGGCTCCTTGTTTGTCAAAATTGCTTAACAAAAGTATTCACGTCTTTTTTGGAGGAGTTGGTCTTAAAACTAAAGTTGTGTTAAAATTACCTCCTGGCTCAGATAGCTTTAGAGATGTTTTTTGTTAATATAGCAAATTCCCTAAATTGTTACTGAATTTTAGAATTTTGTTAAGGCAAATAAGACTACCATTTTTATTTTTTTAAAGTTTATTTTGAGAGAGAGAGAGAGAGAGTGTGTGTGTGTGTGTGCGCATGCGTGTGTGTGTGTGTGTGTGTGTAAGCAGGGAAGGAGCAAAAAGAGGAAGAGACCATATCCCAAACAAGCTCATGCTGTCAGCATAGAGCCCAGCACGGGGCTCGAACTCTCGAACTGTGAGATCATGACCTGAGCCAAGATCAACAGTTGGATGCTTAACCAACTGAACCATCCAGGTGCCCCAAAACTGCCATCTTTGATTTAAACTCTATAAGTAGCCCCTTTGGTTAATTTGTAAAGTAATTTAATTTAGGGTGGATGGTTGATTTATGGTTTAGAGTAGGAAATCTCTTCATTCAGTTTTTTTTTTTTTTTTTTAATTTTTTTCAACGTTTTTATTTATTTTTGGGACAGAGAGAGACAGAGCATGAACGGGGGAGGGGCAGAGAGAGAGGGAGACACAGAATCGGAAACAGGCTCCAGGCTCTGAGCCATCAGCCCAGAGCCCGACGCGGGGCTTGAACTCACGGACCGCAAGATCGTGACCTGGCTGAAGTCGGACGCTTAACCGACTGCGCCACCCAGGCGCCCCTCATTCAGTTTTTTCATAGAAGGCAGTATCTTTTTCTCTTAATGGGCGTGAAATAGAATAGTCATTTGTTAGCAATGTATACTCTGGACCCTGTGTGTCCCTTCACTATATTATTATCAGAATCTATTTTGGGATTCAGATACAAAAGAATCATTGGAAGAGCCCCCTTTTGTGTTCAGTCAAGATGTATACTACCATTGGCTTTAAGAGTAAGAACATAACTTCTAACAGCTTTTTTTCATATATAATTGACATATAAACTACACATATTTGTGTGCAGTTTGATTGGTTTTGACATATGTATATATCTGTGAAATAATCACCAAAGGCAAGAAAACAAACATATCCATTATTCTCCTTTGCATCCCCAGGCAGCCATTGATCTCTTACAGTTATGTAGATTAGTTTGCATTTTCTAGAATTTTATAGAAATGGAATAATAGAGTATGCACTTTTTATATTGGTGTATTTTACTCAGCATGGTTATTTTGA
The DNA here is from genome assembly GCF_016509475.1 of Prionailurus bengalensis. NCBI lineage: Eukaryota > Metazoa > Chordata > Mammalia > Carnivora > Felidae > Prionailurus > Prionailurus bengalensis. The sequence goes on along the minus strand of NC_057345.1, from coordinate 78,961,039 downwards.
GATTCATCCATGTTGTAGTGTGTGTGAATAGTTCATTTTTTTACTTGCTTAGTGGTATTGTATAGTATGGATATATGCTAGTTTATTCACTCTTTATTATGAAATGTTGTAAATATTTGTATGCAAACCTTTGTACAGATAGACGAATGCTTCATTTTTCCTGAGCAAATACCTAGAATTGGAATGGCTGGTTTATATGATAGGTGAACATTTAACTGCCAAACTATTTCCAAAGGGCCTATACTTTTTCACATTCCCACCAACAGTATATGAAAATTTCAGTTCCTCTACATCCTTGCCAATACTTGGTATAGTCTTTAATTTTAGCTAACATATACTGGTATCTTGTAGTTTTTTTGTGTTGTTTTGAAGTTTATTTTTGAGAGAGACCGAGACAGCACTTGCAGGGGAGGGGCAGAGAGAGAGAGGCAGAGAATCCCTTCTCAGCACAGAGGCTGACACAGGGCTCGAACCCACGAACCATTGAGATCATGACCCAAGCTGAAATCAAAGTTGGACGCTCAACTGACTAAGCCACCTAGGCCCCTGGTATCTTGTAGTTTTTAATTTGCATTTCCTAATGGTGTTGAGCATCTTTTTATGTGCTTATTTGCCATTGATGTACCTTCTTTGATAAAATGTCTGTTTGAATTTTTTGCCTGTTAAAATTAGGTTGTTTGCTTTCTTATTATTGTATTTTAAGAGTTCCTTGAATATTTGGAATATGAATTCTTTTCACATAATATGTTTTGAAATATTTTTTCCTAGTCTGTGGCTTATCATTCTCTTAACAGTATCTTTTGTTGTAAATTTTGATGAAGTTGTAAATTTTGATTGTCCAGTTTGAAATTGTTCTTTTATGGATTGTCCTTTTGATGACTCAAGGTCACATAGCTTGATGCCTGTATTTTTTTACAGAAGTTTTTTTATAAAGTTTTGTTTAGGTCTGATCCCTTTTTTTTTTTTAAAGCGGTGTTTTTTTGTTTTTTAAGTTTATTTTTAGATGTTTTATTTATTTTTGAGACAGAGAGAGACAGAGCATGAGCAGGGGAGGGGCAGAGAGAGAGGGAGACCCAGAATCCGAAGCAGGCTCCAGGCTCTGAGCTGCGGGGCTCGAACTCACAAACCGCGAGATCATGACCTGAGCTGAAGTTGGATGCTCAGCTGACTGAGCCACTCAGGTGCCCCTAAGTTTATTTTGAGAGAGAGAGAGAGACAGCATGAGTGGGAGGGGACAGAGAGAGAGAGAGGGTGAGAGAGAGAGAATCCCAAGCAGGCTCTGCATTGTGAGCATAGAGCCTGATGTGGGGCTGGAGCTCACGAACCGTGAGATCATGATCTGAGCCTAAATCAGGAGTCTCAACTGACTGAGCCACCCTGGCACCCCTAGATCTCATCAGTTTGGAGTTAGTTTTGTATATGGAGCAAAGTATAGATCAAAATTCATTTTTTGAATATGCATATTTAATTGTTCCTGTACCATTTGTTGAAAAGGCTACCCTTTCTTGACTTAAATATTTTTGCACTTATGTCAAAAATTAGTTGTTCCATTGGTGTGTTTTCTGTCTTAATGCCAATACAGTACAGTTTTGATTACTGTAACTTTATAATACATCTTAAAATGAGATAGTGTTAATCTTCCAACTTAGTTCTCCATTTTGACTATTTTTGGAACTTAACATTCCCATATGAATTTTATTTTATTTTATTAATTAATTAATTTTTTTAATGCAAAAGATTTTATTTTTTTTTAAAACCGGGAAGAATATTTTGAAAAAATAACCTATACCTTTCCTAAAATACCTAATTTGGAACATTTCTTTTTTTTTTTTTTTCAATATATGAAATTTATTGTCAATTGGTTTCCATACAACACCCAGTGCTCATCCCAAAAGGTGCCCTCCTCAATACCCATTACCCACCCTCCCCTCCCTTCCACCCCCCATCAACCCTCAGTTTGTTCTCAGTTTTTATGACTCTCTTATGCTTTGGCTCTCTCCCACTCTAACCTCTTTTTTTTTTTTTCTTCCTTCCCCTCCCCCATGGGTTTCTGTTAAGTTTCTCAGGATTCCCATATGAATTTTAAAACAAATTGTTAATTTCCACAAAAACACTGAGGCTTTGATTGAACTGTATTGCCTTATATATCCTACTGCATTGCTAAACTTGTTCTGGTAGGTTTTGCTGTTTTTATTTTTTAGATTACATTAGATTTTGTAATGTGAATGAGGATGTTAACTCTGATTAAAGCACTTTCACTTCTTCTTTCCAATCTGGATGCCTTTATTTCTTTTTCTTGCCTTATTACAACTGGCCAATACCTTGAGTACAAATTTGAATGTAAGTGGTGAACGTACATTTTGTTTTCCTGATCTTAGAGATGAAACATTAAATATGTTAACTGTAGGCTTTTGTAGATGGCTTTTATCAGATTGAGGAAGTTTCTTTATCTTCCTCATTTGCTTAGAGTTTAAAAGAAATAGATTTTGGATTTTGTCAAATGGTTTTTCTCCATTTACTGAAATGATCATGTAGTGTTCCTTTTATAGTCTGATATGGTGAATTACATTAATTTTTGAATGTTAAACCAACTTTGCATTCCTGAGATAATCCCACTTGGTTGTGATAAATTGTCTTTACAAAATATTGTTGGATTTGATCTGCTAAAATTGTATTTGGAATTTCTGCATCTTTGTTCAGGGTAAATATTGATCTGTAGTTGTCTTACGATTTTTTTTACATTTATATGTAATGTCTTTGTGATCTTTCTTCTTTTCTAGTATTTGTTTGGTGCTGTATATTTTTAAGCCCTGTTTTAGCAACAGCCATTTAAATTTATTGAGAATTCTTTTATGATCTTGAATATTATCTTATTTTGGTAAACATTTTATGTGAACTTGAGAAGAGGGTATATTAAACTGTTTGGTAGAGTATTCTATAAACATTAGTTGATTAAAATGGATTGATAATGTTTAAGTCTACTATTTCTTTTCTGGTTTTCTGTTTACTTTTGATATCGGATATGGACAGAAGAGTATGGAAAATCCCAACTATAATTGTGGATTTGTCTGTTTCTCTTTAAATTATTTCAGTTTTTGTTTCATGTATCTTGAAGTTGTTCTTATTAAGTATTTAAACATTTAGGTTTGTTATGCCCTCTTGTGAAACCCCTTCTTTATCTTTGGTAATACTGTTTGCTTAGAAATCTACATAGTCATTGTACCTTTCTTTTGAATAGTGTTAAAATATTATACATTTTCCAGCCTTTAAAGTTCCTCAGCTAGGCAACATATATTTATATCTTTTAAAAATACAAATGAATGGTCTTTGCCTTATAATATTTACCATTTACTTTTTTAAAAATTACAAAAGCAAAGTTTTATTTCTTCCTCACGTTTCATATTCATTTTAAGCTGCAAGTTGAGTACATCTTTGTTCCATACTTCCTTATTCCAGGACTAATGACCACCCCTTATCCAGGATAAACCAGACCTGTGGCAGATGCAAAAGAGATAGAGTGGAAATACCTTAAAGTGTCTGTTAGGGAGTTGTAGATGTAACTTCTATCTAGATTTTATTGGCCAAAGCAAATCATGTATCCAAACCTTTTGGAGTGAAGTGAGAATTACAGTCTTCTTGCAGGGCTAGATCCAAGAAAATATGTATGCTGCTGTTAATATTTCTTTTGCTTTTTTTCCTGTGTTTTCACTGTATTTTTATTGTATCTTTAATTTGTTCACACACTGTAAAATCCACCCTTTGAAAGCATATGATATAGTGATTTTGGTATATTTACAAAGTTGTGCATCTATTACTATTATTCAATTTCAGAACATTTTAACCCCCCCTCCCCCCCCCCCCCCCCCCCCCCCCCCCCGAAGAAACTCTCTGATTAGTCTCCCTTTTTTACCTTTCTTCCAGCCACTGGTAATCACTAATCTGCTTTCTATCTCTGTGGGTTTGCCTACTCTTGGACACTTCATTATGGAATCATAAAGTAGGTAGTCTTTTGTGACTAGAAAACAGTGTTTTCTAGGTTTTCAGGAAAATAGATCATTTATATTTAATGTGATTATTGATATGCTTATGTTTAAATCTTTTGTTTTATTTTTTAAATTATTATTATTATTATTATTATTATTATTATTATTGTTTTTTGAGAGAAAGTGCGCAAGGGAGGCAGAGGGAGAGAGAATCTTAAGTGGGCTCCATGGGGCTTGGTCTCAAGACTGTGAGGTCATGACCAGCACCAAAATCAAGAGTCAGATGCTTAACTGACTGAGCCACCCAGGCACCCCTGTCATTTTGTTTTATATTGTTGTTTCCTTTTTATTTTTCTGCTTACTTTTTATTTAATGGAATTTTTTTAGTGTTTATTTTCTTTGTTGATTTATCAGCTATAAATATGTTTTGTTATTTTACTGGTTGCTTTAAGGTTCATAGTAGAAATCTCTAATTTATCTCTATCTGTCTTCAAGGGATCTCATACTATTTCAGATGTGGTGTAAGAACTTAGAATAGTACAGGGGCACTTAGGTGGCTCAGTCAGTTAAGCGTATACTTTGGCTCAGGTCATGATCTCACAGTTGGTGAGTCTGAGCCCTGCATCGGGCTCTGTGCTAACAGCTCAGAGCCTGCGCCTGCTTTGGATTCTTTGTTTCCCTCTCTCTCTCTGCCCCTCCTACTATACTCTGTCTCTCTCTGTCTCAAAAATAAATAAACATTAAAAAAAAAAAAAAAGAATAGTACAGTTCCATATCTCCTCTCCAGTCCTTTATGCTAGTTTTGTCCTGTGTCTTCCTATTATATATGTTGTAACCGTCATTCTGTATTAATATTTTTGCTTCAACAATTATCTTTTAAAGAAATTAAAATAATAAAATATCTCATATATTTACATAGTTTCCATCTCTGGAGCTCTTTCATTCTTTAACTCTAGATTTCCACCTGATATACTTTTCCTGTCTGAAGGACTTCGTTTAATAATAATTCATGAAGGGTGGGGCTGCTCTTGTATGTTTGAGTCTTCATTTTGCCTTTGATTTGTAAGGATATTTTCTTTGCATATAGGTTGACAGTTCCCCCACCCCCAGCACCCACAGTGCTTCGGTGATGTTTCATTGACTTCTGTCTTGCATTGTTTTCATTAGGAAATCTGATCCATTCCTTATCTTTTGTTCCTGTATATATAGTGTGTTTTTTTTCCTCTTTTTAAGATTTTTTTTCTTTATTCCTGATCTAAGCAGTTTGATTCAGAGCTGCCTGATTGTACTTTTTTTCATGTTTCTTGTATTTGGGTTTTGTGGAACTTGTTGTACATTTATAGTTTTCTTCAAATTTGGAAACTTGTTGACAGTTTTTTTCGGTGGCCCAATCCATTGAGTGTCCAACTTCAGCTCAGGTTATGATCTCATGGTTCATGGTTTCGAAGTTGGGCTTTGTGTTGGCAATGCAGAGCCTGCTTCACATTCTCTGTCTCCCTTTCTCTCTGTTCCTTCCCGCTCACGCTCTCTCAAAGATAAACATTAAAAAAAAAAAAGGGCACTTGTATTGAGCACAGGATGATGTATGTAAATGATGAAACACTGAATCTACTTCTGAAACCAATATTGTACGTATGTTAACTAAAATATAAATATTAATAAAAAAATGAATTGGTTCTTTAATGGAAAAATAGTGCACACAAAAGATAACTTTTAGTGCTGAGTTTATAAGTGACCAAAGTTGAATTTATTTTTATGGTTGTGATCAGTAATTACTGTACTACTAATACATACAGAGCACTATAGTAGGAATTATTGTAAGTTATGGATATAGATGAACTTTTCTCCAAGTAATTCACAGTTTATTCAGGAATACCAGATGTGCCCTGTGTATATGTTAATATCTAAAGAATAATTACTAGAGTTATTTAAAAACGTTCAGAAAAGAGGTTTTGACAAATCAGAATTTGAAGTTAAAGGAGCATAAGGTTGTCATTCTTGTTCTTGTATGGATTACTCAAAATCTGTACTCTTTTTTTTTTTTAATGTTTATTTTTGAGAGACAGAGTTTGAGTGGGGGAGGGGCAGAGAGAGAGAGGGGGACACAGAATCCAAAGCAGGCTCCAGGCTCTGAGCGGCAACACAGAGCCTGACGCCGGGTTCAAACTCATAAGGTGAAAGATCATGACCTCAGTGGAAGTCAGACGCCCTGCCGACTGAGCCACCCAGGCTCCCCAAAATCTGTGCTCTTTTTGAGTTCACATTTTGGGTTTTTCTTTCCTTTCCTTCATTAAAACCCAGAATCCATGGGAAGGATTTATTTGTAGAATGGTTGAATCTAGTGACACATTGTTTTACCTTAGAACAATCCTGGTGGAAAAACACATCTCTGACTCTAATAAAAAATAAAATGGTAAACACTAGGTCTAGCTCTCTTCCCTCTGTTCTGCCTACTATCCTGCCAACCTCTTATATCTGAGGAAAAAATTCAAAGAATAATAACTTAAATTTTCTCTGACCATTTCTGTGGTTTATAATATAGATTTGCAAATTACATAATTCAAGTAAAAATTACGAGACACAGTTACTTTTTGTAGCAAGGGATATGCTTTTGTTCAAGAGTTTTTTCTTCTCCAAATATAGACTCTTGCTACTCATGTTACTTAACTCACTTTAATTCAGAAAGTATAAAAATGGCAATATTTTAGAAAATTAAAATTGAAAATAACAAATTTTATAAACTGTTTTTTTCTTTCCCATAATTTTACTGCAATGATAACTTTTAAAAATCAGTACATGTGGCAACCCCAGAAAGATGTGAAGAAATGGTTCAATATAATATCAAAGATCTGTTTGATGAAAGTTAATAATTGATAGCCTTAAAGTTGAAATGGGACAGCTGTTTTTTTCCTGTGTGTTAAATGTGTTTTTCTTTTTCATTTTGAAAACATGAAGGCTTTGGCAGAGATGAATTTAGGAAGGTAAGGTTCAAGTGTAATAGCAGTACATTTTAATTAAGGAGGGGAATGTTGCTAATTTCAATTTTTAATAGGCCATTATTTGTGTGGTTTAAAAGTTTGGCGTTGCAGCCATGTTCATTTCTTTTTACATTATATTTGGAATCAAAATTTGCTTTTTGATAGAGTTTTGGAAGTGAGATATGAGAATGAGGAAATATGGGTAGGGTTCTTTTAAACTAAATTAAGTGTATTTTATGTATTTTTACGTAAAGTAAGCAGGAATCTTTGAAACCGTAATATATCTTTATCTTACCAACATCTAAAGTTCTACCATCCAGTAAGGTGGCCACAAGCCATATGTGGCACTTGAACACCTGAAATGTGGCTGGTCTGAATTCTTATGTGCTATAAAAGTAGAATGTACATAAGGTTTTGAATCGCTGATTTGAAAAAAAGAATATCTCATTAATTAAAATTTTGATTACATGCTAAAATGATATTTTGACTATATTTAGTAACATTATTAAAGTTAATTGTACTTGTTTCTTTTACTGTACATGTGGCTACTATAACATTTAAAATGATATAAGGGGCTTGCATTATATTTCTGTTGGACAGTGATGATCTAGATGATCTAACATAACTTTCATTGTAGGTTTATAGTTTTACTACTAAAGCATTACTTTGTTTACCTGAGGATACTCTCTATAATGCAACCCTGAATATTAAGGAAGTAAAAAGCTGAGCAAAACGTATATTTTTAAGTCTCTGTGTTAAAAATTCATGAATTTTAGGGGCGCCTGGGTGGCGCAGTCGGTTAAGCGTCCGACTTCAGCCAGGTCACGATCTCGCGGTCCGTGAGTTCGAGCCCCGCGTCAGGCTCTGGGCTGATGGCTCAGAGCCTGGAGCCTGTTTCCGAGTCTGTGTCTCCCTCTCTCTCTGCCCCTCCCCCGTTCATGCTCTGTCTCTCTCTGTCCCAAAAATAAATAAAAAACGTTGAAAAAAAAATTTTAAAAATTCATGAATTTTAAATCATAGGCGAGGCTTTTAAGATCGTCACACAAACTCTATTCTTCTTCTTTTCATTGAAGGTTTTTAAAAATTTTTAAATCAATTGTCTGATTTCCTGAGGAATTTGATGATGTAATTAAAAGAATTTATTGAACTCCTTTTTCTGTTGTAACTAGCTTAGCTTTACATCGTATCTTTATTATTGTTTAGTTAAATTTTTTTTAATGTTTATTTTTGAGAGAGAGAGAGAGAGAGAGACAGAGAGAGAGAGAGAGAGAGAAAGAGTCAGAGCAAGGGAGGGTCAGAGAGAGAGGGAGACACAGAATCTGAATCAGGCTCTAGGCTCTGAGCTGTCAGTACAGAGTCTGACACGGGGCTCGAACTCACGAATGCAAGATCATGGCCTGAGCTGAAGTTAAGCTGATGCTTAACTGACTGAGCCACCCAGGTGCCCCTATATCGTATCTTTAAATTAAGAAGTCTAAGAAGTTGAGTATGCTATGCCTGTCTGTCCCAATGTCTGTGTAAAACTAATCCTCAAACCATCAGTTTCTGGTCAGAATATTTGGAAGGGAGCTGGAAGTCTCGTGTTCACCTTCTCTGAGACCTCATCTTAAACAAAAGAAAAAGAAAAAAACTGCTTGCTTTCAGAACTGGAGAGATCCCTATTATTTAGACACCCCACTAAGAATTGTCTCTGAATTGCTTCTTGTGTTAATTCTTTGTGTTTTGTCTTAATTCTCCCTTTGTTGTTGTTGTTGTTGTTGTTGTTGTTGTTGTTGCTCTGAGACTTGAATTTGTACTTGATGGTGTTGATGTGAATGTTTGTGACTACTCTGTGAGTCAGGCATGTATTTTGTTGCTACTCATTTGCTTTTCGTTTAGCTTGCTGGTTGCTGTCTTTACCCCAGTGCATTCATTCATATCTTGTTCCTTTGATGTAAGGTTACAAGAGATACTTGAACCCCATGTTTGGAAAGTTGATCCCTCTGCAGTAAGTGCCAGAGTATTTAGCTTTCCAAATGTTTTTCTTATATGGCATTTTTTTTTACCTTAGCTTTTCTTAGATCTTTCTTTAGCTCTTTGTAAATTATCTTAGCAGTTTACACATTTCCAAATGGCATGATGACTTGTTGCTGTTTTGGTATCCATAGGAAAGCATTATGCTGAGTACAGTAGGATATTTAAAAAGTTTACTATCAATTCTTTGCTAATACAGTATTTCCCATTACCGGTGTGGAATACCTTTTAAGATCCCCAGTGGGTGTCTGAAATCGTGGATAGTACCAAACTCTATGTGTACTGTTTTTTTTTTCTATACATATGTACGCATGATAAAGTTTAATTTATAAATTTGGCACAGTAAGAGATTAGCAACAATACCTAATAATACAATAGAGCAATTATAGCAATATAGTGAAATAAAAGTTGTGTGAATGTGCTGTCTCTCAAATATCTTAATATACTGTTTTCAGAGATGTTAAGATGCCTACCTGATAAGTTCTAAGCTTCAGACTTGTCTTTTTAGTTACAAGATGCTTATCTACATTGATGTCCCCCAAGTACTTCATACTCTAGATACCTAAAAGATAACCCATTGTTTTCCTTTTCCTTCTTTGTATTTTTCAGTCATGGTATTGTAGCAAGAGAGGCTTTTTCTTTGATGTTTATCAAGTGTGCACTGCTCCACGCTACTCTTTTTTTCTTACATGCCCATCATAAAGCACACGTTCTGCTGTTTTCCTTAGATCGGTGACCTCTTGGTGAGGATAAGGTTCAGTTCTTAGTTGTTAAGATATGGTAAAGGTAATCTCCCTAATAAAATAAAACTCACACTATTCCCTGTGTTGGCATATTCCCCTTGTTGTCAGCTCTCTGTTTAGTTGCTGCTTCTGTCCCTTAGAGAGCTGAGAATACCTTTTCTCTGCCAAGTCTTCTAAGCTTCTGGAAGCTGCCACACCTACATTTTCTCCATCCTTAATGCTACTTGAAGTCCAACTGAAAATTAGCTTTAGCACCCCATCTCAGATAATGTGGGGTTATAGCAAATGCTGTTCTTAGAGGTAGAACTCTTACAAAAACTTGGAGTTGCTTACTTAGGAGACTGAAGATTATATATTGTCCAGTCAGTAGAGATCCAGTAGAGACGTTTTAGTCTGGCAGCATTCTGGGAGGATGAATACATTTGGGCTTGTGAATTATTATATAGCAGTGGCAGTTTAAAATGGCCAGGAAGCCACACAAATCTGTGAGGAATGCCCTTGATTGTAGTATACAGTATTCCTACTGGGCCAGTATTCTTTTCCTTGAATCTGATAAATTTCTTCTTACTAGTTAGTCATAAGTAATTATGATGGTATGGGAAGGTAGTTTCTGTTCTTGCAATAAATCCATCCAAGGCAGTGAACCCATGTGCTCTGGACAGAGGGAAATAAGTAAGTTTTGAATAGACTTTTGAGTAGTCCACAGACCTATGAGTAATGCTTACCATTTTCCCAGTTGCTAGCCGCAAGGCTTTGGAAATTGACATTTTCAAGGTAGTATGCTCCCTCTGTTACCATGTCAGAATGTTTTAATTATCTTGCTGTTTAAGAGTCTTCCTGAGTTGTTTCATCACTGTATTTAGCAAAGAGGAGTAAAAATACCTGATTCTAACTACACATTCTATAAAGTCTATGTTTTCTTAATGAATTTGTAAATTGTTTACCTGCATGCCATGACTTAGTAGTCAAATGGGGAGAGACTTGATAATATCATTTCAAGTATTACTTCTTGAAAATGCTTCAACTCTTTGACAAAAGGACTTCTTTATGCCTATGACATTGAAAAAAATTCTGAAGTTTCTCTTTAGAAAATTCTAAAATTTGTTAGAGTGCTCAACAAATTTGAAAAGAAAAAAAATGAGATAATGTTTATCTTTTCCTTTCTTTACAGAATAGATGCATTTAATATAGCAAAAAACAGTTCTTTCTAAAGTCAAGTCATTATATTAAAAGGTTATGAAGGGCTTTCGATAATAAAAAGCAATAGTTTCTCACCTAATTGTCACTGCTCCTAGTGTCATTAACCATAGACAATATTTTCTATAAATTGTTATAAAGTTGGTGTATAATTTGCAGAGAAATGCTCAGTTCTTAAGTATAGTTTGTTTTGACAAATTTGATTGTGTATTACCCACATGGCCATTAAACACATGGATGATTTCTATCGTGTTAGAAAATTCCTATCATCCCAGAAATTTTCTTGTGCCCTTTTCTAGCAACCTCACCCCCTTGAAACCTCTCTTCTGATTTTTATTGCCATTGATATATTTTACGTGTTTTTCTATATAACACTTTTTTTTTGAGCTATAATTCATATACATGCAATTCACTACTTTAAAGTGTACCATTCAGTGTTTTTTCACATATTCAGAGTTGTGTAGCTATCACCACAGGAAAACACGTATCCATTAGCAATCACTGGCCATCGCTTCTTACTCTTCTCACTTCCACTCCACTTCTCAGCAACAACTGATCTACTTTATGAAGTCTAGATATTTAATATAAATTGAATTATACAATATGTTTCCTTTTGTGACTTCTTTCACTTAGCATCATATTTTCAAGGTGCATCCATGTTGTAGCATGTACTAATACTTCATTCCTCTTCATGACTGAATAATATTCCATTGTATGGCTGTACCAGTGTTTTTTTATCCATTTAACAGTCGATGGACTTTGGATTGTTTCCACTTTGGGGCTGTTATGAATAAATGCTTCCATGAATATTTGTTGTATAAGTTTTGTGCATCTGTCACTACAAGAAACTGCATGCCCATTTGCATTTATTTCCTATCCCTTCTTGGGCATAGCTTTTCCATTTCTCTTAGAATTGTCAGACTGTTTTCCAAAGTGGTTTTACTATTTTACATTCACATCAGTGGTGTCTAAGCATTCCTGTGTACTCCATATCTTCACCAGCAGTTGTTATTGTGTCTTTCAGTTATAACCATCCTAGTGGTTGTAAAGTGATATCTTACTACGGTTTTGGTTTGCATTTCCCAAATGATTAGTGATGCTGAGCAGCTTTTCATGTGCTTATTGGCTATTGTATATCTTCTTTGGAGAAATGTTTATTCTGATTATTTGCCCATTTTTTAATTGGGTTGCTTGTTTTTATTATGGAGTCATAAGAGTTTCTTATATATTTTAGATATAAGTCTTTTGAGTTGCAAATAGTTTTTCCTGTTCCTTACATTTTCTTTTCACTTTCTTGATGGCATCCAGGAAGGCACAAAACATTAAAAAAATTTTTTTTAAATGTTTTTTTTAAATTTATTTTGGAGGGGGGCAGAGAAAGAGAAAGAGGGAGACACAATCCAAAGCAAGCTCCAGGCTCTGAGCTGTCAGCACAGAGCCCAATGTGGGGCTTGAACCCACAAACCGTAAGATCATGACCTGAGCCGAAGTTGGACACTTAACCGACTGAGCCACCCAGGTGCACCAAAACATTTTTAATTTTGGTGAGTTCAATATGTTTATATAATTATAAATATGTAAAACTTTGGATTGGGAGTAACTTGGTCTGCGAATGTTCCACAAGACAAGCAAACATTTATTTTATTTATTTATTTATTTTTTTTAAATTTTTTTTTCAACGTTTTTATTTTTTTTGGAGACAGAGAGAGACAGAGCATGAACGGGGGAGGGGCAGAGAGAGAGGGAGACACAGAATCGGAAACAGGCTCCAGGCTCTGAGCCATCAGCCCAGAGCCTGATGCGGGGCTCGAACTTCCGGACCGCGAGATCGTGACCTGGCTGAAGTCGGACGCTTAACCGACTGCGCCACCCAGGCGCCCCGACAAGCAAACATTTCTAATAAGTTTTAACTTGATAAACATGTGATGTCTTGCAATATGAGTAGTATGTGACACCGAATGTCACATGATCACAACTAAGCCAATGGTTCTTGAAATTCACTTTTATACACAAGTGCTTTGGATCGCAAGCATGTTTTCAGAATGGATTATGCATGCAAACCAAGGTTTTACTGTATATACGTGTGTAGATATAGATATAGATGTCATTTGTGCTTTGGGTGTCATATTTAAGAATATTTATGTATGCATGCATGTATGTATGTGTATTTTGAGAGACACACACGCTCACAGTGTGAGCGGGAGAAGGGCAGAGGGAGAGGGAGACACAATCTGAAACGGGCTCTAGGCTCTGAGCTGTCAGCACAGAGCTGGGTGCAGGGTTTGAATTCATGAATGGTGAGATCATGAACTGAGCCAAAGTCTGACGCTTAACCGACTGAGTAACCCAGGTGCCCCAATTACTTATTTTTTAAGTTTACATAATTTTTTTGAGAGAGGAAGGAGGGGAGCAGGGAGGGAAGGAGAGCGAGAATCCCAGGCAGGCTCTGCGCTGTCAGTGCAGAGCCTGACACAGGGCTCAATCTCACAAATTGTGAGATCATGCCCTGAGCCGATACCAAGAGTCACGTGCTTAAGTGAATGAGCCACACCAGGAGCCCCTAAGAAGGCTCTACCTAACCCAAAGTCATGAGGATTTACTCCTATATATATATATATTTTTAAATTCTTTTAATGTTTGTTTATTTTTGCGAGAGAGACAGAGTGTGAGTGGGGGAGGAGCAGAGATAGAGGGAGACATAGAATCTGAAGCAGGCTCCAGGCTCTGAGCTGTCAGCACAGAGCCCGATGTGGGGCTTGAACTCAGGAACCGGGAGATCATGACCTGAGCTGAAGTCGGATGCTTACCGACTGAGCCACCCAGGCGCCCTTCTCCTATATTTTTTCTATAATATGCTTGTTCTTGAACTTGATATAAGTGAAATCATATAGTATGTACTTGAGTGCATCTGGCTTCTTTCACTCAACCTAACATTTATAAGATTTATCCATTTTATTGTATGTATCAGCAGTTTGTTTCTTTTTGTTGCTGAGTTAGTATTGCAAGGAATGAATATATCAAAATTTGATCATTTACTTTTCTGGATATTTGGGTTGTTTCTGGGTTGTAACTATTATGAATTAAGCTTCTGTGAACTTTCTTCACATCTTTTTGTGGATATGATTATTCATTTCTCTTGCTGGATCAAATGAAAATTTAGTTCTTCAAAGTGGTTGAACTAGGACATCATTTATTTACCTTGAGAGAGATAGTCCATGAGAAGGCAGAGGAAGGGGAGATAGAGGATCCCAAGCATGCTCCACACTGTCAGTGTGGAGCTCATTGTAGGGCTCAAACTCATGAACCATGAGATCATAATCTGAGCTGAAATCCAGAGACAAATGCTTAACTGACTGAGCCACACTGCATAGTGTGATTTTAACTTGCTTTATCCTGATGACTAAAACACAAGTTGAATGTTTTCCCATTGCTTTTTGGCCATTTGATTATTTTGTTTTGTAAAATGTCAGCTTAAGTCTCTTAATCATTAAAAAAAAAAACTGTGTTGTTTGCATTTTTCATTACTGATTTTAAGAGTTCTTTGTGTATTCTGGATACCAGTCTTATACATATGTGAGAACTTTTTTTCTCAGTCTATAGTTTACCTTTTCATTTTCTGAAGGGTATCTTTTGAAGAGTAGGGTTTTTAAGTTTGATGAAGTCTGCTTCATTTTTTATTTTGAGGTTAGTGTTTCTTTGTGTCCCATTAACACATTTTGCCTATTCCAAGGTTGTAAAGTCTTTTCCCTGTTTTCTTCAAGGAGTTTTAATAATTTTTAGCTTTTATATTAATGGCTGTTGTCCATTTGAGTCCTTTTTGTTTGGTGAGTTAAGGCAAGAACAGTATTTTACTTTATTTTTATTTATTATTTATTTAAGTTCTTTTTTAAAAAATATAATTTATTGTTAAATTGACTAACATACAGCTTGTAAAGTGTGCTCTTGGTTTTTGGAGATTTCCCGTGGTTCATCGGTTACACACAACACCCAGTGCTCATCCCAACAAGTGACCTCCTCAATGCCCATCACCCATTTTCCCCTCTCCCCCACCCTCCCATCCACCCTCAGTTTGTCCTCTGTATTTAAGAGTCTCTTATGGTTTGCCTCCCTCCCTCTCTGTCTGTACCCTACCATTCCCCCATTGTCTTCCGTTAAGTTTCTCAAGATCCACATAGGAGTGAAAACAGATGATATCTGTCTTTCTCTGACTTTATTTCACTCAGCGTAATACCTTCCAGTTCCATCCACGTTGCTACAAATGGCATGATTTCATTCTAACTGCTAGTAGTATTCCATTGTATACATAAACCATATCTTCTTTATCCCTTCATCAGTTGATGGACATTTAGGCTATTTCCATAATTTGGCTATTGTTGAAAGCGCTTCTGTAAACATTGGGGTACATGTGCTCCTGTGAATGAGCGCTCCTGTATCCTTTGGATAAAATTACTAATAGTGCTATTGCTGGGTCATAGTGTAGTTCTGTTTTTAATTTTTTGAGGAACCTCCACACTGTATTCCAGAGTGGCTGCACCAGTTTGCATTCCCACCAGCAGTGCAAGAGGGTTCCCCTTTCTCCACATCCTCACCAGCATCTATAGTTTCCTGAGTTGTTCATTTTAGCCACTCTGACCAGTGTGAGGTGGTATCTCAGTGTGGTTTTGATTTGTATTTCCTGATGATGCATGACATTGAGCATCTTTTCATGTGTCTGTTGGCCATCTGGATGTCTTTGGAAAAGTGTCTGTTCATGTCTTCTGCCCATTTCTTCACTGGATTATTTGTTTTTTGGGTGTTGAGTTTGGCAAGTTCTTTATAGATTTTGGATACTAACCCTTTATCGGATATGTCATTTGCAAATATCTTTTCCCATTCTGTTGGTTGCCTTTTAGTTTTGTTGATTGTTTCCTTTGCAGTGAAGAGGCTTTTTATCTTGATGAGGTCCAAGTAGTTCATTTTTGCTTTTAATTCTTTTGCCTTTGGAGATGTGTCAAGCAAGAAATTGCTGCAGCTGAGGTTACAGAGGTTGTTGCCTGTTTAGGGTTTTGATGGTTTCCTGTCTCACATTTAGGTCTTTCATCCATTTTGAGTTTATTTTTGTGTATGGTTTTGTGTGTGGTCTAGTTTCATTCTTCTGCACGTTGCTGTCCACTTCTCCCAGGACGATTTGCTAAAGAGACTTTTTTTCCACTGGATCAAAGAACAGTATTTTAAATAATGTGGTATCTTTGGAATATTGCATTTATAAATTTTTCTCACAGTTCTATATATTTGTGTATGTTATTTCAATGTCCTCTGAAAAGAAACTGCTTTACCCATTTCTCTAACTCACCCATGATTGCACTTGGTACTCTTGCTTATGCCAGAAGTTAGAACTTGGCAATCTCTGAGACCTCTCTGACTCTCTAGAAGCCTTCTGTCTAGGCACTTTTTCATTTATACTTCCATCATATTTCAAACTTAGGTTTAGCTTAGGAAATATTCTTTTATATTCTTTTTAAATTACATCTCTCTATTGATGGTAGTGCTGCAGTTTCATTATTTGGCATATAGCAAGTATTCAGTGAATAATTAAATGAAGAACTGAAGTTCAAGTAATTTCAGTGGAGTTTGTTTCTCTATTCCATTTAGAATTCTGAGGGATTACAATCATATATAAAAGTGCTTACACAAAGGGGTGCCACAGTGGCTCAGTCGGTTAAGCGTCTGATTTCAGCTCAGGTCATGATTTCACAGCCCGTGAGTTCGAGCCTCGCATCAGGCTCTGTGCTGACAGCTCAGAGCCTGGAGCCTGCTTCAGATTCTGTGTCTCCTTCTGTCTCTGCCCCTCCCCAGCTTGCACTCTCTGTCTCAAAAATAAACATTAAAAAAAATTTTTTTAAATAGTGCTTACATATATGTAACACTAATTTTTCCATAAGATATATTGTGGACTTACTGAAATAATATCTATGGAAAAAGCAGTAAAGCATTATCATTAATTTTTTTTATTAATTATTATTTTATTTTTTAAATTTACATTCAAGTTAGTTAACATATAGTGCAACAATGATTTCAGGAGTGGATTCCTTAGTGCCCCTTACCCATTTAGCCCATTCCCCCTCCCACAACCTCTCCAGCAACCCTCTGTTTGTTCTCTATATTTAAGAATCTTTTGGGGCGCCTGGGTGGCGCAATCGGTTAAGCGTCCGACTTCAGCCAGGTCACGATCTCGCGGTCCGTGAGTTCGAGCCCCGCGTCGGGCTCTGGGCTGATGGCTTGGAGCCTGGAGCCTGTTTCCGATTCTGTGTCTCCCTCTCTCTCTGCCCCTCCCCCGTTCATGCTCTGTCTCTCTCTGTCCCAAAAATAAATAAAAGTTGAAAAAAAAAATTTTAAGAATCTTTTATGTTTTGTCCCCCTCCTGTTTTATATGATTTTTGCTTCCCTTCCCATATATTCATCTGTGTATCGTTTTGTATCTTAAAGTCCTCACATGAGTGAAGTCATATGATTTGTCTTTCTCCGATTAATTTCGCTTAGCATAATACCCTCTAGTTCCATCCATGTAGTTGCAAATGGCAAGATTTCATTCTTTTTGGTTGCTGAGTAATACTCCATTGTATATATATGCCACATCTTCTTTATCCATTCATCCATTGATGGACATTTGGGCTCGTTCCGTACTTTGGCTATTGTTGACAGTGTTGATGTAAACATTGGGGTGCATATGTCCTTTCGAAACAGCATACCTGTATCTCTTGGATAAACACCTAGTAGTGCAGTTGCTGGGTCGTAGGGTAGTTCTATTTTTAACTTTTTGAGGAGCCTCCAGACTGTTTTTCAGAGTGGCTGCACCAGTTTGCATTCCTACCAGCAGTGCAAAAGAGATCCTCTTTATCTGCACCCTCTCTAACATCTTTTGTTGCCTGAGTTGTTCATGTTAGCCCTTCTGGCAGGTGTGAGGTGGTATCTCATTGTGGTTTTACTTTGTATTTCCCTGATGATGAGTGATGTTGAACATTTTTTCATGTGTCAGTTGGCCATCTGGATGTTCTTTGGAGAAGTGTCTATTCATGTCTTTTGCCCATTTCTTCACTGAATTCTTTGTTTTTTGGGTGTTGAGTTTTATAAGTTGTTTATAGATTTTGGATACTAACCCTTTATCTGATATTTATGTCGTTTGCAAAAAATCTTCTCCCATTCTGTCAGTTGCCTTTTAGTTTTGCTGATTGTTTCATTCGCTGTGCAGAAGATTTTTATTTTGATGAGGCCCCAGTAGTTCGTTTTTGCTTTTGTTTCCCTTCCCTCCGGAGATGTGTTGAGTAAGAAGTTGCTGCAGAGAAGGCCAGAGAGGTTTTTGCCTGCTTTTTCCTTGAGGATTTTGATGGCTTCCTGTCTCACATTCAGGTCTTTCATCCATTTTGAGTTTATTTTTGCATATGGTGTAAGAAAGTTGTCCAGGTTCATTTTTCTGCATGTCGCTGTCGTTTTCCCATCACCACTTGCTGAAGAGACTGTCTTTATTCCATTGGATATTCTTTCCTGCTTTGTGAAAGATTAGTTGGCCATGTGTTTGTGGGTCCATTTGTGGGTTCTCTGTTCTGTTCCATTGATCTGAGTGTCTGTTCTTGTGCCAGTACCATACTGTCTTGATGGTTACAGCTTTGTAGTATAGCTTGAAGTCCAAGATTGTGATGCCTTCTGCTTTAGTTTTCTCTTTCAAGATTGCTTTGGCTATTTGGGGTCTTTTCTGTTTCCATACAAATTCTAGGATTGTTTGTTCTAGCTCTGTGAAGAATGCTGATGTTATTTTAATAGGGATGCATTGAATATGTAGATTGCTTTGGGAATTTTTTTTTCCAATAAAGCATATTTATAGCAAATAGTTGACGCTTAATTTGGCTGTTTTATCCATTTTTCTATTTCTAGCCATATTTGGGATATTTAATTTAAATCATTGTTGCAGTGGAAATGTATGAAACTATCCCATGAAGAAGAATAGTATTTGTGCAGTTTTTATTATGTTGTGTTACTGATTATGACATATTTGGGATTTGAAGTTCTTTTTTTAATATGCAGATTTGATTTTATTTCAACTC
Organism: Prionailurus bengalensis; assembly: GCF_016509475.1. NCBI lineage: Eukaryota > Metazoa > Chordata > Mammalia > Carnivora > Felidae > Prionailurus > Prionailurus bengalensis. Next base: position 78,942,047 of record NC_057345.1, on the reverse strand, counting down.
ATTTGGTGCTTAATGTACCTTGTTATTGTGCTAAGTGCTTTCAGGGATATAAAGATGAATAAATCTCCCATGCAAAGGGTGTTTCTAATAGTCTGCTCAGTAGGGTTTGATACATATATTTTTTTATTAGTTTTTATAGATCTTTAATATTTGGAGCATTTGTTATATCCTAAATAGAGGACTTTCTCAAGGCATTATTCTAAGTAAGTGGTAGTCAGGTTAAAAACAGAAATAGATCTTTGAGGACCCTTATTTGAATGACATGTAAATTCTGTCTTTATAGTGAGAGAGCCACATTTTCCAGTCTCTCATTATAGTGTGTTTATTTATAAAATAAATAATAGATTTGATGTTGTGATAAGTCATAGAACTGATCTCTGAAATTATCTCATCTTTAAACAGATAAGGAAATACAAAGGCGAAAGGATCTTAAGAATGAAGAGGTCTCAGTTTGAGAGTGCGAACCCAGTGATAAATAACAACTGTTAGTTGGCTCGAGTTTTTGTGAGGTAGTTGGGATTAAGGAGACCGAGTGTATTAAAGTCCTCCATGTAAATGGAGAAGCTCCTACTTGGCTACACCTTGTTTTTCCTATGCAGGAATATGGATGGGCTTGGTTTTGCCATCTTTATTTTTCAAGAAAATCCAGAATTGTAAATAAATATATGTGTATATAAACAAATAAGTGAAAACTTCCAATTTTCATATTAATAATTATACAGGGTTTTTTTGTTTGTTTTTGTTGTTGTTTTAAGTAGGCTCCATGCTGGGCCTAGTGAAGGGCTTGAACTCACAACCCTGAGATCAAGACCTGAGCTGAGAGCAAGAGTTGGATGTATAACCCACTTAGTCATCCATGCACCCCAGTTAATTTTTTATACCAATACTGCATGACCAAACAATGGCAGATTTATAGAAGGGCAGAAAAAAATGAAAAAAAGAAAAGGGATTTGGGTGATTTGTGTGGCCCTGCTTTGCTTTTTTTTACCCTAGGATGCATTCTAAACATGTAGGATTAGTTCTTCAATAGAATTTGTTAAACCTGTTCCAACAGCAATTTGTTTTCTCCTGAAGCCCTCCCAACCACCTTTCTCACTAGATTTCTCCTAATTTGTATTTTTAGTAGAGATGAAGGGAAATTATGATGGGACAAATAGCACTAAAATATTTAATGTAATGTACTATCAAATTTTGAAATTGCTATGCTTAGATGAAAAAATACAGCAGTAACCAAATATTACTGAAATTATGCATATTCTAAAACCGTGGCTATTAGTAAAGATCTATGTATCATTATTACTTCATCCAATATCACTGTGAAATTAGATCTTGAGCAATTTTTAATTATGTTTTAGATTGTTAGAGACGGATAGTAAGTCTTTAAGATCTGTAAATGGGTCAAGAAGAAACAGTGGCTCCTCCCTTGTATCAAGTTCATCAGCCTCTAGCAACCTCAGCCACCTTGAAGAAGATTCTTGGATTCTTTGGGGAAGAATTGTTAATGAATGGGAAGATGTACGCAAAAAGAAGGAAAAGCAAGTTAAGGTATTCATATTCTTTGTTGAATTTCTTCCTCTTATCCCAAAGGGGCATCAAGGCATGGATTAATGGAAGATTAAAAAAAAAAACAACAACTGAGATTCGAGTACTTTCTAAGTGCTGTAATAAAGAGCCCTGCTTTATCTGTTTTCATTTATTTGTGTCCATTAGAAGTTTTGAATTGTAGATATCAGTTGTTACAGATGATTCCTAATTGTAGAAATATATAGCTGAAAATTATTTTATAAATTCTCTCTTTTTATAGATTCATGAATGAAGTAGTAACATCCTAGGTCTTTGAATTATCACTATTTTACCTTTTTGCTAAAATCTTTGAAAGACAACGGTTATTACTGTGCTTTCATTCACAGCTCTGCAGATTTTCAGGTCCTTAATAGCTTTAGAGGCCACATTCTGGGAGAAATGTCAAGGGTTTATCCATGGCATTGTAGCTCCCCTGACAAGAAAGGACACATCCAAGGGCCAAGTATTAGCCTTGGTTAAAAGGTTCCCTAGTATTTAAGAGTAGCTTTGTGAATTATAAATTTGATAAAGTGTTCCACTCCATTCCAATCCCCAACAAGTCTTCTTTGACTTTTAAGGTAGGAGACTTCAATAATTCAATATTAAAATTTTATTTTACTTTTAATTTTATTTTTAGGAGCTTGTTCGTAAAGGGATACCTCACCATTTTAGAGCAATAGTTTGGCAACTTTTATGCAGTGCACAAAGTATGCCAATTAAGGATCAGTATTCAGAACTCCTGAAAATGACCTCACCTTGTGAAAAATTGATCAGAAGGGACATTGCTAGAACTTATCCTGAACACAATTTCTTTAAGGAAAAAGACAGCCTTGGACAGGAGGTTTTATTTAATGTAATGAAGGTAAGTTCTATTTATCATTTTTTAAAATGAATTCTCAGAAGGTTGAAATTAGATAGTAATCAGTTACTTTGGCAAAAATTTGACTTTAGCATGATTTCTGCTTTAATTTTGATGCTACTTTACTGTCTAGTTTGGAGAACTTAGAAAATTCATCCCATTGCTTGATATTGGTTAGAATCAAATAGTCTATAAATCACTATACCATAGAAAGATCCTTTATGAAAATGGATGATTTATCTTCTGTGAGTTTCACAATCTAGGACCAGTTTTCTGCTTACTATGGCCAGCACTGTTAAGAACTCTTAGCTCTTCAGAGTGTGTGCTATTGCAATTTTTTCTTCAGTATTGCCTTTTTTCTTGAAATAGTTCCTTTCCCTTTCAACTACCTCTGTAAAATATTAATTTCTTTTTGAACCTTTTCAGTTCTCCCAGTGCTTTACCTTAACCTTACTGTTTTTATCTTTATCAGATAACTATTTTTTAAACTTTGTTACTTCACTGAGTGTAAGTTCCTTTATTTTCTTGTCCTTAGAAGCATCGGTTTCTAACTGGGAAATTATCAAAAGAAAATTTTATGTAATAAATCATCTACTTTTTAAACCCTAATAGGATAACATGTATGACAAGCAAGCGCAAGCTTGTCAAAAAAATAAATGGTATTTACTCCATCATCTCACTATTTTTAGGTTTTTAGAGAAGAAAGATATAATACATCATGTTAAAGTATTTTGAACATTTTTTACTTTTTAGGCATATTCTTTAGTGGATCGTGAGGTTGGTTACTGTCAAGGAAGTGCTTTTATAGTTGGATTGTTACTTATGCAGGTAAGTTAGTACAAGTATTAAGCTTCTAAGTTCCTTATTGAAGTTGAATTGGAGAATTAAAGAATCATTCTTGTTTTTATTAAGCATTTGATACTGGGTATTTTTCTTTAGGCATAATTTAAATAGGGATAGTTAATTTTCACTTTAAAATATTAAAAGTTTTGAAAATAACATATACAATAATGTCCTTCCAGTAATGAAATTTCAGCTTCTTGGTGTCTACATTTGAGCCATAATATTGTACTATATAGCCTGTATCTACTTTTAAATCTTAACTTACATGTCAATATTTAATAAAGACTAATGTTTTCCCAACTAAGGAGGATATGATTAAAGTGTTGGTATGAAAATCTTATTTATGTCATCTTTGCAAATTCACACAGAAATTTTGGTTGTCACAGAGTTAAGTGCTTATTATGCCTATCTTGTTATAGGTTATAGGGATGTCTGGGTGCTTAGTCGGTTAAACGTCTGACTCTTGGTTTCGGCTCAGGTCATGATCTCATGGTTCATGAGTTCGACCCCCACATCGGGCTCCGTGCTGACAGTGTGGAGCCTGCTTGGGATATTCTCTCTCTCTCTCTCTCTGTCCCCCCACCCCCAAAAGTAAATAAATAATCTTAAAAAAAAATTAAACCAAATATAGATACTCAATTATTTTTACTGCCCCAGGGATATAACCTATATTTCTATTGACAGTGACTTACTTTGGAGTGGGTTTGGATAGGATGTTTTCAGAAGTCAGGGGCAGGATCACCAGTTTATATCTTAGAAGGGAAATGACAAATAGTGTTTTCACTTCTGTTGAATTTTTTTTTCAAGTCCATTGTACTCTTAAAATTTTTTTTTTTTCAACGTTTATTTATTTTTTTGGGACAGAGAGAGACAGAGCATGAACAGGGGAGGGGCAGAGAGAGAGGGAGACACAGAATCGGAAACAGGCTCCAGGCTCTGAGCCATCAGCCCAGAGCCCGACGCGGGGCTCGAACTCCCGGACCGCGAGATCGTGACCTGGCTGAAGTCGGAAGCTTAACCGACTGCGCCACCCAGGCGCCCCTGTACTCTTATTCTCACACTAAAATGTAGTCTGAAGAGAAACCGTGGAGATAGCTTGATTTGAGTCATATATGTAAGCTGGTTTTTCCATCTCAGTGCTACACTGAGTTCTGTGAACTTGGGCTAGATCATTTAATCTGTCTCTGAGCCTTAATTAGGTAACACTGTGTACTTTCAGATTCATTGTGAGGGTTATATGAGATAATATATGTAAAAACCTACCGTGGTGTTTGGCATATAGTAGACATGCAATAAAAATTCAATGACTGGCCCAAGATGATTTTTCTTGGTAGATAAAAGCAGAGTGGGAATTTGAAACCGTGTTGCTCCATGCTTTGCTTCAGTTTCCCAGCAGTTCTGCCTGAATTTTAAAGCTTTGTAACTCTCAGGAATATATACACACTACTTTTCTGAGTAGCAAAAACCTCATGTCACAGAAACTGATTTATAATAAGAGTGACTGATATTTACTTTGTTTTATAATATAGGAACTACTGCCAATTGTTGCATGATAACTGTCCATTTCTAGGTGATATTAGATTGTAAATAATGAAAACAAAACTAGTTTTGTTAATGTTGAGGTTTTGCACAATAGTGATTTTTCTTAATTTGTAGTTGATTAATATTGGTAGGCTATTTACTGTTGAACTCAAGCATTCTTATAAATCGAGTGATTTTTTTTTCATAATTCTATTCCTTTTGCATTCATATTAGTTCCAGAATAACCTTTCAGTAGTCATTTCTGTTGAGTATTTAAAGGGCAGTTTTTTCTTGAGTTACGAATCTCTTAACAGTAGACCTAGGGCTATAGGAATCCCAAGGGGCCACCACATTTTCCTCCAAGACACTGTAGGCAGTGCTGGTAGTGATACTTTCATTTATTGATTAATTTATTTATCTTTTATTGTCAATGGCAGCTAATACATTACCATAACAATAATTTTCTAGCCCAGGGCCATAAGCTAGAAAGACTGGTAGAGCCAGATTCAAAGACCCCTCTCTTTGTTTCTTAAACTTAATTCTCTTATACCCTATGCTATATTGCCTCCCACATGTTAGCTTGGCAACATAACTCAGTGTTTGAGGAAAAATTTTGTAAAGTTAGCTTAATTAGTACATGTTGTTTTAAAATAGCTAAAAGTGCTGGATATGTTTTGTGTATGTCTTAATACTCCAACAAAATTAGGTAGTGTCCCCATTAGACCTTTGCAAAAGGCATGGATTCTTATTGAGTCCGTGTCACAGAAAAGGTGTGTAGCAGTGCAGTTGCTCCAAGATTTGTGTGCACAGATTTCTAATAGAAAGGAGTGGCTGTAAAACAACTAGGTGATTGTTCTTCATATTTATATTTTACTCAGTGTTACACTTTTTCATTTTGAAAGCATTGTTTTCAATTTTTTTGAGGAGGACCCAGTGATTTTTTTTCCCCCTCTTTGGTCTTTTATGTGATTACTTCAACTTACTTAAAAAATTGGCATTTCCCACATTAGTGCTTTGTGGAGGAGAGAGGGAATGGAACCTGTAATATTTCAGAAGAGAAGAAATTTTTTTTTATATTTATTTTATTTTTGAGAGAGACAGAGACAGAGCATGAGTGGGGGAGGGGCAAAGAGAGAGGGAGACACATAATCTGAAGCAGGCTCCAGGCTCTGAGCTGTCAGTGCAGAGCCTGATGCAGGACTTCAACCCACAAATCGTGAGATCATGACCTGAGCTGAAGTTGGATGCTTAACTTCCTGAGCCACCAGGTGCCCTGAGCAGAAATCCTTATAAGACAAAAAATTTATTCATTCCCACTGTCAGTAAAATGAGGGGTGGTAGAGGTGGAATGGAAAGGGGAAGGTAGTGGTGGGAGAAGAGATGAGAAAAGTAGTAAGGGGTCATGTCATGTAGGACCTTGTAAGGATTTTGACTTTTACTGAGGATATGGAAAACCACTAGAGTATTTTGAGCAGTGGAGTGAAATGGTCTAATTCAAGCCTTGAAAAGAACACTCGGGCAGCTCCATGCTGTATAGGGAATAGATTGTTGGGGAGGAAGCCCAAGGAGGCAGCAGAATGACCCACGAGGAGGCTTTTAGAATTTTTCAGACAATGGACTACTCTTTTGATCGTGGTTTGGATTAGGTGTCTTTGGTCGAAAGTGGTTGGTTCTTGAAATAATCTTAATATAGAGCCAGCAGGAGTTACTGATAGATTGGATGTGGAGTAAAAGGAAAGGAGACAGTGATGACACATAGGGATTTTGAGTGGAAGTTTGGGAAAGGAATGGCAGAGTAGGAAATTAGGAGTGGTTTGAGATGTCTATCAGACGTCCAAGTGGAAATGTAAGTGGGCAGTTGGAAATATGAGACGAGAATTGTGGTAAAGGTTCAGGCCAATGGAAGAGAGAGAGACAAGAGGCTATAAAATGGATGCAGATGCAGGTAGGATGATATTTATGATAGTGTGAGAATGGGAAAATTCTCTTTATATTGCTTCTAATTTTTAAAAAATTTAAGTACGAAATAAGGTCATTAGATTAGAATTGAGTGGGAAGGAGGCCGTGAAAGATTGAGGATAGAGAAGAAAGCTTGAAATGGTGGCCTCATAGATGGAGAGTGATTAAATTAGTGAAATAAAGCATACCGGAAACATTAAAGATCCACTGACGTTAGTGGTTCTGAATTCAAAGTGAGATCAGCCAGCATGGTAAAATCTTTTGTTTTTACCCAACCACTCTCCGTTGCCTAGATATACTTCTAGAGTTTGATTTATCCAAGGGTAGAGTTTTGCAGTTGGAATTATTACTGAGAGAGACAGGCAAAAGTTATTGTGGATTTAAGTGACTGAATAAATATAACAGGGTATAGGCAGCAAAGAACACACGAGAGTTGGGAACAGAAAAAAGGTAGTGTGATATAAATGAGTGATAGGCTTGCAAGGTCATATAACTCTATTAATCTTCATTGCAACCCTGTGAATTAAGTGCTGTTATTTTACTCATTTGACCAATGTTGAAACTGAGCAACAGAGAGATTAAATAATTTGCTTAAGGTCATGTAGCTAAGTGGAATTTGAACCATAAGCGGTGTGGCTCTAGAACCTGAGTTAAGATCATTGGAAGAAAGGAAGGCTAAGTAAGATCCGCTAGGCCAGGGAATTAATCCTCATGAAAATGAGTAAGGTTCAGGTGAGTGACCTAGAGGTTTGTAGATATTACAAAAAAGAAGAGTAATAGGAAATATCCACAGTATCTGTTTCAGTGAGAAGGGGGAGTTAATGCAATGGCAATGAGTCAGTGAGTTCCAGGAAGAGAAATAGATCTTTACTCCCTGGTTGCTTTCAGTACTATAGTAGAGAAAACAGCCCCTTTAAGGGAGGCAAGTTTCAGTTGGAGGAAGAAGGTGAAAGACCATTTAGTAAAGAGATTGAGGATCTAGGTAGCATATTTTGTTGATGGCAGGTTATGAGTTCCAGAAAGTGCTGTGGAAAAGGTTTAGGGAAGGCTGGACATGGGGTTAAATTTGGGGAACAGTAGAACCACATGGGATGAGAGTTCCAGCTTGTGTGGCTTCTTATGGTGATTAACATAAATCAGTGGGGCTATAGGGCTTGTGGAATTGATAAGGATGGTCTTCAAGGCAGAATTGTTGCTGTATGTGTTGGGAGGAAGGAAGGAAGTATAGGTTTTACTAAGAGTAACATTTGACTTCTGTCCAAGGCTGTGTTAAGGCCAGGAAAAAAAGTTATTAGAAACAGTTGTTAGTAAGAATGCCTAGAGATCCTTTGAGGTTTATTTTATTTTATTTTATTTACTATTTATTTTTATTTAAAATTTTTTTTTAAATGTTTATTTTTGAGAGAGAGAGAGAGCGTGAGTGAGCATGAGCAGGGGGGAGGGGAAAAGAGAGGGGGGAGACAGAATCTGAAGCAGGCTCCAGGCTCAGAGCTGTCAGCAGAGAGCCCAATGCGGAGCTTGAACTCAAAAACCATGAGATCATGACCTGAGCCGAGGTTGGATGCTTAACTGACTGAGCCACCCAGGCTCCCCAAGGTTTCTTTTAAAACACATTAGTATAATGTGAATAAATGAGCATTAGAAAATTAGAAAATATTCTGAATATCTGTGTAGCTCTTTAAAGAGTTCTTATATTCGTATCTTATTTGATACAGCTTTTCTTGTGAGTTTCGGATAAAATATTTTTCTTGTGCCTTTCACATAAAATGTGAGACAGTTGTTAGTAAGAATAAAATATGAAACTGTTACCTTTAAACCTTACTTACAGATTCTTTGAAAATATATTTTACAAGTTTTTTTTTTTTTTAAACACTTACTGTATCATATAATTTCTGCTTAGGACCATTGAAAGTCTTCCCATCTCATGTAAGGTAAAAGTCCAAATCCTTACAATGGTCTCTAAAACCTTCTGTAATTTGGTTCCGTGTATTTCTCCTCCATAAGCTAACCACCACTTGCAGAATTACTCCTAATTTAGTGGTCTATTTGCTGTTCCTTGAGCATGCCACTTGTGATTCTACTCCGAGGCCTTATACTCTCCTAGGACTGTTCTTTTCCTCAATTCCTCCCTTAGTTTTTTCAGTATTCTGCTCAAATGCTCCCTTTTCAAGGGACTTTGCCTGATCTGCCTATATAAATAGCAGTGTATCTCCCCAGCATTTCCTGTGACCCTACTGTGTTTTATTTCCATAGCACTCATGGCATATATATTAATGCATTTATTGCACATATTGTCTTTCTTCTCCAACTAAAAGGTTCAGGTTCCATGAGGGTAGAGTGTTTATTTTTTTCACTGGTATATACCCAGGAGAACAGAGCTATCTGTCTCTAAAGGAATATTGGTTGATAGAATTCATGAATTAGGCAAGTGAGGCAGTTAGTCTCAGAGGTTGTTAAATTTGTTTAACCTCTCATTCTGAGAATGGGAGATTAGAATCTTTTGATACCTAGTCCAGTGTTCTTAACATTGTAACACATGGACATTCAAAAACATCTTTATACTTGGATGGGTTCTTAGTTTAAATAAGCATTTAGCTTTTTTGTGTATTACAGAACATTAACCTGTGTTGCTTTTCCCCCTTATATTGTAGATGCCAGAAGAAGAAGCTTTCTGTGTATTTGTTAAATTAATGCAAGATTATAGACTTCGTGAACTTTTTAAGCCAAGTATGGCAGAATTGGGCCTATGTATGTACCAGTTTGAATGCATGATACAGGTAAAATTGTAGTGTTAACGAAAAGGCATATTGCCTTTATATTTTTGTCTTCTTGGTTTGAATGACAACTAAGTAAATTCAATGTTAAAAGCATTTTAGCAATTGAAAAGTCATTGTTTTAATCCCATGATTGTTGGTTGGTTAACACATCAGTTAGATGCTATCTGCTGGTAGAGCACAGTCTGGAACTTGACTGCAGTTTTCATATTCAGACTTGAAGCATTTATGCTAAATATATCACAACCACATTGCCTAAATGCATGAGTTTCCTTTTTATGCCCTATTGTATCCTATTATTGTTATAGAGACTTTGCTCTCACAAGAGCTCATGACATGACACTGACATCAGTTCACTTCTTTTCAGGCTTGTCTGTTCTTTCAGTCCTCTCTCCTGCCTTTCTTTCCCTTTTTACCTCACTTTTTTTGCTAGCCTGTAATATTTTATTAAAATAATGCTTTTATGCTGCTAGTTTAAGACTCAGAGTGTAGTGACTGTGTGAGGGTGTAGCGAAGGGGAGGAGAGGAATCAAAATCAAGTGAAAATATTTTTGAAATATTTTACCCTTCTAGAGTTAATTTATATATATTTTTTTAGTTTACTGTAATATTGTCCTGTAATATTATGGTGTAAGTATTCTCATTGACTTAAATTTCAATTAGATAAGCAGAACTTAAGAATATACGTTCAGGATTCAGCAGACATGAAAGCCCTTTTATGAGTCTGCTTTACCCTGGCTGCCTTACCTGCAGGAGATATGCAAAGTGTTGGCACATTTTAAAGAAAAAGATAAAATGGGAATTGAGATGAATCTTAAATAAAATTTTCTTTCTGAAATAATGTTTTTAACCAACCTTAATTTCTCTTGGTTTATTTTCAGTTAATGTGTCATTTATGTTTTGAATTACTAGAATTGAGGAAGCATCTGTATTTTGGGTGAAAAGGTAGGAAGGTAAGGATGGGTGATCAATGGTAGATAGCACCAGAAAGTATTTCAACGTAGCATTTCTTTTCTTTAAAAATTTTTTTGGAATTACTACAGTTTTAGAAAAGTACAGAAAGTATCAGACAGCTGTGTTCCTACCAACATGATTAAATAAATATTAAAGTTTTATTTATTTGTTTTAATTGTTATTTTTGTTAGTAAGTGTTCTAGATACAGCCTAAATTCTGACTCCACATCCTTTTCCCCTTCTTCCTTTCCCAGATAGTAACCACTTTCCTGAATGTATCAATTTCTACATCTTAACTTTTCTAAGTGATGCCTGATCTAATCTTTGAAATAGGCTATTAGTATACACACAATACTCTGGTTTAAAATGCCGAATTTTACTGTGTCTTAATTAATTCCTTTCTTTTCTTTAGGAGCATCTTCCAGAGCTCTTTGTACATTTTCAGTCTCAGAGTTTTCATACCTCAATGTATGCATCATCCTGGTTTCTGACTATCTTTCTTACGACTTTTCCATTACCAATTGCAACAAGGATATTTGATATCTTTATGTCTGAGGTAAGCTAGTGGGCAGACTTAGTGAAGGAATCATGGATTTAATCATTAGAGCAGGGCAATGAGGAGAACAATATAGGACACTCATGTGTTCCATGCTTAACTACTTATAAGGATGCTCTCCTTTAAACCTGTAAAATACCTACCAAGTACTTGTTAGTTTCCCCATTTAATAAATGATAGATGAGGAAGCTGAGACTTAGAGGAAAGTTAAGTATCTTGTCTGTGGATACAGCACCTAAGTGGTGTAGTGCCTGCATTTAAATGCAGGCAGTCAAAATCTGGAGCCCACACTCTTTTGGGATTTTGTTTGTTTGTTTGTTTGTTTCTTTTTCTTTTTTTTTTTTTAAGAGCAATTGTGAGTATGAACTTCGGGAGAGGAGCAGAAGGGGAGAGAGAATCTTTTTTTTTAAAGTTTATTTATTTTGAGAGAGTGAGAAAGAGCGAGCAGGGGAAGCACAGAGAGAGAGGAGAGGGAGAATCCCAAGCAGGCTTCTCACTAACAGAGCCTGACTCAGGGCTCGAACCTACAAACTGCATGACCCAAGCTGAAATCAAGAGTCGGATACTTAACCAACTGAGCCACCCAGGCACCCCTGACAGAGAAAGAATCTTAAGTAGGTGTCATGCTCAGTGTGGAGCCTAACACAGGTCTCGATCTCATGATCCTGGGATTATGACCTGAGCCAAAATCAAGAGTCAGATGCTCAACTGATTGAGCCACCCAGGCACCCTGGGGCCCACACTCTTAATCAGACCTCTGTATAGCTTCCTGATTGATTCAGGAGGTGCATCCATTCTTACTGATTCAGTGAGAATTAGTGAAAGGTGAAATTTGCCTTACAGTTAGTATTATTGCAGTGCATCTGTTACCCAAAGAGCAAGAAGTAATGAGCATAATTAAGTTTCTTCTATTCTATGAATATTTTGCAGGTAGTTCTTTTAATTGTCATGGTCATGTAGAGTCATCCTTTATCTTTTATTCTGTATTTTGGGTGAAAAGGTAGGAAGTAAGGTTAAGTGTTAAATGGTAGCAAGCACTTGAAAGTGTTATTAATAATAATTAATAACATCTTAATCAGGGGTGACTGGCTGGCTCAGCTGGTAGAGCATGTGACTCTTGATCTTAGGGTGGTGAATTCAAGTCCCACCTTAGTGAATGAATTAAGTTAAAAATAAATAAATACAACATCTTAAACCCAATGTTAGTTGTTATTAACTACATCTTGGGATGATCAGTTTATATTACCTAATTAAATTAATTTAGTTTGGAGTCAGCAAACTGATTTATGTACTAATCATCCTGGTTCAAGTGTCAAATTCGTTCCTTATTTTTGTAAAAAGTTTTCTTGGAACATAGCCATGCCCTTTTGTTGTGTTGTCTTTGTCTGCTTTTGGGCTGTGGTGGCAGAGTTGAGTATTTGTGACAGTGACCACATGGCCCACAAAGTCTAAAATATTTGCTATCTGACTTTTTGCAGAGATGTTTGTCAGTTTCTAGTGTAGATCCCTAAATGTTTACCTTAATATTTTTTTGAATGATTAGTTTTTGTCAATGGAATAGTAAGAGAAGTTTGACTTTATGAAATGTGTTTCCACAGGGTTTAGAAATAGTATTTCGAGTAGGATTGGCACTTCTTCAAATGAATCAGGCAGAACTGATGCAACTTGACATGGAAGGGATGTTACAGGTAAGTCAGTTCATGATTTCTTGAGTGTCTTTAGATTTTACTGTTAGTTAACAAGAAACAGCACTAAGTAGTTCTTATGTTTTTCTTTTAATGTGTCTTTTCAGCACTTTCAGAAGGTCATTCCACATCAGTTTGATGGTGGCCCAGACAAATTAATCCAGGCAGCTTACCAAGTCAAATATAACTCAAAAAAAATGAAAAAGTAAGTATTTTATATTTTGGTTTTTAGTTATGGAGGTTTGTTGGAGCATATAGGAAATTAAATAGAGACATCAAAGAGTCCAGTGATCAGTGCCATTTTCCTCTTCAGTTTATAGAAATGTAGTATTTTGTTTGGTGGTATTGGATAACATAAATCTAATGTTGGAATTTCGTACTTCTCCCCTTTCCCATTCCACATTGACTGGAATTAGGAACCTGGTAAGTTTATACATGTGAGTGTACTGTTACTTTGAAAACCACTTTTATGGTGTGATCCGCTTCACTGACACTCTTTTCCTCTCGACCCCAAAGTGTCACTTAAGTTCAGGATTAGCCTAGCCAATAAGATAGGTATGAAGTATAGATTGAGAATTGAAGTTGTATTGTGTATTATTTTTGAATGAAACTTTTCTTGATACATATTTAATAGAAATTCAAGGTGTAAGCAGTCTTGGCTCACAAAGGTTAATTTTTTTTTTAATTTTTTTTTTTAACGTTTTATTTATTTTTGAGACAGAGAGAGACAGAACATGAACGGGGGAGGGGCAGAGAGAGAGGGAGACACAGAATCGGAAGCAGGCTCCATCACGCAGGGCTCGAACTCACGGACCGAGAGATCGTGACCTGAGCTGAAGTCGGACGCTCAACCGACTGAGCCATCCAGGCGCCCCAAAGGTTAATTTTTGAAATATGGTAAAAGTACTAAGAATGACAACTCTTAATCCTCTAGCTTCTAGTCTTTAAATAAATCTAAGCTGGAGACCATAATTACCATTCCTGACACTAGTTTCTATTGTATAGGATGCTTTAAAATGCTAGCAATACTCTATGCTAGCAATTCTCAATACCTTCCCTGCTGTAGCATGAAATTAGTTTCATGTGTATGATAGAACTCCCATGGGTGTTTCTACCCCAGGAAGTATATTAGAATATGAGTGAGAATTATGTTATTAAAATTAGCTCTAACTCACAAAAATAAGCTACAATTTATGAACTTTCACTATTATTAATACATGACTTGTGAAATTTCTAAATCACATTACACCATCATCTTGAGACATTATTGATCAAAAAGCTATTCTGCTCTGTAATTGAAAAAAACCTTGGGGCGCCTGGGTGGTGCAGTCGGTTAAGCGTCCGACTTCAGCCAGGTCACGATCTCGCGCTCCGTGAGTTCGAGCCCCGTGTCAGGCTCTGGGCTGATGGCTCGGAGCCTGGAGCCTGTTTCCGATGCTGTGTCTCCCTCTCTCTCTACCCCTCCCCCGTTCATGCTCTGTTTCTCTCTGTCCCAAAAATAAATAAAAAACGTTGAAAAAAAAATTAAAAAAAAAAAAAAAAAAAAGAAAAAACCTTTAGGAGCCATGTTAACTTCTAGCTCTTGGTAAAACCACGTTTGTTTGTTTGTTTGTTTGTTTATTATAATTTACCTTTATTTATTTAAGTTTATTTACTTATTTTGAGAGAGAGAGACAGTGTCTATGGGTGCAGGGCCTGAGACAGGGCTGGAAATCATGAACTGTGAGATTATGATCTCAGCTGAAACCAAGAGTCAGACACTGAACTGACTGAGGCACCCAGGTGCCCTGGTAGAACCACATTTAAATCACACTAGCCAAAAAGAAAATTTATTTTACTTTAATTATATATTACAGGATAACTGATTCTTCTTGTAGATTTTATTTGTGACCAGTATAATCCCATTTCTGAAATTTTAGTTATTCTATTTACTTATTAATCTCTGACCCTCTACTTCATTCACTCCCTTCCTCATATGATGTCTCTGTTCCACTTTAAGATCTCTATTCTGATATTTAATAGCCTTCCTCTGGTCTGAATAAGTATAGCTCCTCTGATGTTTTGTACATGTATTCATGTAGCCAAGTGTTGGAGAAAATTGCATAAACAGATTGCTGGCATTAAATTCTATCTGCATTGCCACTCTAAGTATGTTTTTGTGTTGTCCTTGATGAATTCTCCCATTACCCTGGAAGTTATTTCAGATTTTACCATTTTCCCTAGATTCTTTCCCCATTTTGCCACATCTGCTCTTCAGATTATTTTGCTTGTTAATTCATCAGCCATCACTTTCAAACTCCCTGAAGTTTTTTTCTCCTGTAACTTGCAGCTTGCAGAGTTAGCCATGTTTCTTTTCTTCCTTTTTAGAATATAGTATTTCTTTTCCTTTACAGTGCTAATTCATGATGTCATTTCCATCTCTTCCAGGTCCTTGCTCCACTAGTTGTTTCTCATTTTATCTTCATCCCCTCTTTCTCTTTAATTCTTCAATGTACAAAGGTATTTTTGAGTTCTGACTTAAAAGCAACAAAATACTACCTACCTCAACATAGCATTTCACTCTCCTTTTATGAAGCTTAATTGTGAAGGAAAGAATAGTTTGCTCATTAGCTCTAGATCGTATTTCATTTGCCTTTTTTTTCAATTGGGATAATTTTCAAAAATACAGAAAGAGACACTGGAATAATAAAGAAATAATAGTAAAGAAATTATCATCTAGCTTGAAGAGTTAATATTGACCTATTAAAAAATTTTAATTCCAATATAGTTAACACATGATGTTACTTTAGTTTCAAGTGTACAATATAGTGATTGAACATTAATATTTTGTCATTTATTTCATCTACTTTCCTAGTAGATAAAATTCTATTTTATTTGTAAGTAAATAATAGAAATCATGACATTTCACTCCTTCAATATTCAATATATAAAGCAGGATGAAGGGCATAGTGTGATGGGGTGCTATTTTAGGTAGAACATGGATAGGATATATAGACTGATAAGGTACCATTTGAGCTGACACTTGAGAGAAGTAAGAGAGGGAACCATGAGATTGTATTCCACGCTGAGAGAACACTAAATATAACGACTGAGGCCAGGATGTAATTGATATAATTAAGGAACAGCAAAAAGCCAGTGTAACTGTAGTATAGGCAAATAGGAGTGTGTTGGCTAATGAAGTCCAGAACATAGTAGGGAGCAAAGGGTACTTAAACCTGGGCTGTTGTAGGGATGGGATGTCCACTCTCACCACTGTTGTTTAACATAGTGTTGGAAGTTCTAGCATTAGCAATCAGACAACAAAATGAAATAAACGGCATCAAAATTGGCAAAGAAGAAGTCAACCTTTCACTTTTGGGAGACAACATGATACTCTACATGGAAAACCCGAACGACTCCACCAAAAGAACTGATACGTGAATTCAGCAAAGTCGCAGGGTACAAAATCAATGTACAGAAATCGGTTGCTTTTTTATACACCAATAATGAAGCAACAGAGAGAGAAATAAAGAAACTGATCCCATTTACAGTTGCACCAAGAACCATAAAATACCTGGGAATAAACCTAACCAAAGATATAAAAGATCTGTATGCTGAAAACTATAGAAAATTTATGAAGGAAATTGAAGAAGACACAAAGAAATAGAAAAATATTCCATGCTCATGGATTGGAAGAATAAATATTGTTGAAGTGTCAATACTACCCAAAGCAATCTATACATTCAGGGCAAT
The DNA here is from genome assembly GCF_016509475.1 of Prionailurus bengalensis. Taxonomy (NCBI): domain Eukaryota; kingdom Metazoa; phylum Chordata; class Mammalia; order Carnivora; family Felidae; genus Prionailurus; species Prionailurus bengalensis. The sequence continues at coordinate 78,925,601 of NC_057345.1, read as the reverse complement.
CCCAATCAAAATTGCACCAGCATTCTTCTCAAAGCTAGAACAAACAATCCTAAAATTTGTATGGAACCACAAAAGACCCCGAATAGCCAAAGTAATATTGAAGAACCAGAGCGGGAGGCATCACAATCCCAGTCTTTAGCCTCTACTACAAAGCTGTAATCATCAAGACAGTATGGTATTGGCACAAAAACAGACACACAGACCAATGGAATAGAATAGAGACCCCAGATTTGGACCCACAAATGTATGGCCAACTAATCTTTGACAAAGCAGGAAAGAATATCCAATGGAATAAAGACAGTCTCTTCAGCAAGTGGTGCTGGGAAAAGTGGACAGCAACATGCAGAAGAATGAACCTGGACCACTTTCTTACACCTTTCACAAAAATAAAGTCAAAATGGATGAAAGATCTAATAATGTAAGACAGGAAGCCATCAAAATCCTCGAGGAGAAAGCAGGCAAAAACCTCTTTGATTTTGGCCGCAGCATCTTCTTACTCAACACGTCTCCGGAGGCAAGGGAAACAAAAGCAAAAATGAACTACTTGGACCTCATCAAGATAAAAAACCTCTGCACTGCAAAGGAAACAATCAACAAAACTAAAAGGCAACCAACAGAATGGGAAAAGATATTTGTAAATGACATATCAGATAAAGGGTTAGTATCCAAAATCTATAAAGAACTTACCAAGCTCAACACCCAGAAAACAAATAATCCAGTGAAGAAATGGGCAGAAGACATGAATAGACACTGTTCCAAAGAAGACATCCAGATGGCCCAAAGACATGTGAAAAGATGCTCAACGTCTTGCATCATCAGGAAGTACAACTCAAAGCCACACTGAGATACCACCCCACACTGATCAGAGTGGCTAAAATGAACAACTCAGGAAAGTACAGATGCTGGCGAGGATGTGGAGAAAGGGAAACCCTCTTGCACTGTTGGTGGGAATGCAAACTGGTGTAGCTGCTCTGGAAAACAGTATGGAGGTTCCTCAAAAAATTAAAAATAGAACTACCCTACGACCCAGCAATAGCACACTGGGAATTTACCCAAGGGATACAGGAGTGCTGATGCATAGGGACACATGTACCCCAATGTTTATAGCAGCACTTTCAACAATGGCCAAATTATGGAAAGAGCCTAAATGTCCATCAACTGATGAATGCATTATGAAGATGTGGTTTATATATACTGTTGGAGAACAAGAAGCCAGAGGCACCATCTTTAAGGAAAGGGACGGAGCAGCAAGGAACTGAAAACAGTTTCATTCCCAGGCAGAAAGCCACTGGGACTGCACGTTCTTTCCAGAAGGACACCATATGGACGCCAGGTCTGGGATAAGAATGTTTTGTTGGCACCAGATGTACTCATGACCATGCAGTATGGAATACATTGTAAGTGCATGACCTGCCAAGATGCCGAATAGTATGTTGTATGTGCTTGCTGTTAACAATTTGCAAAAATAAAAGAGGCTTGATCCAGGGGACCGATGCTTCAGCTCCTGGAGAGTCTTAGCTCCCTGCTTTGTAATTCTCTCATCACCTCACCTTTAGGACCTCTCTACATATACAATGGAATACTACTTGGCAATGAGAAAGAATGAAATCATGCCATTTGCAGCAATGTGGATGGAATGGAGGGTATTATGCTAATTGAAATAAGTCAGTCCAGAGAAGGACAGATACCATGTTTTCACTCATATGTGGATCTTGAGAAACTTGACAGAAGACGATGGGGGAAGGGAAGGGGAAAAAATAGTTACAAACAGAGGGAGGGAGACAAACCACAAGACACTCTTATATACAGAGAACAAACTGAGGGTTGATGAGGGGTGTGTGGGGGGGAATGGATGATGGGCATTGAGGAGGGCACTTGTTGGGATGAGCACTGGGTGTTGTATGCAAGCCATTTTTACAATAAATTAGAGTAAAAAAGTAAACCTGGGCTGTTGTATAAGGAAGGGTATAAGGTAATTACTACCTACATGTGGCTATTTGAATTATAATAAGGATTTAATTCATCAGTTAGATTAGCTACATTTCAAGTGCTCATTACTTACTTACATTTGGCTAGTTGTTACCATATTGGATGGTATGTATCTAGAACATTTGTTGTAAAGTTCTGTTGGACATGTTGGCCTCCTCAGAGACCAGACTTATGTTTTGAGGGGAAGCCATTAGAGGATAGTTAGAAATTATTTAAAAATGTCACTCTTTGTGCTGTGTAAAGAGTAGGTAGGGAGTTCTCCAGGTGAAGAGAAGGAGGGCATTTTAGGTAGATGATATGTACAAAGGCTCAGAGGTTCCTTTAAGACAAAAAAGTTGGAAGCAATCATTCTTAGGCTTTGATTTTGGTTATAATTTTTTTGGCATACTTTTAAACTTTTTAAAAAGTTAAAATAATACATGTGTATGTAAGAAAATCCATACCTGTTTTTAGGGGGATCCATTTGAAAGTAAGTTGAGATACTGTGCTGTTTTTCTTAAATACGCGAATGAATGTGTACATCCTAAGAACAAGGATTTCTTTCTTTCTTTCTTTCTTTTTTTTTTTTTAGCAGAACCTAATAATCAAAATCAAGAAATTATCATAGATGCAGTACTATTACATAATTCCCCATGCATGTTCAAGTTTTATCACTTGCCTCACTAATATTCTTTATAACTATTTCCCCTTCCAAGCCCTCCCAACCCTCTCTCCTGTCCACTCCCTACCCCTTTCTTACCTCCCGGGTCCTGGATCCATTCTAAGTACTCCACAATCATGTATTGCATTAGTTGTTGTGTCATATCAGTCTCCTTTAATCTGAAACAGTCCCTCCACTCTTTGTATTTCTTGGCCTTGATATATTTGAAGAGTACAAGCTAGTTATTTTGTGGAAAATCCCACAGTTTGGAGTTTTCTGACATTTCCTCATGATTACATTCAGATTGTACATTTTTGGCAGGTATACCAATGATATGTCTTCTCAATTAACTGCGATGGACACATGATACTCGTTTGTCTCAAAATTGATGTTATCTCTAATCATTGGGTTAAGGTGATGTTTGCCAGATTTCACTACTATGAAGTTATTACTTTGCCTTTTATTACTAAGTATTTGCATCCAGATGCTTTGAGATTATATAACTTCCTGTTCTTTACCAAGCCTTCCCTTATGATTTTCTCACTCCCTCATTCCTGCTTTATTAATTGGCATTATACTGTAAGAAAGAGCTTCTTCTAATATATTAATTCATTTATTTATATAAGTGAATTTGTAGGCTTTTTTTTTTATTTGGTGAATTATAATCCATCACTCTCAAATTGTCTCTGCTTTGTCCAGTGAAACATATTCCCGTGATTCTTTGAGAATATCCTTATTTAAGATAGAAAAAACGCTCTAGACTCCTCTTGTGCCTTACCTGCTCCTGCACAGGAACAAGTAATTTCTCCCAAGAGCCCTGGTTACTTTTAGTAAGCTTTGAAATGTAACCTGAATGTAATGGATAGACACTGAAGCAGTTTAGCTCTGGGAGTTGCATGATCCAAATCAACATTTTAAAAATGTCATCCTGGTAATAGTATACAGAAAAGATTGAATTATGAAACTGGCAGTAGAGAGAACAGTTACGAGGTTCCGGTAGTAGTTTAGGCAAGCTATTATGAAGGCCTAAAAATGTTGCCAGGAAAAGGGGAATAAAGTAGCTCTGTAGCTACTTTGAAGTATCTTTGTAGACATCTTATAAGCACACCTTGACCAACTGATCAAGGTCAAAATCAACAGTGATATCCTGGTGATAGTTTATACCCTTGATATGATATGATGAAAATGGGACTGACTTCTGTGGTGTTCTTGCTCCAAACCCATAATCCCAGTATAATCGTGAACAAAATTGAGACAAATCCCAATTAAGGAATATTCTACAAAATGCCCAACCAGTACTCCTCAAATTATCAAGGTCATCAAAAACATGGAAAATCGGAAAAATTGTCATAGCCAAGAGGAGCCAAAGAAGACACGATAACTAAATACACTGTGATACCCTGAATGGGATCTTAGAATAGGAAAAGGACATTAGACAGACTTAGAAATCTGCATATGGTATTGACTTTAGTTAACAATGTATCACTATTAGTTCATTAATTGTTATAAATGTACTATATTAATGTAAGATGTTAAACATAGGAGAAACTAGGGACAGGGTATATGGGAACTATATATTCTTCTCAATTATGTTGTAAATCTAAAACTCTTCTCAAAAATAAAGTTTATTAAAAAACACTCTCCATGCAGATGAAGATAGAACAGTGTATTTTAGAGCATTGTTGAGGTTGAATTGAACATGCTTGGTGACTGTGTTGGGGTTAAATGATGACTTCTAATGTTTTGTTTTAGTAGCGTGAGTGAATAACGATAACATTTATCACTTGACATATAACAAAATACCCACTTAAAAATAGGCACTTGTGAAAACTGTGAACTTACTTCAACGGTGAAGCCATTGATCAAAGCTTTTTGTACCTCTTGAGAGTCTTTTTTATGAATTCTTTTGGATATCAAATTCTTTTAGATATACCAGAATAAGAGGCATGGTAGTGTAGCAGTCAAGAGTATGACCTTAGGCAAGTTTTCCAACCTTCCTAAGCCTCAAAATGGGCATAACAACCTACATTAAAATGTCACTGTGGACAGAGGATTGTGGGAAGGTGAAGTATAGAAAACACCAGGAATCTGTCTCCCATTTAGACAACAGTTGCAGTGGCAGAATCTGATATAACTGTTTTGGAACTCTGGGGTTTATTGAAGGTTTGTAACTTCTAGGGGAAGGGTTGGATGGTGAATTGTGCTCAGTTTGGTCACTTTCAACTTTTAGCACATTAACACCCTTGGTATCATCTTCCACCCTTCAGCCACATGGCATGCAGCTGTGTTTCTATTCCTGGAGCACCTGCATGCAACTCTGGGGAACCAGGGTGGACAAAAATGACCTTGTCTTCCAGATACTAGGGATCTGTGTGTTCTGATTGCTGGTTGCTGTTCTGTTTCTGATCACAGGTACAAGGAAGTGAGCAGTCATTGGTGTTATACCTCTCCCCATTGTTGTTACACTGCTTTCCATTGTTGCAAGTCTTCTCTTCCTCCAGCTGAAATTGCAGCCAAGAGATTTAATGGGCTGTCATCCTTCTCTTCCCCTTTTTTTTTCTTTTTTTCCCCTTTTGGGAGCCAGACAGGAAAGACTAGGACACCGAAAAACAACTGCATGTATGGGGGAAATTAGAAAGTGATTGTGTGTGCTCAGGCAAAGGCTCAGAAAGGTCCTAGGACACTTTACAGCTCAGGTTGATCATTAGCAAAAAGACAGCCTGTAACAGTCAAAAGGACAAAACCAATAATGAAAAATAGCAAACTCTGGAAGAGGGAGAGAATGTGATTTCCAGAGTTACCACATTACTAGATTCTAATATCTAGTTTTTAACAAAAATCACAAGGCATATGCAAAAAAGAGAAAGTATGGCCAAAGGTGGGGGAGGGGAGGAGAAGTTGACCCTTTAACAACACGGGTTTGAACTGTGCTCATTGACTTACATGCAGATTGTTTTTGATAAATGCAATACAGTACTGAATGTATTTTCTCTTATAGTTTTCTTCATAACATTTTCTTTTCTGCAGCTACCTTCATTGTAAGATTATATATATATATATTATATATATGTATGTATATATACATACAAAATATATGTTCATTATGCTGTCAGGAAGGGTTCCAGTCAACACTAGTAAAGTTTTTGCAGAGTCAGAAGTTACACATAGATTTTTAACTGCACAAGGGTGACAGCACTTCTTATCCTCATGTTATTCAAGGGTCAGCTATAAATAGAAACTATATCTGAAAGACTTGATGGCAGATGTAGTAGACAGAGATTTTAAAAGACGCTTAAAAAACTGAAGTTAGATGTGGGGAAAACCAAGAAAAAGATATGTGAACAAAATGGAAATGTCAATAAAGAGATAGAAGACCTAAAAAGAAACCAAAAAAAAAAAAAAAAAAAAAAAAAAAACCCAAACCCTCTAGATCTGAAAGGTCCAGGAACTAAAATGAAAAAGAGTGATTGAGAGGCAGATTTGAGCAGGCAGAAGCATAAGTGAACTTGAAGGTAGAATATTGAAAATTACTGTATCTGAGGAAGAAAAAGATAAAAGATCAAAGAAAAGTGAACAGAGCATAGGAGGCCTGTGGGAAATCATGAAGGGTACCAACATACACATTGTGGGAGTCCCAGAAGAAGAGAGAGAAAAAGGGGCAGAGAGAATATTTGAAGATAGAATGGCTGGAAATTTCCCAGATTTTTTGAAAGACATGTATATAAACATCTAAGACACTGAGACACATCATAATCACATTTGCAAAAGGGAAAATTTTGAAAGCACAAGAGAAGCCAGTCACCACATACAAGAGTTTGTCAATAAGACTGCAAGCAGAGTTCTCATCATAAACTTTTGAGGCCAAAAGATAATGGGCCAATGTAGTCAAAGTGCTAAAAGAAAAAAATAAAAAAATTGTCAACCAAGAATCCTATATCTGGCAAAACCATCCCTCAAAAGTGAAGAAAAATCAAGACGTTTTCAGACAAAGCCAGAGGGAGCTCATTACCAATTGACCTGCCTTGCAAGAAATGCTCATTCCTGCGGTGTGAAAGTAAAGAACACTAGACAGTAAATCAAAGTTGTATCAAAAAATAAAGATCTCAGTTAATGTAAACACATGGGCAATTATAAAAGCTGTTATTGTAACAGTGGATTATTACTACTTGTTTTCTACATGATTTAAGAGGCTAATACTTTAAAAAAGAACAATTACTAGTCTAAAAGCTAGTATTACTGTAATTTTTGTTTGTAATTCCAAATCCTATTTTCTATATAATTTAAGAGTAGATATTGTATACCTAAAACTAATATAATGCTGTATGTTAACTACACTGGAGTTAAAATTTTAAAAATTTTTTAAATATCTTAAAAAGTGATTATGACTAATACACACACACATGCATGCACAAAGACTAAATCAGAAAGAAATGGAAAATCTGAGTAGATCTATAACTAGTAAGGTAATTGAATCAGTAATCAAAAGTCTCTGGACAAGAAATCCCTGTTGGCTTAACTGGTGAATTCTACTACACGTTTTTTGTTTTTTTTGTTTTTTTAAATGTTATTTTACTTTTCAGGGAGAGACAGAGCACAGTGGGGGAGGAGCAGAGAGAGAGGTAGACATGAATCCAAAGCAGGCTCCAGGCTATGAGCTGTCAGCACAGAGCCCAACATGGGGCTTGAACCCACGAACTGCAAGATCATGACCTGAGTTGAAATTGGACGCTTAACTGACTGAGCCATCCAGGCGCCCCTACTACACATTTAAAGAAGGACTAACATATTTTCAAACTTTTTCAAAAAATAGGAGGGAATACCTCCTAACTCATTTTATGAGGTCAGCATTACCTGATAACAAAACCAGATAAAGGTACTACATGAAAAGAAAACTATGGGTAAATATTCCTTGTAAACATTGATGTAAAAGTCCTCAACAAAATACTGAATAAGCCAAATTCAGCAACATACTAAAAGGACTATACACCACGGTCACATGGGTTTTATTCCTGGAATGCAAGGATAGTTCAACATACAAAAATTTATCAGTGTAGTTTTTGACAAAACTCAACATCCTACCATGATAGAAACACATAACAGAGTAGGAATACAAGGAAACTACCTCAACAAAATAAAAGCCATTCCCATATATGAAAAACCCACAGCAAACATCATACTCAGTGGTGAAAGACTAGAAGTTTTTCTCCTAAGATCAAGAACAAGGCAAGGATCCTTGATACTGCAATTTCTGTTAAACATAGTATTGGAAGTAGCAAAAGAAATAAAGGGGAAAAGAAATAGTCATCCAAATTGGAAAGGAAAAAGTAACATTATCTGTTGACAGACAACATGATCTTATATATAGAAAAACTCTTCTACCAAAACAAAAAAACCCAGAGCTGATAAACACATGCAACTAACTAGCAGTAAACAAAATTAGTTGCATTTCTGTACATTAGCAATGAACAACTTAGAAGGAAATTAAGAAAATTATTCCATTTGCAATAGCATCAAAAATCATAAAATATTTCTTTCACCCTTTTTAAAGAAATTTATATTTTAGTTAACATTCAGTGCAATTATGGTTTCAGGAGTAGAATTCAGTAATTCATCACTTAGATACAACACCCAGAGCTGAACACAAGTGCCTTCCTTAGTACCCTTCACCCATCTAGCACATCTCCCATGCACCTCCCTCTGTCAACCCTGAGTTTGTTCTCTATCATTAAGAGTCTTTTGTGGTTTGTTTCCCTCTTTTCTTTTTTTCCCAAGACTAAAATATTTAAGAATTAACCAAGGAAGTGAAAGACGTGTACAATGAAAACTAGCAGAATGTTTCTGAAAGAGAACATAAATAAATGGAAGCATATTCCATGTTCATTGATTAGAAGACTTAATATTGTTAACACATCAGTATTACCCAACGTGACCTACAGAGTCAGTGCAGTCCCTCTCAAAATCCCAATGATATTTTTGCAGAAATAGAAAACTCCATCCTAAAATTCATAAATAAACTGAAAGAACCCAAATAGCTAAAACCATCTTAAAAAGGACTACAAAGCTTGAGGGCTCATGCTTCCTGATTTCCAAGCTTACTACCAAGCTATCATAATCAAAACAGGGTACTGAAATAAAGACAGATGTATAGACCAAAGAGCTCCAAGAAATAGCCCCTCACATATGTGATCAAATGATTTTTGACAAAGGTGCTAAAACCATTCCCTAGGGAAAGGACTGTCTCTTCAGCAAATGATACTGGGAAAACTGGATATCCACATGGAAAAGAATAAAGTTGGACCCTTATTTAACAACATACACAAAATATGTCAAAATGGATTGTGGTGCCTGGGTTAAGCTCAGCTAGTTAAGCATCTGACTTTTGCTTGGGTTGTGATTTTGCAGTTTGTGAGTTTGAACGCTGTGTTGGGCTCTGTGCTTACAGCTCTGAGCCTAGAGCTTGCTTTCGATTCATGTCTCCCTCTCTCTTCCCCTACCCTGTTTGCGCTCTGTCTCTCCCTCTTTCTCAAAGATAAATAAACATTTAAAAAAATTTAAAAAGTCAAAATGGATCAAAGATTTAAATGTAAGAATTGAAACTATAAAACTCTTAGATGAAAACATTAGACAAAAGCTTAGAATTACATTTGACAATGACTTCTTGGATTTGACAGCAAAGTCTCGGGCAACAAAAGAAAAGATAAACAAATTGACCTTTGAGAAAATTAAAACATTTTGCACATCCCAAGACACTCTCACTAGACTAACAAGGCAACCCACAGAATGAGAGAAGATATTTGCAAATCATGTGTCTGATGAGGGACTAATATCGACAATGTATAGAGAACCCCTAAACCTCAGAAGCAAAAAACAACTGGATTCAAAATTGGCAAAAGTCTTGAGTAGGCATTTCTCCAAAGAAGAAATACAAATGATCAATAAGCACATAAAAAGTTTCTCAACATAGGTATAATATAGATGAAACTTGGGGACATTATGCTGGGTAAAATAAGCTAGTCACAATAGGACAAATACTGTGTGATTCCATTTATATGATATACTTAGTATTTTCAAATTTATAGAGACAGAATGTAAAATGGTTTTGCCAGGACCTAGTGAGAGGGAGGAATGGGATTTTATTGTTTCAAGGGTATAGAGTTTCAGTTTCATAAGATGAAAAAAAAGAACTATGGACACGATGGTGGTGTTGGTTGCACATTATAAATATATTAGGGGCGCCTGGGTGGCGCAGTCGGTTAAGCGTCCGACTTCAGCCAGGTCACGATCTCGCGGTCCGGGAGTTCGAGCCCCGCATCAGGCTCTGGGCTGATGGCTCTGAGCCTGGAGCCTGTTTCCGATTCTGTGTCTCCCTCTCTCTCTGCCCCTCGCCCGTTCATGCTCTGTCTCTCTCTGTCCCAAAAATAAATAAACGTTGAAAAAAAATTAAAAAAAATATATTAAATATCACTGAACTGTATATTAAAAATGGTTAAGTTGATAAATTTTGCTATGTGTATTTTATCACAGTAAAAAAAAGTTATCAGGTAAATGAGATAGTAAATAATAGTAAATAATAGATTTACTTTATAGTAAATAATAGATTTTTAATCCTTTGAGGGAGAATTTGATTTTTGACAGTAGTTATATAAGTTTTTGGGGGCCTGGTCTTGTTAGTATTAGGAGTAGTTAAACTTGTTACTTTTTATTTTTTTATTAAAAAATTTTTTTTAAGTTTATTTGTTTATTTTGAGAGAGAGTATGTGAGGAGGGTAGAGGCCGAGAGAGAATTCTAAGCAGGCTCTGCAGTGTCCATGCAGAGCTTGATGTAGGGCTCAGACTCACAAACCGTGAGATCATGACTGGGCTGAAAGTCAGAGTAGGATTCTCAACCACCTGAGCCACTCAGCGCCTAGTGGTTAAATTTGTTATTAACATTTTTGGTTCACAGTAAGACCTAAGAGTAACTTGGGGTAATTTTTGTATGGCCTATACATCTTGTAAAGATAATTTTACACTTAGAGCAGAGCTGCAAAAATAGTACATTGCATTTGCTTGTTATTTTTCTTTTTTTTTTTTTAGTTAATAATTTTTAAATTTATATCCAAGTTAGTTAGCATATGGTGCAATATGATTTCAGGAGTAGATTCCTTAATGCTCCTTCCCCATTTAGCCCATTCGTCCTCCCACAACCCCTCCAGCAACCGTCTGTTTGCTATATTTAAGAGTCTCTTAAGTTTTGTCCCCCTCCCTGTTTTTATATGTTTTTTGCTTCCCTTCCCATATGTTCATCTGTTTTGTATCGTAAAGTCCTCATATGAGTGAAGTCATGATATTTGTCTTTCTCTAATTTCACTTAGTATAATACCTTCCAATTCCATCCAAGTAGTTGCAAATGGCAAGATTTCATTCTTTTTAACTGCGGAGTAATACTCCATTGTATACATACACATCTTCTTTATCCATTCATCCTTCGATGGACATTTGGGCTCTTTCCATACTTTGGTTATTGTTGATAGTGTTGCTGTAAACATTGGGGTGCATGTGTCCCTTTGAGACAGCACACCTGTATCCTGTGGATAAATACCTAGTAGTACAATTGCTGTGTCGTAAGGTAGTTCTAGTTTTCGTTTTTTGAGGAACCTCCAGACTGTTTTCCAGAGTGGCCGCATCAGTTTGCATTCCCACCAGCAGTGCAAAAGAGATCCTCTTTATCCACATCCTCGCCAAGATCTGTTGTTGCCTTAGTTGTTAATGTTAGCCATTCTGACAGGTGTAAGGTGGTATCTCTTTGTGGTTTTGCTTTGTATATCCTGGATGATGAGTGAAGTTGAGCATTTTTTCATGTGTTGGTTGGCCATCTGGATGTCTTCTTTGTAGAAGTGTCTATTCATGTCTTCTGCCCATTTCACTGGATTCTTTTTTTTTTTTGGTGTTGAGTTTAATAAGTTATTTATAGATTTTGGATACTAACCCTTTATCTGATATGTCGTTTGCAGATATCTTCTCCCATTCTGTCAGTTGCCTTTTAGTTCTGCTGATAGTTCCTTCGCTGTGCAGAAGCTTTTTATTTTGATGAGGTCCAAGTAGTTAATTTTTGCTTTTGTCTCCCTTGCCTCTGGAGACGTGTTGAGTAAGAAGTTGCTGTTGCCGTGGTCCAAGAGGTTTTTGCCTGCTTTCTCCTCAAGGATTTTGATGGCTTCCTGTCTTACATTATTAGGTCTTTCATCCATTTTGAGTTTATTTTTGTGTATGGTGTAAGAAAGTGGTCCAGTTTCAAACTTCTACATGTCACTGTCCAGTTTTCCCATCACCACTTGCTGAAGAGACTGTCTTTATTCCATTGGATATTCTTTCCTGCTTTGTGAAAGATTAGTTGGCCATATGTTTGTGGGTCCATTCTGGGTTCTCTGTTCTGTTCCATTGATCTGAGTGTCTCTTCTTGTGCCAGTACCATACTGTCTTGATGATTACAGCTTTGTAATACAGCTTGAAGTCTGGGATTGTGATGCCTCCAGCTTTGGTTTTCTTTTTTCTGATTGTGTTGGCTATTTGGGGTCTTTTGTGGTTCTATAAAAATTTTAGGGTTGTTTGTTCTAGTGTTTGTTTTTTCTTACTCTCCTACAATTAGTGATACTTCTTCAGTCTTTATCTTTTGTGACTTTGATACTTAAAAAAAATTTTTTTTTCTAATGTTTATTTTTGAGAGAGAGACAGAGAGTGCAAATAGGAGAGGGGCAGACAGAGAGGGAGATACAGAATCTGAAGCAGGCTCCAAGCTCTGAGGTGTTAGCACAGAGCCCATTGTGGGATCGACCTCATGGACCATGAGATCGTGACCTGAGCTGAAGTTGGATACTTAACCAACCCAGCCACCTAGGTGCCCCTTAATGTTTTGTTTTTGAGAGAGAAACAGCACAAGCAGGGGAGGGACAGAGAGAGAGGGACACAGAATCCGAAGCAAGTTCCAGGCTCTGAGCTATCAGCACAGAGTCTGACATGGGGCTTGAACTCACAAACTGTGAGATCATGACCTGAGCTTATTTTGGACACTTAACTGGCTGATCCACCCAGGTGCCCCTCATGACCTTGATACTTCGGAAGTGAGGTGTTCAGTGGTTTGTTGGTTTTGGTTTGTTTGATGATTTCTCTTGATTAGATTAAGGATATGCATTCTTTGGAAGGATATCATAGAGGTGAGGTACTGTTCTTGATACATCTTAACGGGGTGCAAGATGTCAGTATGTATCATTGGTGGTGTTAACCTTAATCAGTTGGTTTAAGTGCTGTCTACTAGGATACTATACTACAAATTTACTGTTTTTCCCCTTGTCATTTCTAAATATTCTGAGAGAGATACTTTGAGTCTATGCTTAAACTTTTACCCACTAATTTTAGTGTCCATTGATTTTTCTTGCCTGTGAGGGTTGCTGTGAAATTCTAGTGGTGACTTTTATATTCACCTCATTCTTTATGTTTACGAATCCTTTTGTTAAGAAGAGTTGTTCGTTTTCCCCATTATAAGTTTTTTACAGTCACTTTTTGTACTTGTTTTGGTTAAATTCCAATTGAACTCTACCAGTATATTTTAATTTGAGGAAGACTGACAGTTCTTTTAATAAGTTTAGGACTATTCAGTTTAGAATATAATCTGTAAACTCACTTCTTTGGTGCATTGTATATATCACTTTCTAAAGTTCATTTTTGTGTGGGTCTCATTTTTTGTTATTTGTAAAGTAACTTTTTTTGGTAGGAATCCATGTAACTATTCAGATGATTTTTCTAAAATGAAGTATCTCAAGTTACAAGTTGGGGGAACCTAGTGAATTATATTTTGTGTTAATATATGGTTTAAAACTTTTTAATTTAGTAACTATATGGGAGTGAAAACATACCTTTATTTGTTTTCTTTCCTTCATAGGCTTGAAAAGGAATATACTACAATAAAAACTAAAGAAATGGAAGAGCAAGTTGAAATTAAAGTAAGCATCTCAGGACTTTTAAAAGTACGAAACATAAATTTATTGAAGTCAGTGTTTTTTATATATATATCTATATATCTATATATATCTATATATATCTATATATTGGTTATGTTGATATATTTGATATATTTATTTTCTGGAGCAAATTTAGCAATAATGTTTATATTGACTTACTGGTAAATTGATTTACCATCCCACTAGATTATAGTTAAAAATGAACCTTTCAAAAACCAGAATAATGTAACAAGGGATTTTCATTCTAGTGTGAGAGCAGCTTTATTTCCAGATTTGTTGATGGGCCACCAGGAGAAAATACTTCTGTGGGGAAGATAATTATCACTCCATTTAAGCATATTTTAAAAAATTGCAGAGAAGTTATTCCATAACATGCATAGATTAACAGTAGTGTAGTCTAAGGTAGATCAAACTTGTTGCACCAGAACTAATTATGGCTGCCTTAGAGCTGCGGGAAACTTGGGCTAATTGAATTTTCTCATCTGTAAGCCAAGGTTATACTTTTGAACTCTCCACAAAAATAGGTAGATTGCCAACTTAAGGGATATATAATCCTATATATACCTTAAAAATTCTTATTTGTCCCCCCTTTAGGCTAGAAATTCTTAAGCTGAGGATCTTTGGCGTTGTTTGAGCTGGGAGTTAAGGATAGTTGTATTGGCTTTATGCTGATATTTTAGGATGGGGATAATGAGTAAGAAGCATGAGTTAATGAAGGAACCCAGTGACTCACTGATCCAATTTCTTATGTGTCTATATTCTCCCCCTTAACACACACACGCACATGCAAATAAAATAAGTTTTGTGAGTGTCCCCACCTTTTTTTTTTTTTTTTAGCTCTTTTAATGTGTCTGAGTTTTGATTTAGACCTGGCAAGGCATTAGATGATTAATCACCTTACTTATACTTAATTAGCCATGTCTTAATTCACCTTTGCTGTAAAATACCACTTCATTACTCACATTCCACAGGCCCTTTTTACAATTAAGGGAATGAGTTCTATTAAATTGGCATTCTTTCTTGGCCATGGTCCTCCTCAAAAGCCTCTTTGGAGACAACCACTCCTATTTTTCTTTGTAACCTCTTTCTCATCTGTCTCCCTTTTCTAGGTGTTTTATTTTCATTTCTATCAGTATTCCCTGTCAATTGGAAATAGATACTTCTACATTTTTGAGAGAGAGAAGGAAAAGACCTGTGTGGATGTTTTTCCCTCCTTTTAAAAAATTCTGTCACCCAACTGCTGCTCTACCATTTGCTTTTCTTTTAGGTACCATGAGTAAGAGTAATATTAAATCATACCCTCCACTTCAACCTACTGAAAGTGGAAAAGTACGTCATCCTGATGAGTGGGGAGAGAGTATGGGTTATCGCACACCACGAATATTCGGAACTGCAAATCAAGAATCTGAGGATGGGAAGCCATCCTGTTCATTTCACCATGCTATGTGATTGCAAAAAAAAAAAAAAAAAAAAAAAAAAAATCACAGATCTATGAACCATCTTTGCTCTTTTTTTTTTTAATTTTTTTTAATGTTTATTTATTTTTGAGACAGAGAGAGACAGAGCATGAATGGGGGAGGGGCAGAGAGAGAGGGAGACACAGAATCGGAAGCAGGCTCCAGGCTCTGAGCCATCAGCCCAGAGCCTGACGCGGGGCTCGAACTCACGAACCGTGAGATGGTGACCTGAGCTGAAGTCGGACGCTCAACCGACTGAGCCACCCAGGTGCCCCTGAACCATCTTTGCTCTTAAAGAAATTTCTTCTAAACTTAAATGACATGAATAGTAGTAATACCAAGAGGCCTTTTCAGAAAGATCTTTAGCACAGTTTATCTTGTATTTGAATTTTTTTTCAAACTTGAGTTTTCGGGGAAGTTTTATAGTTCATATACCTCACAGAATACTTTTGAATGCCAGCTCCATGTGTCTTAGGGAAAAACAGATGGCATAAGTATTTATAGAGAAGAATCTCGGTGGGGGAAAATGAAAGTTCAAAAAGTTAGTCAACACATTGGATAAATAAAGTCTGCTGATGTCAGGTAGTTTGTTCTTTTATAAAATTTTGTTTCCATGTTGTTTTTTTCTTACTCTTGTACCATTTTCATCTCTTTCTTCACTCCTGCCCCCCAAAGGACAAAGCCACAATAATTTTTGTACTCTACTTTTTGTTTTACTTTATATAAGCTTGAGTCTCTGTGATGTTTTACTTGAACCTGGCAACTCATCTCAGTCATAATCAGATGACCGTCTCATTTACAGTTAGTTATCCATGTATTATTTGAGCCTTTCTCTCCAAAGGGATGTGCCACTTACCTAATCATTCCCTTTTCCCTTCCCCCCAAGGTCCCTTGTGCAAATAAATGAGTTCTCTTAAACTAGTGCTTTCTTGCCTTGGTCCTCCTCAAAAGCCTTTGGAGAGAATCTTACACTGTTTTTTACATAAGCAAATAGTATAAGATCATCAAATTATTTGATGTTTTGATACGGAAGTAAAAAATCAGCCATTGATGTGTTAAGGTTTCCTTTTTTTTTTTTTTTTTTTAAATTCTAAGACCTTGGGGTTGTTAACTTTTTATTATTAGAGTTGTATCTGGAAGCTCTCTGATGAAAATGTAACTTTTAAGTATTTTCTACCCCCTCTCGAAGTATTATAGAAAGATTTTGTTAATAATGGTTTCATATGGAGAATCTTACATTTTATTGTGTGAAATTTTTTGTTAATAGAAACAGCTTTATCAGTATCTTCTTCCAATCTATTGATGTTCCACCTGAGGGGGAGGAGGTAAGAAATATTAAAATTCTAGCTTATATTAGGGTACCTCACAAATCTTTAAAAAAGAAAAACCTTTATTCCCCCACTCTATTTAAGACTGACATATGAATTAATAATCAATATTCATATTTAAATTTTGTGCTTTAGGAACATAGAGTTTTAAGCTCTACAAATAGGAGGAGTTAGAGATTCTGACTGGTTTTTAGCCAGAAGTTAAATTATGAAGTATTCTAGATATGCTGGAAAACAGAGAATAATGTAAAAACACTGTATATTCACTGCTTGGCATAAAAAAATAAATGTTATCTGAATTACGCAGGAATTATATTTAACAGTCAGTGTGAAGTGTTCTAGTAATGACACATTCATTTAACATTTAATACGTAAAGGGTCCTTTACAGGCATCATCTACTTTTACTCTTCTGATAACCTCATGAGAGGGTTCTTAACTCATCTTTTTGAGCTTCAGTAAGCTCAAAAATATGCTAGTGGTCACATTGCTAGGAAATGGTGAAAGTCAAGGATTTGAATTCTGAGTTATGTTTTACTAAGACCCATATATATTCCTCAGTGTATGCACTGTGCTGCTTTCCAAAAGAGACTTAATGCATTGTGATATAAGAAGGATTTGAATGCCCAGTTTTCTGTAGCATCACAAACTTTTCATTAAAAAACTAATGGCTCTGTAATAATATCCAAAGGGATTTATTCAAGAAGTCATCCATTTAAAAGATACTTGCAGGTCCTACTACATGTCCAAGCAGTGTTCCAGGCACTAGATATGTGTTTCTGATATATACCAATTTATGTGCTCATGGAGCTTGCATTCTAGTATGGAAGTCAGACAATAAACAAAAAAGTAAAATATGTAATATTTTAGATGATGATAAGTGTTAAATGGAGGGGAAAAAAAAACCCTCAGGTAAGGGAGAATAAAATGGTAGTTTTTGGATTAAAAATTTAGAGAAGTTGACCAGATTATTTTTGAATAAAGATCTGAAGGAAGTGAGAGAGCTAGATACATAGATATCTTGAAGGAGAGCAGAATCTGGTCAGCACTATGTACCCCATGAGGAATAATAAGGAGACCATGGTAGATGGGACAATATGCATGATGAGGAAAGTGACAGGAGGTAAGATGTTGTGGAATGCAGATAGTGTAGGTTGTTGAACATGTGAAGACTTTGGCTTTTAATTTGGAGAACCATTTGGGGTATTAGTGGAGGAAGAGAAGATCTGACTGAAGTTTTCATTGGATCCCTCTGGCTGCTGTGTTGGGAGTAGATTGCAGGGGACAGGAAAACTAAGTAGAGGCTGATGAAGTACTGCAGGGAAGAGATGATGGTGGCTTGTACTGACTTGATAAGAAGTGATTGTTTTCTGAATAGATTTTAAAGATAAAGCTGACAAGTTGATTGTGGAGGTGTGAGAGGGTTAGGAAGTGAGCATTTTGGCTTTAGTATGTAGAAAAATGGAGTTTCCACTACTTGAGATGGAGAAATCTACAGGAGGATCTGGTTTGGGGACGAATATCAGGAGCCCAATTTGAGATATTTTAAGTATCAAAAGCCTAGGAGATATTCAAGTAGAGCCTTGAATATTCAGAGTTGAATTTAAGAGAGGACAGACTTAAAATATGAATTTTGCAGTTATTGACAGAATGATGACAGTAAAAGCCATGAGAGTGGATGAGATTACCTGGGGGGATGAGTGTAAATGAAATAGAGAAGAGAGTTCAAGAGCTGAGCCTGAGAGTAAGCCAACATTTAAGTTGGAAAGATGAAAGCAAAGCTGGAGAAAACTAGGGAGGTATAGTATCCTAAAAGCCAAGAGAAAAGAGTGTTTCAAAAAGAATGATTTTACTGTGTCAATGCTAAGGAGTATTCTTGTGAGCTGAAAATGGAGAAACAAATGAATTTATCAACATGTAGATAAACTGGAAAAGAGCAGAGAAGTGGTGAGAACTAAAATTTGAATGAAACAAGAAAAAATTGGAGATAGGGAGTATCGATACCTTTCAGGGATTTGCTATAAAGAAGAGAGAAATGGGACAGGAGCTTAGAGAGAGGGTCACGACATTGAGGAAATTTTGGTTTTTCTTTACTTTTTGTTAAGATGGGAGAAATAACCACATTTTTATGGTAATAACCGAGTAGGAAAAATTCATGACGGGCGAATTCAGGGGTAATTGCTGGAGTCATCAGGGTTTAGGATTTAGCTCATAGGTAGGAGATTTGGTCTACTAACATGGATAGTTAATCCACAATAATGAGAGAATCTAAAATATATGGGAAAAATGTAGGTAAGATGTAGGATGTGGTTGTGGGAGTTTGCAAAGTTCTGTTATTGCTTCAATTATTTTAGTGAAATTAGAAATAAGATTATCAACTGAGAGTGACAGTGGGGTGGAGGGTTGCTGGTTTGAAGAAAGAGGTGCCAAGTAGGAAACAGTGATCTGAGAGGGTGAGAGAAGGAACAGACTAAGGAAATAAATAAGAGTCCAACTGAATTTAGTGATGGTTAATTTAAATAAACGTCATGGTTTTTATTTTTCTTCAGTCATATTTACCAGCATAGGTGCAGACACAGAGTTGTCAGTATGTTGACTCAGTAGTTGTTTTACCAGGCAAATGTGCTAACTCCTAAGGGACAGTGGGCAAAAGGGAGGATAAAGGCAAGGGATCATCTATGATGATTGGAAATTAAACTTTGTAAAGAGGGAAGAGAGCACATCAGAGTAGGGGACAGTGAAAAGTTGATAGGATCAGTGAATTGTCCAAGAGGAGGATTATTAAGTTTAGGTTATTTCATAAAATGAGTAAGGTGGCAAAAATAAATTGAGTTGTTAAAAGTAAAATTCTCCCATTTTGGTATATTTTGTTTTTTGTTTTTTGTTTTTTTTCATTTTTCGGTATTAAAAAGCGTGCATATAGTTTGAGTGTTTGCATATAAAGATTTCTGGCACCTTATGTTTTCTTAGCCAGTTGTAAAAAGTAGAATTATTGAATTGTAGGATATTAGTATTTTTAAGACTTTTGATATGCATTCAGTAAATCTCTTAAAGAGTTTTTCCGGGGTATCTTCTTTTTGGCAGCGAATTTCTATTCCACTAACACCTTGGTGGCTACATTAGGTGTTTCATTCTGGCTCTCCATCTCATTTTCTCTTTTCTAACTTAGTAGGGCAAAAATGTCTCTCCCTCTCTTTTTTCTTAAGTGTATGCATCTATTAGTCTTGTTCTTTATGATTTTTACTTTAAAGTTTAGAAAACATTCTTAATTCACTCTGGGAAATATGATTAAAAAGATACTCAAAAATTAGGAATCAGTCAAGTGATAGATTTTAGTCTACTTGCCTATATATCAGCAATAAACATTTCAAAAATATCTGAGAAAAAGAAATTCCACTTAAAGTAAGAATAAAAGCATATGTAAGAACCACCTAAATGAAAAATACGTCATCACTGAAAAACTTTGCATTAAGGCATTTAAAAAAGCTGTGTACAGGGGAGAGACACAAAGAACTCCATGTTATATAAAGTTATGATTTCCCCCATCAAATATTCATTAGCAAGTCCAGTCATTAAAAAAATCTAAATAATACTTTAAACAATAGACAAAAGTTAAAAAATAGTATTCGTGCCTGACTTCAACAATATTATGAGCAATGCTTATCATTAATCAAGTTTTTGGTGTTATGCTGTCTCATTTATGGGAAAAATTTATTCATCCCATATCACTGTATGTTTTATTACTCTAAGTTTCTGAATGTTTTTTTTAATGTTTATATTTGAGAGAGAGACAGAGTGCAAGCTGGGGACAGGCAGAGAGGTGGGGTGGGGGAGACACTGAATGCAAAGCAGGCTCCAGGCTCTCAGCTGTCAGCACAGAGCCTGATGTGGGGCTCCAACTCATGAACTGTGAGATCATGACCTGAGCTGAAGTCAGGCCTTTAACCTACTAAGCCATCCAGGCACCCCTACTCTAAGTTTCTAGATGAGTAAATGGAGAGTCTAAGATGCTGAATGTTAATGGTAGAGGGAGTATTTGAACCTAAACCTACCTAACTTCAAAACACACTATCTTAACTAACTTAGTAAACTAGTAGTTAAGGTTTTTGGAGGATAAATAAAATATAAGAATGGAAGAAATTAGCTCCACCAGATGTTAAAGGGGATTACAAAGGTACAATTACCAAAATACTGTGGTACTGGTTCAAAAAAGAAACACTCAAAACTTAATAGGTAATCCTGAAATAGTCTTTAATACCGATAAAGCCTATTATATTTATCAATATATGATGAAATAAATGCCACATACATGAGGAATTGGTTTATTTAAAAAGTCATTTTCAGATACTTGGGTATGATTTGGGTAGATGTTAGGAGAAAAATAAATTTAGCTTATTATTTATAGCAAAATTTCAGAAGATTTAAAGGGGATGGGGGGAAACCAGGTGAATGTTTTTAGTTCTAAATTTTGTGATACTTTAGCATTATTTCTATTGTAACATTAACTTTATTCAATCAATTGTCTGGTTGAACTTAATTTTCTAAGTCCTAAGATAAACAATATTTTACTTTGTTGATGAAGTATGTTGAGACCATTTTGAGAATGCCATTTATTTCTTTGGATTTTTAGACTTTAAAAACATCTATTAATTGCTCATTTGTCTAAACCACTGTGCTGAATATAATATGAATAGCCAAGAAATGAAAAACACTTCCTTCTCCTCAAGCTGTTTTGTAGTCTGAAGTCACACATAAAATAACAATGATTTCAAATCATCTGAATGTGTTCTAGTGGATAGAACAAGAAAATCTAATTTGCAAAATGTATTATTATTATTGTTTAATGTATAATGTTTATTCTTGAGAGAGAGAGCACGAGCATGGGAGGGGCAGAGAGAGACAGAGACATAGAATCCCAAGCAGGCTCCAGGCTGTCACCTGTCAGCACAGAGCCTGATGCAGGGCTCCAACTCACGAACTGTGAGATCATGACCTGAGCCGAAGTCGGATGCTTAACCAACTGAGCCACCCAGGCCCCCCTAATTTGCAAATGTTTGTAATAATTCTAAGATTTATATGTTCCAGTTTGTGGTCCACTTAATAAGATACAATAATTTATAGAATCTTTATTTCCTTGGTCTGAGACTTTATAGGTTATATATAAACTATATTTTAGTCTTTACTGGAAAAATAATAGTTTGAGTTAATAGAAGAGGTTTTTTTTAAAAGCAGGAATTTAGAGGATGGTAGGATTGGAAGAAGGCTGGATTGAGTTCTGGAGTAAATTTGTACAAAAGGTAAGGGGAATGTGAAATAATGATGGCACAATAAAGAGATAAAGGATTCTAAAATGAAGGGATAACATATCAGGATTCATATGAAATTATGTTGGTGGAATATGTAAAAAGGAGACAATTTTTTTAATGTAGAGTTTTTTAGTTTTAATTCTTAATAGCAGTAATTTGATAGGGTTTTGGGAGTCAGTGGTTAGGTGAAGTTTGTTTTTTTTTTTTTTTTTTTTAAATTTGGTTTTACTGTTTGAACTGTGACGAAATGCCAGTAAGTAGAGCTTTTCATTTTGTAAGCTGTTTTTTTTTTTTTTTTTCAAATTTTTATTCTTCAGTAGGCTCCATGCCCAATGTGGAGCTTGAACTCACTACCCTGAGATCCATAGTTGCATGCTGTACTGACTGAGCCAGCTAGGTGCCCCCATGTTTTTAAAATTCAAAACTACTCATAAGTAATTAATTTGAGGAAAACAACTCAATCTTTATATTTTCACAATGTAAGAAATATTGCAACTTGGCATATACAAGGAATAAATGAAGGCTGGTCTAGTCCTAAACTGATAATTTGTTTTTGGTATTTATCCTGTGAGCTGCCTTTTTCAGATTTCTTAGTTATTTCCCAAACATTTGAATACTATTTGTGTAGATAGTCTTTGTAGGAGCTAAATGAGTTGGAATCTTTTCTGTCTAACGGGAATGTTAAGACAGATAAGAAAATGTTGACTATGAGTCATAATAGGTATTTTAAGAAAGGGGTTATGTATTGTAGCTTATATTTAAAATTCATTGACAGCTGGAGTGATAAATGTGGTCATTTCCTTTGCCATGTATTTCCTACCCTGAACTTGTAAGAATTTGACAGATAATGTAACCATTTCTTAGACTTCTCCTATGT
The DNA here is from genome assembly GCF_016509475.1 of Prionailurus bengalensis. NCBI lineage: Eukaryota > Metazoa > Chordata > Mammalia > Carnivora > Felidae > Prionailurus > Prionailurus bengalensis. Next base: position 78,903,012 of record NC_057345.1, on the reverse strand, counting down.
ATAAAAGGTGGTACGTTTTAAGGACACGATTTAGGTATCTTTTAATCTCAGGAATGCTTGCAAGCAAACCTTTTGTTGTTTGTTTGTCTCTTTCTTTTTTCTTTTTTCTTTTGTTTTTTGCAGAGATTACGCACAGAAAATAGACTTTTAAAACAGCGCATTGAAACATTAGAAAAAGTAAGTAAATAACTACTTTTGTATGCAAGCTTCTGTTGTATGCACAGTATTATTTTTTATTTTAAATAATGGCTCAAGAAATCTATCACATGTCTCCAAAGTTGTGATATTGGCTGCTTAGCTTGCCTACCTTACTACTTTACTAAGTAACTTGTTATTCATAACAATTGATCACTACAAGTCCTTGAGATTTAAGGTTAAAGTTTTAACTGAGGTTATTATTAGAGTAACATTGGTACCATTTATTTTCTTTACATATAGTCTCTAAAAAAGTATGTTCTTTAGAAGTAGCCTAATTGAGAATCCATTCTGAATAGCATTTTAAAAATGGCTTTCAAATGTTGCCCTGACTCTAGCCATATATTAAATGTGTCAATGATTCCTTTAATGCCTAGGATGACTTGAAGTTTAGCCAAAATGACTGATTGCTCATATAAAAATTCACCATGGTGTTGATTTTCAACACAGGGGAATTGTGCTTAAACTTTTGGTTCTTAGACTTATTTTGATACTACCTTTTACCTCTTTCTTCCTCTCTGTTTAATATAAAATAACTAGGCAAATGTGGAAAGTTTTGCATTATTTTTAATGTACTTTTAATGTAATGTCTGTTGTAGTATTATTTTAAGTATTAAGTAATAAAGGTACAGTCTAAGAGGTTTGGTTTGTCAAAAGAAAAGGCTGAATTCACAAAGTCTTTTGGTGTTTGGCGGGGCTTTTTTTTAAATGGAAGATGAGAGTAATTAGATTTATAGATGATATTGCAGAATCTTAAAATCTTCTCTGAAAATCTACAGATTGATATTCAAGAAAGAAAACATGAATATGTGGATAGTTTGGATATATGTCTTTTGTTGGAAGGCACTGATCGTTTACTAAATAACACCACACACAAGGATAGGATATTTATTACGTGTCTTTTTGTTGTATAATAATTTCAAGTACATTATATTAAGTCAAAAATAGTTTTCCTGTATTCCTTCATCTTATTAGAGTTGTTTTGAGGATAATTCTATTTTTTTGGTGACTCTGCAGAAAGGTTGAGCTTAATTTAGTTTTTAAGCCATTTTAATTGTATACTATGTTTTTCATTAAATACTCAGTTTATACTAAAATATGTTTTCCTAGGTGGTATTTTATTTTGGAGTGAGATATTTTCACAGAGAAAGTATTTTTATTTCATTGAACCTTCAGAAAGATAAAGGTGCTATAGGAAAGTATTAAGTTTGGATTTTACTTTAGAAAATTAAGTACCTTTCTACCGGCTTACATGGCCTAGGTGTGTCCTTTAGCACTTGGAATTCTAGAAATACTTACGTTTCAGTTAAATTCTATAACCTAAATGTTTACTTTCTCAGTTTTTGCTAGAATTTATTAAGTTGAGCTCATTAATTTCATTTGTCATATTTTCCTTGCTTTGCTTCTTTGGAAGTTGCTGTTGTACAAATTGCTGTCACACTTTATAAGTGGAATTGCGTACTCAATTTCCTTCTCCCTTTCTTCTAAGTGGTTTGACAATATGGCTGATTCCAAACATAGAACTTAAAAGTATGCTTTAAAAGAAGCCATTTGCTTGTCTCAAATGATGAAAAACTTCTTAGTATTTGTGTTGGTCTTCTAGAAGCATATGGTTTTCTGTGGTCTGTCCTCATTTTGATATATTTTTCTTAAGAATTAAGGATGATACCACACACAGTAAAAAATAGCTTTAATGTCAAATCTATATGTTCATTTTAATTACAATGAAAAGTAGATGGAATTTGGGTATGCTTTGTTTCTTCTTATTCCTAATTTTATGCACCTTTATTTTATTTCTTTCTCTTAAATTTCTATCTGAATTTTTCCTTTTGTAGGAAAGTGCTTCCTTGGCAGATAGATTGATACAGGTATAGTTTTTTTCGTTTAGCATTTTCTCTAACTTTACTTCTAAGGGAAGCCCTAAACCTAGAAAATCACATTTTAATGCATGCAATTTTACATGCATTTTTCCTAGCAATAATTTTTTGGGGCAGTATATTATGTGCATAAACTTAATTTTTGATAACGGTGCATTATCTTGGTTTATTAGATACCTTTTGCACGTTTTAAAGCTAACCTTATTTTAAAGTATTTATTCCAAAATGGCAATCAGTGGATTCTGTGAAATTAACTACTATTCATTGAAAGTTTTAGTTCTGCATGTGCAACTCAGTAATATTGCATGAATTGAATTTTTATTGACTGAAAGAATTATTCTTAAGATTATCAGATGAATTTTCTTATTTAGTTTCCCAAAATTTGCTGGAGCGATAATGAGCTGCTGGTTAATAATTACTTAGGCTGTTCTACTTAGGTTGTTTGAGGTGATTTTTTTTTTTTTTTTAACATGTCACAGTAAATAACTAAACCTCACAAAGGCAGTCTTTCTTGAATCTGTCCTAAATTGCTTTACACACACACAAATTATGTCCTAAGGGACAAGTGACAAGAGCCCAGGAGGCTGAGGAAAACTACCTCATAAAACGGGAGTTGGCCACCATCAAACAGCAGAGTGATGAGGCCAGTGCTAAACTGGAGCAAGCTGAAAATACCATCAGGAAGCTCCAGCACCAACAACAATGGGTAAGGAGTCTGGTAGTGCTTTTTCTCACTTTTCTCACCTTTCTCATCCCCTTCCCTTTAAATTTTTTTTTTTTTTTAAGCACAACTTCTGTGCCCCTGTTTTAAGTAATTTTGTTTTCTACTTTAATTGAATTCTTAATCATTCTTATATTCTGTAATACTTAAGGGTCTTATTGTGGTCTAGAGACTCTTCATTCTAACGTCTTTTTCTGTCTACACAGTTTTTTTAGAAATAGGTAATATTTTCATTTCTTACATTATATTTTAAGTCACAGAAAATGATGTTTGTCATACCTACTTTTTACTTTTTAGTTTTTAGAAATCTGTTTCATACTGGTATTTTGCCACAGGAAAGTTTTGAATCTTAATTCCACCTAGTTCTTGTTAGTGGTGCAGATGAAATATCACCCAACGTGGAGAATATGTGTAATTATCTCATTTAAAGTTTTGATAATGTGGGGATTTCTGTCTTGTGAAAAACTATAGCCTTAACTTCCTACATCAGGACGTCAAATTAGGAATTAAGGTATATGCTTACATATTTTCAAGAGGAGAGAAATTTCAAAGTAAAAAAAAAATGAATTAAAAAAATATGTTAACTAATTTAGGGTATATTGAACAACTACTCATTGTACAGCTATTCTCAGGTATCTTTTGCAACTTAGACATCATTTTCCATTCTCAAATTCAGACTGCTATGGTCTTAAGGAGATGAGGGCTAAAAAGAAAAGCCATCTGTTTATTTTTGAAAAGATACTATTTCTTGTTTCAGTTTTCTGTTCTTAGGAGTCGGATTGTAACAGGAGTGGGCAGAAAAAGTTGTGTTAAATTTAGAACTCTATATGGGTCTGGAAGGCAAATAGAAGGACTTCAAAGTTGGACATTACCTTTATTCAATAAAATTAAGAAATACCATCATCAACTGGCTACAAATATCAGAAAACTAAAAGCAAAAAGAAGATATAGGCAGTTGAAAAAAACCATAATAACATAAAATTATTTTTTCTGTTATGTTAATGAAGATGGTTTAGAAAAATGAATAGAAAAATGATAAAAGGATACTAAAAAGTAGGGAACTCAAATAGTTCTGCCTTTGTATGAAATGTCAGTATCAAAGCATAAAAGTAGATAAAACAGAATTGAAGGTTCCTTTTGGGGATTAAATTGAACTGAGTTATTAGTGTAATGTGATTTTGTTTCAAGGAAAGATAGTAAGTATTATGTTTGCAATTAGCATAAGCTACAGTCCTAAAACATTAGAATCATGGATTACTAGTTTTTTTTGCATAGGTTTTCAAATGTTGAGACCTATAGGACATAAAAATCAGAATTTGGTTTATAACGAAGAAAGTAAAGTGGGCTAGCAAAAATAGAATGAACTGAAGCTTTTGAAAATGTAACAAAAGAATCTTTTTGTTGTTTCAAGGACAAAATCAACTCTCATTGTGAAGCTAAAATATAACAAGTAGAAAGCAGGCCTCTATTTTGATTTTGTTTCCATTTTTTTCTCACTTGGCAGTTATTCTTCTAAACTGGAATAAAATGTAAAACAGAGCACCTGGGTTGTTCAGTTGGTTGGGTGTCTGACTCGACTTCAGTTCAGGTCATGATCCCAGGGTCATGGCATCGAGACCCGAGTCAGGCTCTGCACTGAGCATGGAGCCTGGTTAAGATTTTCTCTCTCACTTCAGCCCCTCTCTCCTGTTCTCTCAATTAATTTCTCTCTCTCTCTCTCTCTCTCTCTCTCTCTAAAAAAAAAAAAAAAAAAAAAGACCCATAAAGCAGTGATCCACAAAACAGGTGAAAGAAACAGAGCCTTGGTTAAATTTCCAATTTCAAAGCAGAGTGCATGCATATCCCTAGATATTAAAATACTTTGCAAAATGATAAGAATATTCTTTAAAGGATTTTAGAAAGTAAGATACACTAAAGGCTTTGAGGCAGGCAAAATATAGTTCTTAACATTTAGTAATAATGGCTAGATACCTGAAAAGACAACCAATGACCTTGATGATACTTCATTAAAAATTCCTAGACATCTGGTTTGTGAACAGTTAGAAAAATAACTTTTATTCACTAAAAGGGAATTTACTATGTTTAAGTCATAACAAACTAACTTTGTTTCTGCAATAAACAAAAACTGTTCCATAAGTGCAGTTTTTTTTTTTTTTTTTTTTTTTAAATTTTTTTTTCAACGTTTTATTTTATTTTTGGGACAGAGAGAGACAGAGCATGAACGGGGGAGGGGCAGAGAGAGAGGGAGACACAGAATCAGAAACAGGCTCCAGGCTCCGAGCCATCAGCCCAGAGCCTGACGCGGGGCTCGAACTCGCGGACCGCGAGATCGTGACCTGGCTGAAGTCGGACGCTTAACCGACTGCGCCACCCAGGCGCCCCCATAAGTGCAGTTTTAAAGGTTATTTGAGGGCACCTGCATGTCTCAGTTGGTTAAGCATCCAACCTCAGCTCAGGTCATGATCTCATGGTTCATGAGTTTGAGCACGAGTCAGGCCCAGTGCTGAGCTGACAGCTGGGAGCTTGCAGTCTGCTTTGGATTCTTTTGTCTCCCTCTCTCTCTGCTCCTCACCACCCCCCCCCCCCAAATAAATAAAAACATTAAAGAGTTATTTGGCACTCCCATCTTTCTAGCCAAGTTTAGATAAAATAGTAAACTTAAGTGGTTTTCTAGGTGATTAACCATATCAAGAGGTTATTCATGTTAAAGCAAAGAGATGTCAGAGGTTTTTGTCTCCTAAATTGATGCTTGCTTGCTTGCTTGCTTTCTTGTTTCCTTTCTTTCTCTCTTTCTTTTTCTTTCTTTCTTTCTTTCTTTCTTTCTTTCTTTCTTTTCTTTCTTTCTTTCTTTCTTTCTTTCTTTCTAAGTTTATTTATTTATTTTGAGAGAGACAGAGACTGTGCGAGTGGGAAGGGGCCGACAGAGAGGGAGTGAGAGAGAATCCCAAGCAGGCTCCTCACTGCCCGTGGAGAGCCCAATGCAGGGCTCAAACTTACAAGACCATGAGAGATCATGACCTGATCCAAAACCAAGAGTTGAACACTTAACCGACTGAGCTACCCAGGCGCCCCAGCCAAGTGTTTTAATGTTACCTAAATCCTTATATACAAGGTATGTTTAAGAATTTTATACATAAAATATTTCAGAAATGTTGCCAATATGTTGTATAATCAATCAATATTCTAAAATATTTAAAGTATATTCAGAATAAGTAACTAAAATAAAAGGGTATTTCACAGAAATCTATTGCCTTGCCCTTAAGTTTAAAATTCAGAGAGAAGTCTTAGTGTTGGCTTTCTATAACAAAAGACTTAGAAATTTTAATTGACAGGAAATGGGGAATTAGCCAATAATGTAATATGATTTATCTGCCACCCACCCCCTGCCCCATCCCAAGTAGTCTTCTTAGAAATATAATGACCCAATTTATTTATTTAAAAAAAAATTTTTTTTAACGTTTATTTATTTTTGAGACAGAGACAGAGCATGAATGGGGGAGGGACAGAGAGAGAGGGAGACACAGAATCCGAAACAGGCTCCAGGCTCTGAGCTGTCAGCACAGAGCCCGACGCGGGGCTCGAACTCACAGACCGCAAAATCATGACCTGAGCCGAAGTCGGCCGCTCAACCGACTGAGCCACCCAGGCACCCCTATAATGACCCAATTTAATTCTAAGTAGCTTGCAGAAAATTTGTAGTGTTGTGTCTAGTTTGAATACGGAGACTTGTGTGAAATGTCTACACATTGTATTATGGCCAGTGTAGGAAAGACTGTGGCAGCTTGGGATATTTTTAGACTGCACTAAAGAAGACTTAAAAGAACATCATAGATATAGTCATTTGAAAGTAACTCAGGGGCACCTGGGTGGCTTGATTGAGCATCCAACTTTGGCTCAGGTCATGATCTCATGGTTTGTGGGTTCAAGCCCTGCATTGGGTTTCCTGCAGTCAGCACAGAGCCCACATTGGATCCTCTCTCCTCCTCTCTCTTTGCCCCTCCTCTGCTTGCTCACTCTCAAAAATAAATAAACACTAAAAAAAAAAAGGATTGGGGCACCTGGTGGCTCAGTTGTATAAGCCTCTGACTCTTGTTCCAGCTCAGGTCATGATCTCACAGTTTATGAGTTTGAGCCCTGTGTCTGGCTCTGCACTGACAGCTGTGGAGCCTTCTTGGGATTCTCTGTCTCCCTCTCACTTGGCCCTCCTCACTTTATCTGTGTCTCTCAAAATAAATAAATAAACATTAAAAAAAAGTATTTGAGAGGTTATCTTATGGAAAAGTGATTAGCCATTTTTGATATTGCTTCAGAAGGTAGAATGTGTTTAAGATCCAGGGATATAAAAACTTACTCATTGGAGTAGTTGCTTTGCAAGGTAGTAGTGAGTATACTACTGGCAGAAAGTGAACATTTGTTGTCACATGTTTTGATCACAGCCTTCCAATGTAACTTAATGAATTCTTCAAAACTTGGAATAAAGGTTTCAAATCTCTATTCTAGCAGGAGGTATTAAATCGGTATACTCATCTACCACCATCACTCTCTACTATCAATAGTGTCATTTTATTGATATAAAGAGCTTTGGATTTCATTTATGGGACTAATTCTAGTCCTCTTATGCTAATTATGTGACCTTTGATACTCAAGGACTCAATTTCTTTTTTCTCTAAAATGATTACATAGGGTTAGACTGTCTCATCTAACTTTTTTTTTAAAGTGTATTTATTTATCATGCACATGTGTGAGCCAGGGAGGGGCAGAGAGAGAATCCCAAGCGGGCTGCATGCTGTCAGTGTGGAGCCCTACATGGGGCTAGACCCCAAGAACTATCAGACCATGGCCTGAGCTGAAACCAAGAGTTGGACGGTTAACCAACTGAGCCAACCAAGCACCCCTCTCTTTAACTTTTTATTATTTATTTATTTATTTATTTATTTATTTATTTATTTATTTATTTATTTTTTACTATTTTTTAATGTATAATTTATTGTCAATTAGGTGTTTCGATACAACACCCAGTGTTCATCCTAACAGGTGCCCTCCTCAATGCCCATCACCCACTTTCCCCTCTCCTCCACGCCCCTCTCTTTAACTTTTTAAATGAACTTTATTGAAGTATAATTTACATGCAATAAAATTCATCAAATTTTAATTGTATAATTTGATGTATTTTGGTAAATATCTAGTTGTATAACCACCACCACAGTCAAAATATAGAATATTTCCATCACCCCCAAAATTTCCCTCATGTCTCTTTGCAGTTCACCTCTCCACCTTCAGCAACTGTTGTGCTGTCACTGTAGTTTTGCCTTTTTTAGGATGTCATATAAGTGGAATCATAAGGTATGAAGCTTTTGTGTCTGGCTTCTTTCAGTTAGCATATCCCCTCACTTTTTTTTCTTTTTGGCAATTATTTTCTTTGTGATAAAATAGATACAACATAATATTTTCCATTTATGTGAATAGTACATTTATAATGCTCTGGAACAATAACTGCCATTTATTTCTTGAACTTTTTCATCATCCCAACAGAAGCGTTGTGTCTATTAAAAAATAGTTCCCCCCTTTTCCTTCCCCTGGTAAACTGTATTCTACTTTCTGTCTTGTATGGATTCACCTCTTCTAGGTATGTTACGTAAGTGGAATCATACAATAATTATCCTTTTGTGTTTGGCTTATTTCACTTAGCAGACTGTTTTCAGGGTTCATCCCGGTTGTAGCATATGTAAGAATTAGGTAGTTTTTACTGTGGCTGAATAATACTCCATTTTATGTTTATACTGCATTTTGTTTTGTCTGTTGATGGTTATTTTGATTTTTGACCTTTTGGCTATTATAAACAATGCTGCTGTGATCATTAACATACAAGTATCTGTTTGAATCGCTGTTTTTAATCATTTGGCATATATACCTAGAAGTGGAGGTCCTGGATCATATGGTAATTCTATGCTTAACTTTTTGAGCAAACACCAAAGTATTATCCACAGTGGCTGTACCATTTTACATTCCCACCAGCAATGTACAAGGGTTCTAATAAATTTCTCCACATCCTCACCAACTCTTGTTATTTTCTGTTTTGTCTTGTTTTGCTTTTGGTTTCTTATTTTTTAGTAATAGCCATCCAGTAATTGGAGGTGATATTTCATTGTGGTACCGAGGAATAAATTTAACAAAGAAGATGAAAAACTCACATTGAAAACTGTGAGTCCTTGTTTATTTAACTATTGATGAAAGAAACTGAAGACATAAATAAATTGAAAGACATCCCATGTTTATGGATTGGAAGACTTAATAGTGTTAAGATATCAACACTACCCAATATGATCTACAAATTCAGTTCTAATCAATCCTATCAAATTTCTAACAATCTTTTGCAGAAATGGGAAAGCAATCCTAAAATTCACATGGAACTGCAAGGAGCCCTAAATATTGAAAATAGTCTTAAAAGAGTTGAAGGATTCAAACTTCCCAATTTGAAAATTTACTACAATCCTAGAGTACTCAAAACAATATGATACTGTTATGAAGATAGACATATAGATCAATGGAATAGAAATTTTGACAGTCTAGAAATAAACCCATACATCTATGGCCAGTTGGTTTTTGACATGGGTGCCAAGGCCATTCCATGAGTAAAGAATAGTCTCTTTGACTAATCGTGCTGGGAGAACTGTATACCCTCATGAAAAAGAATGAACTGGGACCCACCCCTACCACATACCATATATAAAAATAAACTCAAGGGGCGCCTGGGTGGCTCAGTCGGTTAAGTGTTCGACTCTGTCTCAGGTCATGATCTTGCGGTTTGTGAGTTCGAGCCCTGTGTCGGGCTTTGTGCTGGGAGCCTGGAGCCTGCTTCAGATTCTGTGTCTCTCTCTCTGTCTGCCCCTCCCCTGCTCATGCTCTGTCTCTCTCTGTGTCTCAATAATAAATGTTAAAAAAAATTTTAAAAAACCCTCAAAATGATCAATGATCTTCATAGAAATTTTATAGTTTTAAAATAACTCTTCTATGATTTTAAAACTGTAACAATCTTAGAACACATGGATAAATCTTCATAACCTGCAATTTGGCAAGAGATTGTTGGATACCAAAAGCATGGGCAACAAAAGGAAACATGTAAATTCGACTCCATCAAAATTAAAACCTTTTGGGCATCAAAGGGCATTATCCAGAAAACGGAAGGGCAACACACAGAATGGTATAAAATACATGCAAATCATGTATTTGATCAGAGTTTAGCATCCAGAATATATATAAAGAACTCTTAGAACTCAACAAAAAGACAACACAATTTATTTATTTTTATTTTTATTTTTTTCAATATATTAAATTTATTGTCATATTCGTTTCCATACAACACCCAGTGCTCATCCCAAAAGGTGCCCTCCTCAATACCCATCACCCACCCTCCCCTCCCTCCCACCCCGCATCAACCCTCAGTTCTCAGTTTTTAACAGTCTCTTATGCTTTGGCTCTCTCCCACTCTAACCTCTTTTTTTTTTTTTTTTCCTTCCCCTCCCCCATGGGTTTCTGTTAAGTTTCTCAAGATCCACATAAGAGTGAAACCATATGGTATCTGTCTTTCTCTGTATGGCTTATTTCACTTAGCATCACACTCTCCAGTTCCATCCACGTTGCTACAAAAGGCCATATTTCATTCTTTCTCATTGCCACATAGTATTCCATTGTGTATATAAACCACAACTTCTTTATCCATTCATCAGTTGATGGACATTTAGGCTAAAGGACCTGAATGTGAGATAGGAAACCATCAAAACCCTAGAGGAGAAAGCAGGAAAAGACCTCTCTGACCTCAGCCATAGCAATCTCTTACTCGACACATCCCCAAAGGCAAGGGAATTAAAAGCAAAAGTGAATTACTGGGACCTTATGAAGATAAAAAGCTTCTGCACAGCAAAGGAAACAACCAACAAAACTAAAAGGCAACCAACGGAATGGGAAAAGATAGTTGCAAATGACATATCGGACAAAGGGCTAGTATCCAAAATCTATAAAGAGCTCACCAAACTCCACACCCGAAAAACAAATAACCCAGTGAAGAAATGGGCAGAAAACATGAATAGACACTTCTCTAAAGAAGACATCCGGATGGCCAACAGGCACATGAAAAGATGTTTAACGTCGCTCCTTATCAGGGAAATACAAATCAAAACCACACTCAGATATCACCTCACGCCAGTCAGAGTGGCCAAAATGAACAAATCAGGAGACTAGATGCTGGAGAGGATGTGGAGAAACGGGAACCCTCTTGCACTGTTGGTGGGAATGCAAATTGGTGCAGCCGCTCTGGAAAGCAGTGTGGAGGTTCCTCAGAAAATTAAAAATAGACCTACCCTATGTGACCCAGCAATAGCACTGCTAGGAATTTACCCAAGGGATACAGGAGTACTGATGCATAGGGGCACTTGTACCCCAATGTTTATAGCAGCACTCTCAACAATAGCCAAATTGTGGATAGACAACACAATTTAAAAATGAGCAAAGGATTGCAACATTATTTACAGTTACCAAGACATGGAAGTGTCTATTGAAAAATGAATGAATAAAGATAATAGTATATGTATGTGTGTGTATAAACAGGAATTTAAAAAAAAATTTTTTTTTAACGTTTATTTATTTTTGAGACAGAGAGAGACAGAGCATGAACAGGGGAGGGGCAGAGAGAGAGGGAGACACAGAATCTGAAACAGGCTCCAGGCTCTGAGCTGTCAGCACAGAGCCTGACGCGGGGCTTGAACTCACGGACCGTGAGATCATGACCTGAGCCGAAGTCGGCCACTTAACCGACGAAGCCACCCAGGCGCCCCTAAACAGGAATATTTTTCAGCTACAGAAAAAGAATGAAATCTTGACATTTACAACAACATGAATGGACCTTGAGGACATTATGCTAAAAGAAACAAATAATAGACAAATACCTTGTGATCTCACTTATAGGTGGAATCTTAAAAAAAAAACAACTCATAGATAAAGAGAACAGATTGGTGGTTGTCAGAGGTGGGGAGAGGGAAGGTGAAATGAGATGAAGAGCAGTCAAAAGTTATAAATTCCCAGTTACAATTGAGTCATGGGGATTTAATATACATCATGGTGACCGTAGTTATTGCATATTTAAAAGCTAAGAGAGTAGGTCTTAAGAGTTCTCAACACGAGAAAAATTGTGTAACCATATGGTGACAGATACTAACTAGACTTAGCATGGTGATCATTTCAAAACATAAATAGTGAATCATTACATTCACACAACTGATATATGTCAATTGTGCCTCAATAAATTTTTTTTTTAATGAAAAAAGGAGTTAAATAGACCTTTCTCCAAAGAAGATATACAAATGGACAAGTATATAACAGGACACTCAATATCATTATTAGTCATTAGGGAAATGCAGATCAGTATCATGATGAGATACTGTGTCACACTCACTAAGATAGCTATAATAAAAAGCCGGAAAATAATAAATGTTGGCAAGGAGATCGAGAAACAGCTGCTGTGGAAATTAGTGGTTCCTCAAAAGTTAAACGTAGAATTATCATGTGACCCACAGTTCACTTTCTAGGTGTATACCCAAAAGAATGGAAAACTGCTATTTAAAACAATCATGTGTACACATATTTGTAGCAACACTGTTCATAAAACGGATATAGCCCAAAGGTGTATCATTGAATGGATAAACAAATTGTGGTATATGCACACAATGAAATATTATTCAGCCACAAAAAGGAATAAAATACTTATACATGCTATACTATGGATGAAACTCCAAAATCTTAAGCTAAGTGAAAGAAGCCAGACACAAAGATCACATATTGTATGATTCCGTTTGTATGAAATATCCAGACTAGATAAATCCATAGAGATAGAAGGCAAATTGGTATTTGCCAGAAGGTTTGGGTGGGAAAGGAGTGAGAAACTGCTTGATAGGTAAGAGGTTTTACTTGGACTGATGGAAGTATTTTAGAACTAGATAGAATTGGTAGTTGCACAACACTTTGAATGTCCTAAATGTCACTGAATTGTTCACTTTTAAAATACTTATTTGGATTTTGCCTCAATAAATTCTATGAAGAAAAAGAGACTGGAAATGAAGGTAGAAGTCTCAAGAAAATAACACACTTAGTTTGAATGGTTGCAGTAGAAGGTGGGAATTCGGGAGAATGTATAACATCCCAGTGCTGGAACCCATTCGTTAAGGTCAGGGTAGGAGCAGAAGCAAGTGAGCTAACTTGTATGAGGAGCCTGAGAAGATTGAGAGCTCCCTCAGGGCTGGGGTTGGGCTTGTTTTTATCAAGAGTTGTGGTTGCATTGAGACAGAAATTGGAAATGTATATGGCATAATAGCTAATGAGGGTGACTCTCCCTCAAGTGAATTTTCAAGAGTGAAGGATTAAGGATGGTCTGCCTATAACTGTTGTACACAATACACTAAATACAATTGGGGGAAAAGTATAAAAATATGAAAAAATGTACCATGCAAACACTGAGCAGAAGAAAGCTGGAGTGTCTGTATTAATATCACATAAAGTAGACTTCAGAACAAGGAATAGTTCCTAGATCAAAGATTTCCTGGTAGTAGTAGGGTCAGTTCACAAAGACCTAACAATCTTAATTAGGATTGTATATATTTAGGAGTGTATGTTTCCTAACACGTGTGCTCCTAACAACAGAGGAGTGTGAAGCTGAACTGGTAGAACTGAAAGGTGCAGTGGACAAATCCACAGTTGTAGTTGGAGTCTTCAGTACTTCTGTGTCTCAGTAATTGATGAAATGAGTAACTGGAATATCTGTATGGGTGTAGAAGAACTATGCAACATTATCAACTAACTTGACCTACTTGGCATTTATGGAACATTTTACCTAATAACAGCAGAATACATATTATTTTCAAGTTCACGTAGAACATTTACAAAGATAGATCATATTCTGGGCCATAAAATTTAGAGTAAATGGAATCATACTAGGTATCTTCTTTGACTAACAGCATTCAGTTAGAAATTAATAATAGATACCTGGAAAATCCCCCAAATGTTTGGAAGTTAATGCATTTTTATCCATGTGTCAGAAAAATCTCAAAGGAAATAAGAACATATTGAATTAAATGAAAATGAAGACACAACATTATCAAAATTTGTAGGATTCACCTAAAGCAGTATGTAGTGGAAAACTTACAGCATTGAATGCTTATATTAGGAAAGGAAATAAGTCTCAAGCCAATATTCTAAGGTTAAGAAACTAGACCTAGAAGAGGAAATTCAACCTAAAGCAGGTAGAAAGAATAAGAAATAAAAAGAGTAGAAACCAGTGTAATTGAAAACAGCACAAAACGAAAATAGAGAAAATCCATGAAACCAAATGCTCGTTCTTCAAAATCATTAATAAAGTTGATAAACTTCTTTCTAGACTGATAAACTTTCTCTCTAGACTAAAGAGAGAAGAAACAGTAATCAATGTTAGGGGTAACCTTGACTTCTGACTGATACAGCCAAGTTGTCTTATATTCTGGAGCTGTTCTTCATGGTGTTCTATTTCCTTTAATTAGATTCAGTTAAACAGTTTTAACATCTAGATGACAGGTAATGTGACTTTGTTTTGAGTCAGGAAGCACATAACATAAGTTGTTCCCACTATTAGTAATACCAAGATTGATTACCTTGCTGTTTGGTTACCACAGACTCTCTGCCTTGTAAAGATAAGGTTTCTTCTTTGCGACTATTAAGTAATCTATTGGAAAATACTTTGGTACCAAATAAGTCTCTTGTCCTCTATTCACCTTGTACGTGATAGTTTTAGCATCTACTGACTGAGTTTCCAAAAGGTGATTTTCATATTTTCTCATTTTTTCTATACTTATTAGCTAATGTTCCTCTATAAAGAGACTTTTCTCTTTCTTCCTCTCTAATCTCTTTTACTCATTCACGATGGACTCTTGTATCACTCCAGCTTCATGGACTTGTGTTTAATGTTTCATATAATTTTTAGTGATTTTTAATGCTATTGTTAGAGTGATATGCCATTCTTATTTAGCAATAATATATATACACACACACATACATACATATATTAAACTTTTTTCAAATGTTTGTTTATTTTTGAAGGAGAGAAAGAGCATGAGTGGGGGACGTGCAGAGAGAGAGGGAGACACAGAATTTGAAGCAGGCTCCCGTCTCTGAGCTGTCAGTACAGAGTCCAACACGGGCTCAAACACTCGAGCTGTGATATCATGACCTGAGCTGAAGTCACATGCTTAACTGAGCCACCCAGGCACCCCTATATATATTAAACTTCTTAGCAGTTTTTAAAAGTTAACTTTATTTTTAATTAATTTTGATCATTGATGTTCTTCGGAAAGCATTTCTGCAGTACATAATTACTGAATGATTATCTTTGACAGGTCATTGATTTCATTTTATGCTGGACCTTGATAGTTTGAACTTGATGTTGTTGGTTTTCAGAAATGATCGGGTGAATTTATTACCAAATTTAGCATTTAGTACACTAAATAAAATTTAATATTTAGTATTTAGTAATACTAATTAAATATTGCATATTAAATCATCTATAAGATAAAACCAAAGCATTAAGATTAAACTGTTCCTTTAAGTATTTGTTTTACATGTTTCATGTCAGTTTTTCCAGGAAGCCCATAGAAGTAGAAGTGATCCAATGATATTTCATACAATTGTATGTTTGACTCTGTCCCTTTTGAGTGTAGGGGGGCATGGTGTATTTGTTAAACAATATATCCTGATAACCACTGTCTTTGAGTCTTGCTTGGTCTATTTAAAAGCTTTTTTGGCTTACACATAAGTGCTTATCATTCATTTTATTCTGAGTAAGTAATTTTGTCCAGCAGTCTGTTGGTTAGGATCAAGCATAAACAAGAAGAATTGTAATAGTTAAAGCTGCTGAGTGCTGAAATGACTGCAGTTTGAAGTTCTTGGGACCTTTGTACTAGGAAGTTCTTAAGGGGAAGCTAGAAAAGATTTCTTCTGACATTCCTTCCTTTTGCTGTAATTCTAGAAGAAAGCATGAAAGAATTATGTGACACTTTTAAGAACCTTACTTAAATTGAACACATGAATAAAGGTTAATAAACTAAAGACTACCAGTTTCTCAGTGGAAGTTGTGAAATCTGCACAATTTATTCTAGAGAAAGTATTTGTTCAGCAGCATTAGTAGGAATTACCCGATACCTGATTATCTAGTAGGTTTGTTTTTCTTTATGAATATGGAAGTTAATGTTTAACATCTCTTCCTGCATTCTAAACATGATTTAGCTCTACTTCAGTGACATTTTAAGAAAAAGCCAATTAATTTGTAATATTTGGTAAGTTTACATAAGTCTAAAAATTCAAATAGAGTAATGACTTTACACATTTAGTAAACTTGTAACACTTTTCATCAGTATGCTTGTAAATCTGGACAAAAGTTTTCTTCCAAAACTAATTGTGACCTTAGTCTAGATTAAATGTTTTACAGTAGTTATCAGCTTAAGTAATAAATGAGCATCCACCATCATGGAAGTAATTGTTTTCTTAACTTTTTTTTCCGCATTAAGAAAAGAATCTTGCAGTTTAAGTGTGTAAATAACCAGAGATAAACTTCCACCTTAAAGGATATATATGATTTCTTAATTTTTTTTTTTTAGTTTGTTTTTTTTTTTGACAGAAAGAGAGCACGCGAGAGAATCCCAGGCAGGCTCTGCACTGTCAGTACAGAACCTGATAGGGCTTAAACTCAGTAACCTTGAGATCATGAACTGAGCCAAAATCAAGAGTTGGACACTTAACCGACTGAGCCCCAGGGATGTATATAACTTTTAAGATGTTGGGAACAAGTCATTTTAAAAGGATATACCAATTATTCAAAAAAATATTCAGTGTGGTAGATCTTTAAATAGTACATCCATATTGCTTGGATTTTTAAAAAATAACTATTTGGAGCATGTGGTAGAGGAAGTTACAGACTTTTTTGGGATTCATATGCTGAAGCTGAGAGCAAGATACAGATTCTTTTTTAAATTGAAGTACAGTTGACACATTAAGTTAGCTTCAGGTGTACAACCTCATGATTCAGGAATTCTATACATTACAAAACGCTTACCCACAATAAAAGTGTATTACAGTATTATTGACTACATTCCTTATGCTGTACTTTTCATCCCTGTGACTTGTTCATTTTGTAACTGAGAGTTTGTACTGTTTGATCTTCTTTACCTCTGTCACCCATCCCCCACACTCTTCCCTTTGGTAACCACCAGTTCTCTATGAGTCTGTTTCTATGATTTTTTACTTAATTTTTTTCTTTCTGTTTTTGTTTTGTGGTATAGACTCCTACTCTGGACTACTTGCCTTGTGTAATAGTTTTTTCAGGTGCTTTGTAGAAATGTACCATATTTCCATGCTAGTATAAATTGTGGTTATTTTTGAAACAAATAGATTTTATAGGCTGTTTTTGCAGTCTTCAGTTACCACTACCCATGTTAACATAAAGTATATAATAGAGGGGAGTTTTGTTGTTGTTGTTATTTAATCAGAATGTAGTTGGCATTAGTGTCAATAGTACATGATGATTCAACAGTTCCATACATTATGAAATGCTCACTACAATAAGTGTAGTTATCTGTCACCATGCAAAGTTACAATATTATTATTGACTATATTCCCTGTGCTGTACTTTTCGTGTTGTTGTTTTTTAAACCAAGAGTTGACTAATTTATTCAGCAAATATTGTTTGCTCACCTACTATAAAAAGCGCAGTTTAGTTATGACAATGCAGTAGCACATCAGCCAAACTTGCTGTCATTGATTGTATATATAGAGGTAGATATTTTAGAAATTAGTTACAGGGACACCTGGCTGGCTCAGTGGGTTAAGTGTCTAACTTCAGCACAGGTCATGATCTCACGGCTCTTGAGGTCAAGCCCCACTTTGGGCTCTGTGCTAACAGCTCAGAGCCTGAAGCCTGCTTTGGATTCTGTGTCTCCCTCTCTCTGCCCCTTCCCTCCTCATGCTCTGTCTGTCTCTCTCTCTCAAAAATAAACAATAAAAAAAATACACAGTTAATTGTTTAATTAAAGTTGTGATAAAAACTACAAAAAAGAATACAGAGTTCCATGAAGCGTGTGGGTTCCTAAATAGAACATATAATGAACAGGTTTTGAACTCAGTTGCTTGATTTATAATTAAATTCAGGTGATATTTGATATATCTGTGTAGACAGTCCTTTTTCCAATTTGGATTTTTTTTCATAATATAAGAAACCACTCCACTAAACACAAATTTTTGCTTTTCACTGTATCACTCACATAGTCTTCAAACATTGAATGTGAGAATTCATTTTTTTGTTTTACTCAAGACACAAACAAAAAAGATTACTAAGTGTTTTCCGACTCACTTTTGTAATTTTTGTAATGCCAGAAGAGCATATGGAGTTGAAAAACAGAGGCTTCACCTACTAAACAAAATTCTATTTCATTGGAGTGGTATTGCTGGTGTCACAGAAACATTGAGATTTCATTGACAAAGGTGAACTTGATGTTAAATGTAGAGAAGTCATTCATTTTTTGTTTTAATTTTTTTTAAGTTTGTTTATTTTGCAAGAGACAGCATGAGTGGCAGGAGGTTGGGGGGGCAGAGAGAGAGGGAGAGAGAAAATTTCAAGCAGGCTCCACAGTGCCAGCACAGAGCCTGACACGAGGCTTAAGCTAATGAAACTGCGAGATCATGACCTGAGCTGAAACCAAGAGTCGGACACTTAACTTACTGAGCCACCCAGGTGCCCTGAGAAGTCATTCATTATTTATAGACTTTTAAATAAATTGTCGCTTGCTGACTTACCAGCCATCATAACTGTAGCAGTTTTCATTTGATAAACCATATATTTGTCCAGGTTACGAATGTGAATATGAAATACACTTTTCTAAGAATTTTTTATTTTTTATTTTTTTTAAGATTTTTTGAATGATTTTAATTTATTTTGAGGGAGAGAGAGAATGTGAGTGGGGGAGGAGCAAAGGGAGAGAGAGAATCCTAAGCAGGTTCTGCGCTTTTTATTGCAGAGTCTGACAGGGGCCTCAATCCTGTGAGATCATGGCCCCAGCCCGTATCAAGAGTCGGTTGCTTAACTAACTAAGCCACCCATGCCCCCGTAAGAATTTGTTATAAGAACCTTATGTGAGATGTTTACATTATTTTTAGATGCTTATATATTTTTAAATGTTTATTTATTTATTTACAGAGATAAGAGCGGGGGAAGGCCAGAGACAGGGAGGGAGGGAGAGAGAATCCCAAATAGGCTCCATGCTCAGTGCAGACCCCATTGCTGGCCTTGATCCCACAACTCGTGAGATCATGACCTGAGCGGAAATCAGGAGTTGGACACTTAACCAACTAAGCCACCCAGGTGCCCCAAGATGCTTATATTTAAAAAAAAAAAAAATTTTTTTTTAACGTTTATTTATTTTTGAGACAGAGAGAGACAGAGCATGAACGGGGGAGGGTTACAGAGAGAGGGAGACACAGAATCTGAAACAGGCTCCAGGCTCTGAGCTGTCAGCACAGAGCCCGATGCGGGGCTCGAACCCACGGACCATGAGATCATGACCTGAGCCAAAGTCGGACGCTTAACCGACCGAGCCACCCAGGCGCCCCAAGATACTTATATTTTTAATACTATACCGTTAATTCTTAGAACAGTACATATTAAAACAGTATATTAATTGCCTTAATAATATTTCATCCCTCATGTGGCTTAAAGATTAAGAACATGGGCTCTGTAGTCCATACTCCCAATTAACAGAACTGCCAATTGCTGTGTGACTTTTTAGTTTCCTTATTAGGAAAGTAGAGGTTGTAGTGAAAGTTAGATGAGAATACAATGCACTTAAGGGGTGCCTGCCGCTTAATGAACACTCAGTAGATACAAGTCGCTATCATCTTTGTTGTTACCATAAACTTTAAAACCAGGTTTATAGTGAGTGGAAGAGGAACATTTTAAAACAGAACAGCTGTATCAGAAATGGTCAAGGTTTGGACACAGTGTGATAGGTGCTGTTAAACCTCTGAGCTTGGCTTTGATGTTTCTCTTCCTTCCTCTCAAAAGTTGATCATTCTTTTCCTGATCTCAAGTCAACTTCATGAAAGTCCAGTTTTTGTTTTGGTTTATATTTAAGTTTTTGCTGTTATGTTGTTGGTTTTAGGATTTTAGTTTTTTGTTTTTTCTTTGTCTATTTGGTCTGGAAAAATTATAGAATGAGGTAGACCAGCCATGCTCAGTTCTCCTAAATAGACATGGAACTAGGAAGTTTTGCCTCACAGTGTTCACCTGTTTCACAGCCTCTACCCCTCATGGCACTTGTCCTGGTAAGGAAGTGACAATACCCACCTTTGCTGCAGTTTTTTTTTTTTTTCAGGCTTTGTAGTGCCAGTCACCTTTCCTGACATCTCCTTTTCCAGTGTGAGTGAGTTAAAAGGCTTCAACAAACAAACCTCTGTTTTATAAATAACATTTTCTTTTTTCCTGTGTAAAATGAAAAAAAAAAAAAACCCAAACACTGAAACAGGTAGTTTACAGTCCACAGCAGCATATGTTAACATTGCCACTTTGATGCCAGTTCTTCCACTCACTGGTTGTGTATACTTAATCAGGGTACTTCTTTAGTTCTGTGTATAATAGAGGCTTGCTGAGACTTAAGGAAGTTGATACTCTACAGTAATACCTGGCACATAATGAGTGCTCAATGGTACCTATTATTAGGATTAATGTTAACATTATTCCATTATTCTACCAGCTTGCTTGAGAAATGTCATAGGCTGTTAGTAATAAAAACCAAAACTTAGAGGTAAATCTGACTTGGCAAAATTTTTAGTAGACTACACACTGACATAAGTATCACTTTCCTGACCATATTTAGATCTGCAAAGATTTGAAACAAGAAGAAATAAATTTGAACCAAAAAAAATTGGAAATGGTAGAAATAACAACCAAAAAAGAGTTAAATTGCAGAAGCTATAATGGGTCGAATTTGAAATGGACCAAAACCCAAAGAACAATAAAACTTCTAAATCAATATATTTAATCTTATTTGTAAAATTTACCCTATATTACTCAAGGTTCTCCAGAGAAACAATCAGTAAGACACATACATAGTTTTATTGAGAATAATTGACTCATGTCATTATGAAGGATAATAAGTCCCATGATCTACCCTCTGTAGGAAAGCTAGTGGTGTAATTCTAGTTCAAGTTCAAAGGCCTAAGAGCCAGGGAAGCTGATGGTGTGAATTCCAGTCCAAGGGTAGGAGAAAACCGATGTCCCAGCTCAGGCAGGCAGCAAGGGAATGTATCTTCCACTTTTTGTTCTGTTCAGGCCCTCAGTGGAATGGATGATGCCCAATGACATTGGGAGGGCAATGTACTAAGTATTCTGGAAGCACCCTCAGAAACACCCAGAAGTAATGTTTTAATCTGGACCCCGTGGCCTAGTCAAGTTGACACAAAAAATTAACCATGGTAAGTCCAACCCTTGTCAACTTCACAACCATGTGCATCTCCTTAAACCATACTTATTTACATAAAGACAGCAACAAGGTCATAATTCTGCCTAACATGATACGGTTATCCTGTGCGCAACTGAAAATGCACTAACACCTTCCCCTGAAAAGAAGTTAATGTCTTTCAGTAATGTTTTCCCTTCTTGATATCCTATAACTTAAATACTCTGATGTAAAATTAACAATAAATACTTTGATATAAAGTCCCTGCATCTTATATGATAAGAAAATAAAAGAGGAAAGAAAACACATATTCTTTGCAAAATTAGAAGGAAGTACTCTTGACAATAACAGTCCTCATTTCTGTCATGTGATTGTAGCTTATATTTATAACTGTCTTCTACCCACTCTGTATTCCCTTCACTTTCAACAAGCACTTCAGCTGGTCATGATTTTTTGCCTGGTGAGGTAATCCAGACCTTGATTCCTGAAGGGTCTGGGCCATTAGTAATCCTTCCTGGTTTTGCATTGACCTTAATCACAGGGTGTGGTAATACTAAGAGACTCTCTAAAGGACCTTCTTGTGTTCCAGTTTTGTTTCCACCTCTTGATTCCTGGATTTGTGAATCCTGATTGTGGAAGAAAAAGCACCACATAGTGGATTCAGAGCACATTCATCATTCTGGAGAACCTTGCCCCAGCCCTGCAAGATACTGCCATTTAGCTGGCACTGTCATTTAGTCTTCAAAAGGTCATTCCACCGTTTTGTCAACCCAGCTGCTTCAGAATGTTAGAAAACGTGTCAAGACTAGTGAATTCCATGAGCATGGGCCCATGCTTTGTAGAATAATATGATGATGGATAAGGCATTCTGTAAGTCCATAGGTGATAGGTTTTTTTTTTTAATTTTTTTTTCCAACATTTATTTATTTTTGGGACAGAGAGAGACAGAGCATGAACGGGGGAGGGGCAGAGAGAGAGGGAGACACAGAATCCGAAACAGGCTCCAGGCTCTGAGCCATCAGCCCAGAGCCTGACGCGGGGCTCGAACTCACGGACCGCGAGATCGTGACCTGGCTGAAGTCGGACGCTTAACCGACTGCGCCACCCAGGCGCCCCGATAGGTGATAGTTTTGATAAAAGCATTGTGACAAGTGCAGGGAGGGCAAATTCTTATCTGGAGTAAGTGTCTATTCCAATAAGAACAATGCTGCCCCTTTCATGATAAAAGCAGTCCAGTGTAAGTAACCTGCCTGCCACCAGATAGCTGGCAAGTTACCCCAGTGAATGGTGTCATATCAGAAGCTCAGTGTTGGTCTTTGCTCTTGGCAGAGTGGACTCTCATCAGTGACCATAACCTTGGTGAATGGAAGTCTGTGTTGCTGAGATGCATAACCTCCATCCCTCCCACCATGGCTGCTATGTTCATAAGCCTATTGGACAATGTTGGGTGGCTGAGGAAAGAGGCTGACTGGTAACCACCGAATGGGTCATCTTATCCAATTAATTTTTAAAATTCTCTGCTGAGGTCACCCTTTGGTGAGCATTCACAGGGGAAACAAATAAATGTCTTTTTGTTTTTTAGCCCATTGAAAGAGGTCTGTCTATATCTTCCCCAGATTTGTTAACAATTTTCCCTTCCTCTACATTAAACTAAGGCACGTCTGGCATTTCCAGTTCATTCGCTGTGAGCCACCTTTTGGTCCATTTTTCAGCCAACCAAACAAATGCCAGAACTTTTTCTAACTCCCTAAGCCGCAACAATAAATGAAGAGCCTATATGAATATTAAGAATGATTCCAATGAAAGTACTTTTTGTCCGATAAAAATGCATATGACTATAAGTGGACAGGAATAATTGCCATATAGGAAGTTGATAATTGGGTGAAATTAACTTAGTGGTGTTAGGTTCATTCTGAATATTTTTTTTAAGTATATCAATGCTTGTATAATTTTCATTAACATATTTGTATTAATAGACACGGAATCAAAACTTCCTCAAGCTCCAAACAATAGGGTCAGAAAACATCTACTTGGTGCAGGTGGTAGAATTGTAAAAATGCCCGTGTTTATTATAATTTACTATGGTATGTAACACAAAATATTGAATAATGCTGTAAGTGCTACAATAGTTAGGAGGGAATTTATGTGGGGCGCCTGGGTGGCTCAGTTCCTTGAGTGTCCGACTTCGGCTCAGGTCATGATCTCCCGGTTTGTCAATTCCAGCCCCATGTTGGGCTCTATGCTGATAGCTCAGAGCCTGGAGCCTGCTTCGGATTTTGTGTCTCCTCCTCTCTCTGCCCCTCCCATGCTCATGCTTCTGCTCTGTCTCTGAATAATAAATAAACGTTGAAAAAAAAATTTTTTTTAAGGGAATTTATTTAAGAATATAGCAGTAGTTCAGAGAAAGGGCATGAATAAAAACAATGACAATGAAGATGGAGAGGAGCAAGCAAATTCAAGAGATACCTGGAAGAAAAGGTTTGGGTATGTTATGGGTTGACTAGAAGAGGGAAAGTTTTGGCTTGGCCAATTGTTAGATGGTGGGATCCTTAGCAGAAATAGTATATACACGAGGAGGAAAAGATGGGGAGTTGACTTGTAACATGTTGAATGTGAGGTGAATATGCAGGCAACCAGACAGAGAAAACCAGTAGCTAGTTGTAAATACGGATCTATAGCTTAGTAGAAAGATCTGGGCTGAAAATACAGATTTGAGTTTATATACTCTGTGTATCTATGTGTGTACTGTCCCTAGAGTTTCATCATATTCTCCTTCTTACCTTCTCTCTCTCCTTCTACTTTCCCCTTTTTACTGTTATATAGATTTTCCTTGGCAAATTCATCCACTGCCTATACTGACTACATAGAGATAACAGCTA
This sequence comes from Prionailurus bengalensis, assembly GCF_016509475.1. NCBI lineage: Eukaryota > Metazoa > Chordata > Mammalia > Carnivora > Felidae > Prionailurus > Prionailurus bengalensis. The sequence goes on along the minus strand of NC_057345.1, from coordinate 78,878,822 downwards.
ATACAGCCTATACATACAGACTATATTGGATAGCGGATTAAATCACATAGGATGAATCTACAAAATAAGAAAACAGAAAGATTAAGAGAAAACACACAATATTGAAACCCTGGGGACTGATAGACACATACACATATACATGTACATATAATCGTACATACCTGTATGAAGTAGCAGAATTGGCAGAGGCAACAGAGAAGATAGGCAGTAGAACTATGGAGGAGTAGCACCTCAAAATTGAAAAAGTTTTGGGGCGCCTGGGTGGCGCAGTCGGTTAAGCGTCTGACTTCAGCCAGGTCACGATCTCGCGGTCCGTGAGTTCGAGCCCCGCGTCGGGCTCTGGGCTGATGGTTCGGAGCCTGGAGCCTGTTTCCGATTCTGTGTCTCCCTCTCTCTCTCTGCCCCTCCCCCGCTCATGCTGTGTCTCTCTCTGTCTCAAAAATAAATAAACGTTGAAAAAAAAAATTAAAAAAAAAAAGTTTTAAGAATGGTCAGTCAAATTCAGTAGACTATACAGTGAAGGTAAGAGCTGAATAAAAGGGCTTTCCATTGAGTTTTTTTATACCATTACTGGGTATTGATGTTGTTAGTGATTGGAACAGTTTCAGTACAGGATGAGAACTAAAGCTAGTTTACAGTGGATTAAGAAACAACCCTGAACTCAAAGGGAAATATGAAAGGAGAAATAAGATGTGTAAACTATGGAATTTAGAATTTATTCCTTGAACAATAGAAGATAATTCGATGTTTTATAAATTTTATTGATAAAAATGTGTCCCCAATGTTAGTATAGTTTTTTTTGTGCTTAGTTATATCAATTGGTTTATACCAGAGCAGTGATTTCATTCTCATATAGATCATTTGGGTTTGATGTTTTCCTGGGTATCTCCTAATATAAAATTGTGGCAAACAAACCCGAACTACAGTTGTCAGGGCTTTAGATTAAGGCAAAAAATTCTAGTATTACTCATGAAATAACCATGATCTCATTAAACAAAAAATATGGCGCTTCCAGTTTGGATGTGGTCATTACAAAAGAGTGCCTTTTCCCTATTTAGCAAGGTAAGTATTTACTAAAGTGATAATACCTGCCACACATGTACTCCTTACATAGAAATACTGTTTTAATGGTGCCACAAAATTACTAGAAGAAACAATGTGTAATACATTGAATTAAAAAGTCCTCATTTTGTTTAGTAAGTGAACTATTAATTTTTAAAAATCATCTTTTTGGGTAACTGGAGAAAGCGAATATCATGTTTTAATTAAGCATTTACTAGTTTTAAAATAAAGTTTTAATTTGACATCTGTCTTATTCCTAATATATTGAAGAGTGAAAGGAACTAATCTTTACTCAAGCTAGTTCAATAGGAGGTGGTTCTCTGGGATTTTCTTTTTCTTTACTGTGTAAATTAAATGGGAAATAATAGTTTCTTTTAGGAAGTCTTACATAATGGTGAATTATATGTCTTTTGCTTTTTAAAACAGCATTTTATAGAAACTAGTTTAAAAAGCGATTTCTTAAATGGCTGCATTGGTGTTCACATTAAAAAGCAAGAAGGGAAATGGAAAGGTTTCATGCTTCCATGGTTAATTTCCTTGTGCAGCAACTCCTTTCTCTGTTTCTAGCAGTGATTTTCATGCATATCCTTAAAGAGATCTACATTTCTAAGAGCAAATACATTTTTATTCTGTTGCAATTTAGGATGGTTCATATTACTATGGATGCCTTATTTTTATTTCTGTTACATTAAAAGAGAATTTTCAGTTAAATATTTACTTTTTTTTATACTGTGTACTTCTGTAGCATGTAACAGTGCTGTCCCATAGCAATATAATGTGAGCCACATATGCATTTTAAAATGCCATTTTAAAATGAGTACTTAATAATTATAGATGAAATTAATATTCTTAAACTCTGTATGTAAAATATTATTTCAACCTTTAACCAATATAAAAATGCTTAATGAGGTGATTTTGCCTTTTTATTTCATATTAAGTCTTAAAATTCAGTTTGTATTTTACATCCTTTCTCAGTATGGACTAGCCACATCCTTTCTCAGTATGGACTATTTCAGCCCACATTTCAAGTGCTCGGTAGCCACATGTGGCTAATGGCTACCCTACTGTACAGAGCACATTCTTAGTATTAGTATTAGAGTCAGAACAAATTCTTAGTATTTGGATGGATGGGAAAATAAAAGGAGACATTTATCTCCCATGAATTAGATTTGTTTAGTATAATATAATTTAGTATAATTTGTTTAGTATAGTTACCAACACAAAATAATGTGCTCGTCTTTATAGATACCAAGCCTGGACTTTTTTATTCCTTGGAAAATCATTTGGAGGAGATAAGCTGGAAGTAGTGGGTAGATGGAACTTTTACATTTGGTTACCCTTAATAACTGTATTGTGTAATTGCATTTATTTTTATTGTATGTATATGTTCATACTTCTGTGGAATTTCATCATACGTCTATAACTTGTAGCATAAATGCAATTCCAACTACAATGAAGATTTTGTGCTGCAACTAGAGAAGGAATTGGTCCAAGCTCGTCTGAGTGAAGCTGAGTCTCAGTGTGCACTAAAGGAGATGCAGGATAAAGTCCTGGATATAGAGAAGGTGAGAACAATATAAATAGTGTCACTCCCAAATTAGAGGGGACATGTGATAAGATGAATTTATTGAGCAGTTAAATTGGACTTGGTGTTTTCATACATTGGAAACCTTACATACTAGTTACTAAGAGAGGAAAGGACAAAGAAAATGAGATTCTCAGTTATTCTTTGTTGTTGCCATACTACTCAAAGCCCCTTTTTTTTAAGGATTAAAAAAGCAAAACAAAAAACATTAGAGCCCTTTTAGAGGAAGACAAGCAGGGTAATGTTGATATGAATAATACTTAAACGTTGAAGAAGAGAAACTTAGGGAATACATATTAATGGTTGTCTTCAAATATTATAGTATCTTCATCTAGTGGGATATGACTAATACATAAATGTGTCAGAAAAAATTTCATCTGCGTGTAACTGTTAAAACTTTGCTAGCTATCGGGCGCCTGGGTGGTACAGTTGGTTAAGCGTCCGACTTCAGCCAGGTCATGATCTTGCGGTCCATGAGTTCTAGCCCCGCGTCGGGCTCTGGGCTGATGGCTCGGAGCCTGGAGCCTGCTTCCGATTCTGTGTCTCCCTCTCTCTCTGCCCCTCCCCGTTCATGCTCTGTCTCTCTCTGTCCCAAAAATAAATAAACGTGGAAAAAAAAATTTTTTAAAAAAAAGAAATAGAAATGCTTTTAGATTTCTTGTAACTCTCAGACTTGAGAGTCTGTGTTCCAGATCACAAACTCTGAATCTCTTTTTTGTCCTCTATGAAATCATTGATGGCTTGGGCTCTATGTTAAGTGTTCTTTTTATCTTTATAGTATCTAGCTATGTGAATAAAAGCCTGAGCGCTTGGGTGGCTCAGTCAGTTAAGTGTCTAACTCTTGGTTTCTGCTCAGGTCACGATCTCACTGTTTGTGAGTTCGATCCCTGCATTGGGCTTTCTGCTGACACAGAGGCTTCTTGGGATTCTCTGCATCCCTCTCTCTCTGCCCCTTCCCCACCACCCCTACTCCCGCCTATCTCTCAAAATAAATATAAATAAATTAAAAATATTTTTTGAAAAGCCTCATAAATAATGAACATGACAGATAGCTTCAAGTTGTTCTTATTTTCTTTATGAACTAAAGCAGGTGTAACTACCATCAGTAGTGGAATAATTTTGCTAGAAATCTGATTGCTATTTTTACACTATTTTTGGAGAATTTTTTCTCCTATTGAGAAAAAAGCCAGCAAGAATGCTGTAAAAAAATGTATAACAGAATATTTGGTTTCTAAGTCGGAGTACCTTGGGTTCTGTGATGTAGATAAGAATCTGGATCTTTCAGTTTTGAAAATTTGGAATTTGAAAATTTGGAAGAAGTATCCTTGGGTCCAATTTAATAATGGATTTCTTGGGGTGCCTGGGTGGCTCAGTTGGTTGAGCGACTGACTTAATTTCGGCTCAGGTCATGATCTCACAGTTATGAGATCAAGCCCTGCATCAGGCTCCATGTGGAGACCACTTGGGAGTCTCTCTGCCTGTGTTCTGCTCACATGTGCTTGCACATGCATGCATGCTCTTTCAAAATAAATAAACAAGCTTTAAAAAAAAAATTATAAAAGTAGATTTCTTAAGCAGCTATGTTGGTATTTATGTTATAGAGTAGAAAGGAAATTAGAAGGCTTCATGCTTCCTATGGTTAATTTCTTTGTGTAGGAAATACAGGAATTCTTTGTGTAGGAATATATAGTAAATTTCTGGTTTTCAATTGGAAGATATTTATAGTCCGTCATAAAAATGTGTAGTTGGCAAGAATAACTTTATTATCTGTGTGGGCTAAAATCTTCATCCTACCATGAAATATTTTAGATAGGAAATTTCACAGATTCAGGACTTGAAATCTCAGTAGTACTTAAGTTTACCTAAGGAGCTTTTACTGGAGCCTAATTCAGGATCTCTTGGTCATGGCACAGAGCAATGTAATAGGGGCTACACTGTATTCCAAGATGTGTCTGTCAGTATGGTAAGGAATCAGTCTAAATCTTGTACTCTTGAAGCAAATATTTAGATCACCTTGGTGTTAATTTCTTAATCCTGATATAAATAGTGGCTAATGTACAAAGATTTTATACTCCTTTCCAAAGTAACATGCTGAAAAAATACAACAAAAAGGATTTTGGACTCTTCTTTTCCATAAATCTTTAAAATGTAAATGTTGTTCATGCTTTGTTTGGAGACCTAATCAGAGGTTAGTAAGCTTATTGTCATGTTGAAAAACATTTTTAATCATGTTGCTTCAAAACGCTGATTAGTGTTTTACTAATAAAGCAGAGTTAGACTTTCTGTGTCCTCAAAATTAAGCGCAATTACCCTCATACATTCCTGGTGGGATTGTAAAACAGTGCATTGGCTTTGGAAAAGCTTGACAGTTTCTTAAAAAGTGCAAAATTAGCTTCTGCTCCAGCAATTCTCCTTAGTATAAAACTCAAGAGAATTAGAAACCGGGTCCATACAAACACTTTTACATTAATATTCATGGCAGCATTTCATAATGACCGAAAAGTGGAAGCAACCTAAATGTCTGTCATTGGATGAATGGATAGATAAAATGTAGAATATACATAAAATGTAGAATATACACACAGGGAATATTATTTGTCAATAAAAAGCAATGAACCTTGAAAACATAAGTGAAAGAAGCCAATCATAAAAGGCCACATTTCATTTGCATGAACTGTCCAGAATAGACAAATTCATAAAGACAGAAAGTAGACTAGGGGTTGGCTGGGGGTTGAGGGAGGGAAAATGTGAGTGACTGCTAATGGTTATAAGGTTTCTTTTTGTGGTGATTAAAATGTTCTGAAAGCAGATTGTGATGATGGTTGTACAATCCTGTGAATACTCTTAAAACCAGTGAAGGGTAAGTTTCATGGTTTGTGATTTATATCTCAGTAAAACTGTAAAATGAAGTGCAGTTACATATGGGCCAAAATAGCTTATTATATATGTTTTATTTTATTTTTTTAATTAACAAAAATCCCAAGTTATGTTTTTTCTGGCTTTAGAGAAACAACTCCTTTCCTGATGAGAATAACATTGCAAGGCTTCAGGAAGAACTCATTGCTGTGAAACTGAGAGAAGCAGAAGCTATTATGGGTTTGAAAGAACTTAGACAACAGGTCAAGGATTTAGAGGAACACTGGCAGGTATATCAGTATATTTTTGCATGCTTTTTAGAAAGTGGGTAAAACCGGAGTATCCAATTTGTGTGAGTCTGAAGTAGCTGATGATCAACACCAGGATTTGAGTTTAAAGTGAGAAAGTTTCTTGAAATGTAAAAATCTGAGAGCACTTATAAGTTGAAAGTACCTTCAAGCTGCTTCTCCCTTTTAAATCCTCATAAATAAATAAAAGATAAAATAGAAATCAAGTCACATTGTTGTTACTGTATATCATTGTGATTTATATAACTTCTTCTAAAGAAAGAAAAGAAAATTTTCCTTTATATAATATATACAGCACATATTTCTTCTGCTGATGCTAAATCCATTGATCAGTATGAAACAGCCCAAGGGTGATACCAGTATAAATTTGTCTATACATTCGTAACCTCTTTTGAAAATTGGTTATCTCACAAAATAAATCAGTCACTTATATGTCCTCAAATTTATTCACATATGAGGGAAACTCTTGACAAGGAACAAAAAAAAACAATCTAGAAGATTCTGTGGTGGCTCAGTTGATTAAGCATTAGACTTGGGCTCAGGTCACGATCTCCTGGTTTGTGAGTTTGAGCCCCGCGTCAGACTCTATGCTGACAGCTCAGAGCCTGGAGCCTACTTCGGATTCTGTGTTTCCCTCTCTCTCTCTGCCCCTCCCCTGCTTGTGTTCTGTCTCTTTCTCTCTCTCAAAAATAAATAAACATTAAAAAAAAAAAAAAAAGAATCTAGAAGACAGAAGGGAGAGCGGAAAGAAGAAAACAGTATATACCATTTCAGAGTAGTGACTTTGGTTTGAATTTGGGGTGTGGCTACATCTAGCAAAGACTGAAATTAGTCCTTGACATTACCATAAATGTATCAGGCAGCAATAAACTGGAAATTAAGAACAACAAAACTGATCCTTCACCATGGATATTTTGAGAACACTCCTAATATTACCTCCATAATTCATGAATAGCCCCATTTTTTTCTTTGCTTGGGATTTAGTTAACATTGTGGAAATCTCTCTTATAAAAAATTGAGGGTGAAAATTATATTCTTTACAATAATCAATCCATAGTATAAACAGATTTGAACTATATCTGAGCTTGTATTCCAGATCTGCCACTTATTGGCTTTGTGACCTTTCTGAAGTTACTTAATTGCCATTTCTGTTTTCTGACCTGTATAATGAAGATAATAGTTGCCTAACTTTTAAGGTTTTCTGGGGATTAAATAAAATAATGTATACATAATGCTTAATATAGTACTGGGCATGAAGTAAGTGCTCAGGAAAGTTAGCTCTTATTTTGATACTAGGAATATGTGTTGTAACCTAATTTTTTGTCTTTCAGCGCCACTTAGCTCGTACTACTGGGAGGTGGAAAGATCCACCAAAGAAGAATGCTGTGAATGAGTTACAGGATGAACTGATGACGATTCGACTTAGAGAAGCTGAAACTCAGGCAGAAATAAGAGAAATAAAACAAAGGATGATGGAAATGGAAACACAGGTATGATGGGAAAGCCCAATAGCTTTAAAAAATAACATTACCAGATCAAAAGTTTATGCACAGGTTATATCATCCCTAGAATAGAGCCAGAAGAATAGAGCTAAAAATCTAGACTGTAATTTCCTAGCCCAAATGGAAAGGGCTAAAAATTGTAGTCTTTGATATCAGAGATTTAATGTCTTCTTTGACCCAGTCAGCAAAGCTTAAGCAAGTCATAAAACTATACATTATTAACTTTGTTGCCTTGTTGTACAATTTGAGAGAAAATATTCACGTAGAGCAAATTTTTTCAACCTTGACTCTATTACCAGATAATTCTTGAACCAGATGATTCTTTATTGTGGGGACTGGCCTGTGCATTGTAGGATGTTTAGCAGCATCCTTGTCCTCTACCTACTAGGTCCCAGTAGCACTGTGGTTCTCACCCCAGGTTTTGACCAAAAGCATCTCCACAGATTGCCAGATGTCCCCTGGGGGCAAAATTGCCCCTCATCGAAAACAGTTGGTGCAGAATATAATGTGAATGATGCTTCCTTATATGTAATGTGGTAACTCTGAGCAGTTAATTCCAAAATTATACTTCTTTCTAAGTCTTCTCTTTCTGTGATAAATTCTGTCTTAAATATACTTGACTTAACATTTGCACAGTCCTTTTTAATGAGCCTATTTGCATTATAAAGTACATTTGGTTTTTATGTGGTACATTTGTGTGGACCACATTCTGGATTCTCTGTAATGTTATTTGGTTTTCAAAATAGTCAGTAGGGGGCATAGTTAACTCATGTATCATTCTGTATATATATGTGCAAAATGATCATCCCAACTTTAACATGATAACATGAATCTGTAAATCCTTTAGATTAAATAGATTTTGTTTTATGTTGTTCAAAGTTATTTTCTTGTATTTTTCATTACAATTGACTATAACAGTGAAATTACGAAAAGTAGAAATCCAGTTTTTATAATTGAAAGTTTTATTTTTATAACAGATTTTATCTCATTGTACACATTAAAGATAGAAACACAGCTTTTAAGCCAGTGTTCAGGTTTTGTTTCACAGTGGTGAATGAATGAAATCAATGAACGTAATTTTCAGAACTGTTGAATACAAAGGACTGTTTAGTCACCAGAGAGAACTTAACTGAAAAATCAGTTGCACAAACTACACTTAATATAATTCACAATATGACATGATGGATATTAACTAATAATTTCATACTATATGTAAGTCAGGTTATTATGTTGTACACCTTAGACTTACACAGTGCTGTATATCAATTATATCTCAATAAAACTGGAAAAATGTTTAATTTAGAAATCTGGTAACTAAAGAGTTTGATAGAAACTGCTATGGAAAATAGGAGGGGGAATTAATTCCAACTAGATGGTTTAGGGAAAGGCTTCCTAAGGAATTTGTATTTTGAACTGTACCTGACGGAGTGTAATTTTGGATGCATTTTGATGAAAGAGAAATGGTGTAAGGCACTTGTTCCTAAATGCCAGTGCTTGAACTGGTGATGATTCATATCTAACGTCCAGATGAAGAGATTTGTCCTTGTTGATACATGTAGTGTCAGTTCCTTCATTTTAGTGACTTTCAGAAAATACCACCTAGTAAGTACACCTTAGTTTATTGAGCCACACTCTTCCTTCTTTGTACCAGTTTTTGCTATTACAAATAATGCTACTCTGAATATTATTGCACCTGTTTCCTTGTGTATAGCTCTACGAGTTTCTTCAGTACCGGGATTCTTATCTTTTTTTGTATGCTATGAACCCCTTTGGCAGTCTGAAATCTCCAGATCCTTTCTCCAAATAATGTTTTTAGGGGTGCCTGGGTGGCTCAGTTGATTAAGCGTCCAACTTTAAAAAAAAATTTTTTTTTAACGTTTATTTATTTTTGAGACAGAGAGAGACAGAGCATGAACGGGGGAGGGTCAGAGAGAGGGAGACACAGAATCTGAAACAGGCTCCAGGCTCCGAGCTGTCAGCACAGAGCCCGACGCGGGGCTCGAACTCACGGACCGCAAGATCATGACCTGAGCCGAAGTCCGCCGCCCAACCGACTGAGCCACCCAGGCGCCCCAAGCGTCCAACTTTTGATATTGGCTCAGGCTCAGGTTGTGATCTCACACTAGTAGGATAAAGCCCCACCTTGGGCTCTGCACTGAGCTTGGAGTGTGCTTGGATTTCTTTCTCAACCCTCTCTGCCCCTCCCCTTCTCGTGCTCTCTTTCTCTATCTCAAAATAAATAAAAAATGTTTTTTCATGCATAAAGTAAAATACATAGGATTGCAAAACAAGCCAGTTATATTGAGGTACAGTTCTCAAAATACTGAAAAATAAACAAGTTTATGATATAGAACACATACAGGGACATACACAACACATTGCAGGATTAGGTTTTTAGTATTTTAGATTTTTCTTACCTACGTTAGAATGTAGTATAATTTTCCTTTTGGGGGATACTCTCCTAGGTTTGGTATGAAAGTTATAATAAGTTCATGGAATAAATCAGATTGTATTTTATCTTTTTATTTCTACAAAATTTTGTCTAAGATTAGAATTACCTCTTGAATATTTGCTGGAATCCATTCCTTTAAATAGTCTTATCTTTTTGTCTTGTTTTTTTGGGAATAGTAACTATTGATCCTACTTATTGAAGGCTTATAGACCTTTTCAGGTGTTCTGTTTGTTCTTGAGTCTCATTTGGTAAGACGTGTTTGCTTGGGAAGACACATTTCATCTAAACTTTCAAATTCATCACTTAGAGTTGTTCAGGGTGTCTTTTTAAAAAATTTCTTTTTACTAGGTCAATATTTAGGTCTTTTTTCATTTCTAATAGTGTTTATTTGTGTTTATGTTCTTGAAAAGTGTTTGTAGAAGTTTGCCATTTTTTTTCAGAGGTTTGCCATTTTTAGTAATATTTCTAATGACTGGATTTTTCATTTTTGTTGGTCCTCCATGTTGTACCATAGTTTTCTATATAATTTAGTTCTGTTATTATATCCTTTTATTATTTGTTGCTTGGGCTTCATCTTTTTTCACCTTTATTTGTACTCCTACCTATGTTTTCTTTTCTAATATATTTTTTATTCTTCAGTTCCATGCTTTTGACTTCCCTTGTGATTGCTTGTTTGACTCAAGATTTGTTTACAAGTATGTTTTGTATTTCCAAATGTATAGATTTCTGGTTCACTTCATTAGTAGTTTATGTCATTATTTTAACGAAATTGCTTTGTGGTCACAGATTGTAGTCTGTAGAGTCTTACTTATATTAGATCAAACTTCTTCATTATACTGTTTGTATCTTCTATATCCTTTCTAGTTGTGTGTATCACCTGATGTTTCAAATACTAACAAATAGATACCTTCTCTTGTGATTGTAGATTTGTTTCTCCTTAGATTATGAGTTTTTTGGCTTAAAATATTCTGAGCCACTTTTAGAGGGACACACAAATTTTTAATTGTCATTTTTTTTGTAGTAAATGAATCTTATTAGGGGCACCTATGTGGCTCAGTTGGTTAAGCACGAGACTCTTGATCTTGGATCAGGTTATGATCTTATGGTTTGTGAGATTGAGCCCTGCATTGGGCTGTGCACTGACAGCATGGAGCCTGTTTGGGATTTTCTCTTTCTCTTTCTCTCTCTCTCTCTCTGCCCCTTCCCTGCTTGCTTGCTCTCTGTCTCTCTTAAAATAAATAAACTTTACAAAAGTTTAAAATGAATCTTATTATATACTGACCCTCTTTATCTTTTAGGATGCATTTTGATTTAGTCTATCTTAATACAGTTATCTAAGATGTTTATTTTATTTCTTAAGTTTGTTTATTTAGAGAGAGTGTGCAAGCAGAAGTGGGGGAGGAAAAGAGTGAGAGGGAGAGAGAGAGAGAATCCCAAGCATGCTCTGCACTGTCAGCACAGAGCCCGATGTGGGACTCAAATTCATAAACCGTGAGATCATGACCTGAGCCAAAATGAAGAGTCGAATGCTCAACCAACTGAACCACCCAGGCACCTCTAAGCTGTTCTTTTTCAGTCTCTGCCTTATTTATCTTTTTCCATCTTTTTAATTTCAGCCTGTTGATATCTTTGATAAACTGCATATAGATGAACATTTTTTAAAATCTAGTTTGACAAATGGTTGTACAACTCTGACTGTACTAAACTGCTGAAGTGTAGGTACACTTTAAGTGGGTGACTTTTATGTGTATGTCTCAATAAAGCTCTAAAAATGCAGTCCCAGTCTCTTTTAGCAGTCATCGTTAGTCCATGTTTGATGATTCAGTTTGAATTAATATCTGTCACCTTGCTAGCTATTTCTGTTTGTTCCATCTGTTCTTTGTATCTTTTATTTTTCTATTTCCTCTTGGATTTATTGGGCATTATGATTCCATTTTATCTCCACAAGTGACTTCTTTATACTCCTTAATTTTTTTTTTTTTTACTGGTTGCTCTAGGTTTTTCAATATACACCTAATAAGAGCTAATCTTCAAATAATATTCCTCACATGTAGTATAAGGACCTTACAACAGTATATTCTCAGTTCTTCCTCCTATCCTTTGTGCTACTTGTTGTCATATATTTTACATATAGTACAAATATGTCATATGTGCTACTAGTCTTGCTTTAATCAGTTACCTTTCAGAGAAATTAAAAAAAAATTTAATGGTATTTATTTCCTTCAATTATTCCATTTTTCAGCATTCTATTTTTTTGTACAGATCCATGTTTCTGTCTGGTGTCATATTCCTTCTGCTTAAGAAATCTCTTTAACATGTCTTGTACTGCTGGTCAGCTGGCAGTGGATTTTTAGTTTTGTTTCTTTGGGAAAGTATTTCTCCAATTTTAAAATATATATTTGCTGGATATTGAAATCTGGGTTGTTGTTTTTCCTTCAACACTTAAAGTTACTCTTCTTGTCAGTAACCATGCAAGCCAGAATTCTGTTATAATTTTTGTTTATCTGCATGTAATGTGTTTTATCCTCTGGTTACTTTTAAGATTTTCCCTTTTGTTTTTAGCACTCTGAATATGAAATGACTTGTTGTATTTTTTGTTTTGTTTCCCTCTGAGTTTCTTGGACCTGTGGATTTCTATCTACCATGAAATTTGGAAAATTCTTGGTTATTCTTTCTTCAGATATTTCTTCTGTCCATTCCATATTCTTTTCTCCTCCTGGGATTCCCATTACACATACGTTAGATTAATTGATATTGATAGTAACTCTTTGATGCTCTTTTCTTTTTTCTTCTCATTATTCTCTTTGTGTTTCAGTTTCTGTTGTGTTAAATATTTCTATTGACTTATCTTTAAGTTCACTGATTCTTTGCTCCACTTTGGGAGTTGTCTGATGAGCCATTGAAGGCATTCTTCACATCTGTTACTGTGTTTTTCATTTCTAGCATGTCTGTTTGATTCTTACAGTTTTCATTTCTCTGCTTATATTAAGTATGTGATCTTGAATGTTTTTAACCTTTCTCTTAGAGCCTTTAGCATGTTAATTACAGTTATTTTAAATTCCCTGTTAGGTAATTTTAATATCTGTGTCCTATATGAGGCCAATTCTGTTGATTGCTTTGTCTCTTGGCAGTGTTTTGTTTTTTCTTTTTCCTATGCTTTGTAATTTTTTGTTGAAAACTGAATGTCTAGTGTAGGACAGTAGACTAAGGTAAATAGTTTTTATGCCTGGAAATGGGCATACCTTTTCTTCTGGTAGGCCTTTAATGTGGGGGATTTGAGTTAATATAGTCAGGAGTTGGGCTGGTTTTGAGGTTTGTTGTTTCTGTGGTTACCCTCATTGCACCACAGGCTTCAAATTCCTCTAACACTATCTTATTTTTAGATTAGGGGCTGGTTTGCCAGAGGCTTTTCTCAATGTCTTTTAGGTCTTCCATGTGTACAGCACTTCAGAGAGAGTCTGTCTCCAGCAGTATTCCACTCTTACTTGTTACAGGAAGTTGGAGGGCCAGAGTGTTCCCCATTGTTTTGATAAAGCCTCAGTCTTAGGCTGCATTGTGCCCCTGGATCTGGAGTGTTTGACTTTCTTAGTGCTCCTGCCCTACCACCAGCTATAGTCCTAGGCCCAAAGTATAGTCCTGTCCCTTTCTCAGATATGGTGGTTTCCCCAGTGTTCTAAGGGCACCAGTGTTTCTGATAGTAATGGATGAAACCTTTTATTCTGTAGAGGAAATAAGCAAGGTTTAGTGCTTCTGTATTGGCTGCTGCTCTCCTCCCTCAAGCCTTTACTATGGAGATCTCTTTCTCAAGGCTTTCATCCATCTTTTTTGTGTGTACCTGTTGGGGTCCATGAAGAAAAAGTGTACAAAAGCTTGTGAACTGTTTTGCTCCGTCAGGCTCCACACTCTCTAGCCAGCCAATACTTGGCCTCTGGCTAAATTATTCTTAACAGTTTCTGGCTTCATCTGCCCTGTCTGTCCTTAGATTTGGGGTTAGTTTGTTGCCCTGTGTGCTCACCTCTCTGGTTTCAACAAAAGTCATTAATTGAGTTTGGCCAGCTTTTTTTTTTTTTTTTTTTTTTTTTTCTAATTGAAAGGGTGGAAACAATCCTCTTCTACTCTATATCCTCATCAGAAATCAAAACTGTTTATTATGATATATTTGAAAATTTTTTACATCATTTCTTTTTTGTGTTTTTTTCCTTTCTTGCTTTTTATTGGATTTAGATGTTTCTTTCTCTTCTGCTAGTTTGACTTTTATAATTCCATTTGTTTTCTATTAGTGTTTATTACCTGAAAAAAAAGTCCCATCTGAGACTAAACAGAGTTTGATGTTGATAATTATCTCCATCTTCCTTTAAAAGTGTGTAAGGGCCTTAGAAGATCTCTATACGCTCTTCTTCCATTTCCAATCTTGTATCTTACTATTGTACATTTTTTATATCTCTAAATTATTAGACATTATTGTTCTATGGAGTCAGGGCTTATTTGGATTTGTCTACTTGTTTGCTGCGTTTTTGCTCTCTCTCACTTTTATTTAACAGTTTTTTTCCAATTTCAATCATGAATTGTAAACTCTCACTTTCTTAAAATAGGTGTACTTTTTTGCACTCTTATAGTTTAGCTAAATGTCCTGTTGTAGGATGAAATTTATTTTTTTAAGCACTACAGATTTTTCCTATTGATGTCTGATTTGTCTCCTCTTTTTTTTTTTTTTTTGTAGTTATTTATTTTGAGAGAGAGAGAACGTGCTAGCAGGGGAGGGGCAGAGAGAGAGACAGGGGGAGAGAGAAAACCCCAAGCTGGCTTTGCACTTCCAGCCCAGAGCCCCTTGTGGGGCTCAAACCCATGAACTGTAAGGTCATGACCTGAGCTGAAATCAAGAGTCAAGTACTTAAGCAACTGAGCCCCCCAGATGCCCCTGTCTTGTCTTCTCTTTAGCATTCTGTTTTGTTAAAATGTATCTTATTGAGGGTTTATTTGTATTTATCCTGTTTGGAATTGGTTGTGCTTCATGAATAGTAGATTCATATATATATTTCTTCCAGTTGTAAAAAATTCTCAACTATTGTTGTCTCTTAGACCATTATATCTAATCTTTTTGTTTTCTGTTTTATCCTGCAACCCCTATTAGGTGTATTTTGTACCTCCTTACTCTCTTTACCTCTTCTGGGACACTATCTTCAATGTATCTAATCTCCTATTTAATCCTTTAATTAATTTTTAATATGTTTGGCTATATTAACTTCTAGAAAATGTATTTGGTTGTTTTTCAAATTTGCTAAATGTTTTTTGATAGTTACTTGTTCTATGCTTATGTTTTTGCTTCCTCTTTTTATGTCTAAAAAAATTAAAAAAAATTTTTTTTGATGTTTATTTATTTTTGAGAGAGAGACAGAGCATGAGTAGGGGAGGGGCAGAGAGAGGGAGACACAGAATCCGAAGCAGGCTCCAGGCTCTGAGCTGTCAGCACAGAGCCCGACGCGGGGCTTGAACCCACGAACCACAAGATTATGACCTGAGCCGAAGTCGAACGCTTAACCGACTGAGCCACCCAGGCGCCCCTATGTCTAAAAATTTTAAACAAAATATTTTATATAAAGTCCTTACATGATTATTTTGTTATCTAGAGTTTTAAAAAAATCTGTCATTGCTATCCTTTTTTCTACTGTTTCTCACTCATCATCAATTTGGCGTTTTGTTTAATGTGTATAGTTTGTGATGATGGGTCATGGACTTGTATTGAGTGGTGCAAGGAGGAGTTCTATTTGTGGGAATTCTTTGCAGCTTATGTTGAAGGTGTGTCCCTCTCAAGTGTGGTTATTTGTTTAGTCGTAGGAGGAAAGATAGTAAAAAGAGGTTGTGGAAGAACATTTTGTAAGTAAGTACTAAGTACTTGAGCACTAAGAAGTTCACTGTTTATTTTGTAGACATATAGTGAGTCAGGAAGATGAGTAAAAGTAAGGATGAAGAAACCCAGAAGTGGTAGAATGTTTTGGAGTTTAAATCTATTAGATGATGTGGATCTTTTATTAAAACTTGAGGCAGGTTTGGGGCACCTGGGTGGCTCAGATGGTTAAGCGACTGACTTCGGCTCAGGTCATGATCTCGCAGTTTGTGAGTTCAAGCCCTATGTCAGGCTCTGTGCTGACAGCTCAGAGCCTGGAGCCTACTTCAGATTCTGTGTCTCCCCCTCTCTCTACCCCTCCCCTACTCACGCTTTGTGTCTCTCTGTCTGTCAATAATAAATAAACGTTAAAAAAAAAATAGCTCAAAAAAAAAACTGCAGGCAGGGTCATTTTCATAGAGTGAGACAGAATAGATATAATAATAGTAACAACCAAGGATTTATTAAGTATCTGTTAAATTTCAGGCATTGTGTGAGACTCCTTGCATAAACTTTTTTCATATGACTGCTACAACATAGACTTTAAATTTTTTAAAGATTTTATTTACTTTTGAGAGACAGATATAACACAGACTTTAAATTCGAGTGGTAATATCTATGCTTATAACAGTGTACTGAAATTGGATGGGATTAGATAACTTTACTATGGGTGAAAAACTATAAAATGAGGAGCCAGATTTTCCTGTCTTTGGTTATAAAATACCTACTGTTTCAGACCCCTAATAGAATATTTCGGGGTTGAGAGAAATCAGGCTGCATGAAGCTTGAATGGGAAGACTACCTCATGTCAGTCAACTTAAGGTCTATATAATTTCTTAGCATGTTCTATAATTACAATAAATTAAGCAGCTAGCATATATTGAGTTCTTACTATATATTAAGGCCTGCTGCATGTAATCTCTCATTTAATACTAAAGACAACTAAATGAAAAATTGGTCTTATTTTTATATACATTTTTCAGATGAGGAAATAGAGACTCAAATATTATAACTAGTTTAGATAATGACCGAATAACAAGTCAGAGTTCAAAACCAGTCCATGCTCTATAAAAAGACTGTGCTGTACATGGGAGGAATGTAAAAGTGCACATGACACATTTTATGACATCAGGGATTTTACAGTTCAGTAAATGGTGATGGTACTTTTCAGTCAGTCTGTACTTTCTTTTGAGAACTGGAAATAGGAGTCAAATTCATCATATTCCTGTATCTACTCATTTGTGTGGCACTGCCTGTTGCACAATTTAATACCTTCAAGTTCTGTGTAAACATTTTTAAAGTTTATAGATATTTATTGTATAAATGAAAATAATTGAGCTGTAGGAAGAGTTTTTGATATGGACCTTAAGTATTCCTTGGATGGCTTGAGTTTTAAAGCACTTGTATACTTTTTTCTTTTTAGTATTTAACTATTTGTTAAAAAGAACTTTATCTGTAACTCATAATAACATTTTATATAATGTTACTGAGGTATAAAATGGAGAGGTAGAAATATATAAGTTTTTTCGGGTCTTTATAGTCTGAGTATTTATATTTTTAATTACTAGAATCAGATCAATAGTAACCATCTTCGAAGAGCGGAACAAGAGGTGATCAGTCTACATGAGAAGGTGCAGTATCTTTCTGCACAGAACAAAGGACTACTTACTCAATTAAGTGAAGCAAAGCGCAAACAAGCAGAGATTGAATGTAAGGTAAATATATCAACTACCTAATGTTTTTGTCAAAATAATAATGCCTTTTTGTTTTGTCTCATTATTATCTTAAAACCAAATAAAACCAAAAAGAACTAGCTTTGTTTCCAACTTTTCCTGAACTTGGTTTGGTGGTTGCTTTCAGACAAGGTTAACTCATCATGCCTTGAGGTGGATTTCAGGCAGGAAACTTCATTTTCACCTACTTGGTTAAATGCTAGTGTAGGGAATTAAGTTAGCCAGGTGGTTGAAAATTGATATCTCTGTACAATTTTTATTTTGACTTGTAACCCTTTAAAAACGAAGTTTTAAAAATCGTAACCAAAAAGGTAATTTAGAGAGGTTAGGGCAACTCTGCTTTGATTGGTACCTTATCAGTAGACATTCAGTATTGATAAATGTTTTCTGGGTAGAAAGCAAAAGAAGTTTGTATATACCAATGGGTTGGGGAAATTGTGTGCATTTCCCATTACTTTAATTTGTTTTTTTAAATTTTGTGTGTGTAAAGTGTTTGGATTTATAAAGCATCAAAAAATATTTGAATGCAAGTAAATTTTTTCTTGAAATTAATCTACAGTATAACAGTGGTGAGAGGGTGAGGGGATGTGGAGTGGGGTAGAAGGAGAGAGAAAGTGAAAGAGATAGTGTATGTGTGTTTGAGAGAGAGAGAAATAACTAAAGAGATGACTGTGATCTGAGCATTAGAATGGATTACTGAAGACAAGTTACAGGATTTTAAAAATAAACTAGTCATCCATCTTTCCATGGTGAGATAGCAGGAATGATGCCCTTTAGAGATTTCAGCCTTATTATTCTATGATAAGAAATAAGACTTTCAATGGCACATGTAAAGCTGTAATTCCATCAACTTGTTCTGGTGTCATTAAAAACCAAGAGTGAAGCTTGAATGGTTTATCAGTGTCACTGAAATCCAGAGATGAAATTACATCCTAATAAATATGCATGGCTGTTACAATTTACACTGACAGAAATCTGTAGGCAGTACTGAAATTTGTACTAACTTAAAATTAGTACCTCTGGAAAGTTATAACTAGACTAATTTAAAAATAAAGTGATGTGACATGAGGTTGTATCAATTTGATTCATCTTTCTAATGTGTGATTGAGTTTTTATGATGTCGTATCGTCTATGCTGACTTATTTTTAATAAAGAACTAAACTTAATCTTTTTTTCATTACTGGTGTAAGTTTTCCTTAAACATTGGTTGATAACACTATGACTTGATTTAATATTGCTCCTCAAATGCCTTAGTAACTTAAGCTAAGTAAAGTGTCCTTTGGAAATAAATATTTGTTGAATTTGCTGATGAAAATATATATACATATATGTATTTTTTTAATTTAAGCAATGGGCTCAGATTCAGAATTTTAGAGAATTTTAAGAACCAATATATATTTTGTTTAATCTTTAACTGTTCATTAATAAATATGTAAAATATGTTAAAGATGCTGATTCCCCTATCTCCCCCTGTGTTTACACTGTATATTGATTTATTCAATCTTTTGTAATACCTTTTGTAGATTTTGAGAATGACCGGTATGTTGTTACCCTAGCACCTAGTACATTCTAATTAAGTGTATATATTTACCTTGTTATCTTGGAATAGTTCAGGAACAAATCTAACTTTTTCAAGGAAGCTAGTCCTTTAATTGTGTAAATCTGATTAATTTTCATTTATTTTTTTAAGGCTTTTATTTTCAGAGAGACAGGACATGAGTGGGGGAGGAGCAGAGAGAGAGGGAGAATCTCAAACGGGCTGCGCCCTGTCAGTGCAGATCCCTAAGAGGGGCTCAAATTTACGAAACTGTGAGATCATGACCTGAGCCAAAATCAAGAGTCAAATGCTCAACTGACTGAGCCACCCAAGCACCCCTGATTAATTTTCATTTAGTTCTACATGATTATAGCTTATAATTTGTTGGTAAATAATTATTCAGATTCATTTTATTTTTCATTTATGTAAAATATCAGGATACTGTTTTTAATATTAATGTTATTTTCTCTCTATAACTGTGTTTGAATATTCCCACTTAAAAATGAAACTAGTACAAGTCTGTGATCTCCAATATGAAAATTCAAAATACTCTGAAACCCAAACGTTTTCTCATAAATTTCACACACATTCATTTGGATAATTTTTATTGTATCCCACTTGGTGTGTATTTTTATACTTTACTGTTTCATTGTGTTTAACACTGAGCATACTGTTTCATTATGGGTGTTGTTGCCACTAGAGAATACTAAGGTGCCACTAATACTACTAAGGTATGCACCTTATTACTTTTCTAAAATCTAAAAAATCTCAAGTTCCAAGACACACCTTGTGCCTAAGATTTTAGTAATGAGATTATGGGATTTGCTACATAAATATAAATTTGAAGATGACTGAAATATTTTAAATTTTCTGGTTCTACAAATATAGAGAGATATATAGACATAGATATATGTATGTCCATGAGAAAAGATGTATTAATTATGAATTTGCAAAATTGTATGATAAGAAATTTTAAGTGAGGAAAATCAAAGTATTTTACTATGATTATAACATTATGCCTACATGGAATAATGATAGGAAGGAAACAGGAAGAAAATAAACCTACTGCTTATATATAATATAAATTTTGCTAGCTTAATACATACTCGTAATGCTTTGATTGTTTAACTGAGTATAAATCAAAGCAATCCGTCCCCTTTTACCTCATTCTGTTTCTGATTCTACCACATACCCCTTTTACTTTTTGCTAGGTAACTGCTTTTATTATTTTCTGATATATCCTTTTAGAGTTTCTTTTAGGCAAATACTAGCAAGTAAAAATATATAATTTTTCTTTTCACTTTCTTACATGAAAGTTAACATACTGTATGCTCTTCTTTTTTTTATTTTTTTTTTGTCACTATATTTTGTAGAGCTTTCAATATCAGTGCTTGAAGAGTCTTATTAGTTTCTAAGGTATATTGTTTTCCATTGCATGGATGTGCTATAGTGTACTTAACTAGGTCCTTACTGGTGTGCACATGGATTGTTCCCAGTGTTTTGCTGTCACAGGCACTGTATAGTGAATAACCTTATACATATATAATTTCAGACATATAGAGTTATATCTACATATTCCTATAGAGGTATATCTATGTGTTCCTGTAATTTGATTGTTTGGTCAGTGGGTAAATATATTTGTACTTTCATAGATTTTGTCAGATAACACTCCTGACAGTTGTGCCATTTTGTACTTTGACCAGCAGGGCATGATAATACCTGTTTCTCTATTGTGTTACTTACAAAGTATATAGCCAGACTTTTCATTCTAAATAGATGCTATTTTAGGACATGTTTTGTATATTTTACAACAGTGATTCTCAAATAGGATTGGGAGGAGGTGAGATTATGAGACTTCAAAGAAGGATGGCATCTAATTATGTATTTGTCAAATACTTGGGCAGCTTTTATTTGTCAGTCTTATAGGCACTGGGGATTCAGTAGTGAAGAAGGTGGACACAATGTTTAGTGAGACAGTAAAGTAAAAAATACATAGGATTATCACGAATGATGTACTATAAAGTGGGAGGTAAGGAGAATTGGCAATAAAGATGGAGTGCTAGGAAGTGGTATCAAAGGTGGGGCGTGAAGAATAGCACAGAAGCAACCATATGAAGAGCCAGGGGAAGATCCTCGCATGAAAAAGGTCACAGAGTTCAAGATCCAAAAGCAGGAAAGAACCTGTTTGCTGAGACTTCTATAAAGCAAAAAGCTAATGAAACAAAGCTAGAGAAGCAGGTTGGGATTCCACTTCTTACCATGTAAAATTTTAGAGTCCATGCTGTGGGAGGCCACTGAAGGTTTTAAGCAGGAAATCAACTGACTTTTTTTTTTCTGTTTTGCTGTATTTGCTTCAGATTTCTTTTTTTCACTGTTAATTTTGAAATATTTTTATGTTTACACAAAAGCAGCAAAAATAGTACATAGAGTTACCATATGCCTTTTAATCAGCTTCTTCTAATGTTGACATCTTACATGTTAACATCTAACATGGTACATTTATCAGTACTGAGAAATGAATGATGGTACAATGTTATTACTAAACTATAGACTTTATTCAAATTTCCTCATTATATCTCCATCTCTTCCATTCTGTGACAGTTTCTTAATGCTTTCTTATCTTTCCTTACCTTGACTATTGAAGAATACTGGTCAGATATTTTGTAGAATATCCCTCAGTTTGGGATTGTCTGTTTTCTCCTGATTAGACTGAGGTTATGTATTTTAGGAAAGAATACAGAGTTGAAGTGTCCTTCTCAGCACATCATATCAGAAGACACTTCGTATAAATATATCTTACGGTTAATGCTGGTAACCTTGGTCATTTAAGTTGGCGTCTGCCAGCTTTCTCCACTACAGAACTTTTTTTCTCTTATACTTGGTTCATTATAAGCAAGTTACTAAGGCCAGCCTGCAGTCTGATGGCAGGCAGGGGTGTTAAGCCATACCTCCTTAAGGAAAAAGTATTAGGGGCACCTGGGTGGCTCAGTCGGTTAAGCGTCCGACTTTGGCTCAGGTCATGATCTCGCGGTTCGTGAGTTGGGGCCCCGTGTCGGGCTCTGTGCTGACAGCTCAGAGCCTGGAACCTGTTTCAGATTCTGTGTCTCCCTCTCTCTCTCTGACCCTCCCCCGTTCATGCTCTGTCTCTCTCTGTCTCAAAAATAAATAAACGTTTAAAAAAATTTAAAAAAAAAAAGAAAAAGGAAAAAGTATTAAAGAATTTGTGGGTATATGTTAAAACCACCACAGTAATTAATAAATATTGGGGGGGAACTATTTTAAGGCTATGCATATATGCTTAAAGTTTCAGCAACTAATTTTAGCATTTAAGCATTTATTAGGGGATATTGCTTGTAGCAATTAATGTAGTTATTTTTTAAAGGAATATACATGCCATTGTGTGTGGAGGTAGGTTTAAGGTGAGTTTGGAGAGAGATGTGATATGAGATCATCAGGAAATAGCACAGGACAGAGTAGCTAGCTTGGGCCCAGCTGTTAGCATTTAAATAAAGAGAAATAGATAAATTCACAATCTATTTTTATAGAGAACCAATAAGACTTGGTGATTAGAGAGGGGGAAGATTAAGGTAAATTTTGGGTTTTTTACTTGATTAACATAATTTCATGTAATTTATAATATACATTTGAAAGTATTAATAAATTTACATAGCTAAATGTATATGTAATTTACATAAAATAATTTTGATTAGTATAATTTTTATAAATTGTTAATTAACATTAGTAAAGTAGTAGTTCTCTATTACTATTTTTTTTCTTAGAAGGCAACCTCTTAATTTTTTTTTAATGTTTTTATTTATTTTTGAGATAGAGACAAAGCATGAATGGGGGAGGGTCAGAGAGAGAGAAAGGGAGACACAGAATCTGAAGCAGGCTCCAGGCTCCAAGCTGTCAGCACAGATCCTGACGTGGGGCTCGAACTCCATGGACTGTGAGATCATGACCTGAGCCAAAGTCAGACGCTTAACCAACTAAGCCACCCAGGCGCCCCTCTATTATTATTTTTTAATGTTTATTTTGAGAGAGAGTGAGTAAGTGCATACGGGCTGGGGCAGGGCAGAGAGAGAGAGGGAGAGAGAGAGAATCCCAAGCAGGCTCCTGCTTGTCAGCACAGACGACTGACGAGGGGCTCCATCTCATGAACTATAAGGTCATGACCTGAGCTGAAATCAAAAGTTGGATGCTTAACTGAGCCTCCCAGGCATCCCTGTATTACTTTTTAAAAAATTACTTCTAAAACTTAGTGGCTTAAAATAGCAATAAGCACTAATATCCTAGAATTTCTGTAAATCAGAAATTCAGGAGCAGCTTAGCTGGTGCTCTCTAGAGTTTAGAGTTTAGAGTCTCTTATGAGAATGCAGTCATTTGAAGGCTAACCTGAAGGATAAAGTGTTTTAGGTGGCTCTCTCCCATGGTTGGTGCTAAATTTCTCCTAAGGTTACCACCCTGTACATTTTTTATACTAATGATTGCTAAATTGCAACTGAAGTAAATGGAGGAGCAAAATATTTTTGTATACTCTATATTTCTCTAACGTATTTTTTTCATATTTTGTTACTTCCAGATCAGTATAATTTGGCACAGATATTGTAGAATACAGTTTTGGGGTTTTTCTTTATGAAATTTTGAGGTAGTAGAGTTAAATATTATACTTTTCCTAGGAAGGTTAGAATTATGATATAATCTAATTTCAGTTCTCTTTAGCATAATGTAAAAATTCATTGACATTTATTGCCTCAGAAAGAATATAATTTTTAAATATTGTCTAGCTAATATACTCTCTCAGCATCCATATTGCCTGTTAATCTGTTGTCCTTATTAGGTATTTGAAAGTTGTCAATATTTGTTCTTTTTTTTTTTAATTTTTTAAATGTTTCTTTATTTTTGAGAGAGAGAGAGAGTCAGCATGAGTGGGCAAGGGGCAGAGAGAGTGGGAGACACAGAATCCCAAGCAGGCTCCAGGGTTTGAGCTGTCAGCACAGAGTCTGCTGTTGGGCTTCAACCCATGAATCATGAAGTCATGACCTGAGCCGAAGTCGGATGCTTAACCGAATGAGCCACCCAGGCTCCCCAATATTTGCTCTTACATAAAAAATGAGCAGCTTTCACAGTCAACAGTGATACGAATTTTTAATTAATTAAGTTCATTTTTATTTTAACATTTTATGCAACATTTATTTATATGAGTGGTGTTTATTTTTATTTATTTTTGAGAGAGAGACTGCGCATGAGCCAGAGAGGGGCAGAGAGAGAGAGAGAGAGAGAGAGAGAGAGAGAGAGAGAGAGAGAGACACACAGAATCGGAAGCAGGCTCCAGGCTCTGAGCTGTTCGCACAGAGCCCAACGCGGGACTCAAACTCATGAACTGTGAGATCATGAGCTGAGCCAAAGTTGGACGCTTAACCTACTGAGCCACCCAGGCACCCCATGAGTGGTGTTTCTCAATGCTTAAAGATGGAATGCTATTCTATATATTTGGTCTTCATTTTATATCAAGTTCAGGAGATAATGGCAATTTTTTTCTCTCATTTAATCTATTTGTTATTTTTTAAATTTGAAGCAGATTACAAGTGTTTATGTTTTATTTTTGGTTTATTACATGGTTTATTTTTGGTTTATTTTGTTTCTTCCCTAGAACAAGGAAGAAGTGATGGCTGTGAGACTCCGGGAAGCAGATAGCATAGCTGCTGTGGCTGAATTACAGCAGCACATTGCTGAGCTGGAAATCCAGGTACCATATGAAAATAATAAAGGACACACAAAAATAAGGCAATAGTTTCTCCTTCCCTCTGCCCCTTTCCTGCACCATTTACATCTTCCTCCTAATAACTGTGATTGTTATTTTTTTGTGTTTGTTTCTGTTTTTTAAATTTTTTTTTAATGTTTGTTTATTTTTGAGAGAGAGACAGAATGTGAGTGGAGGAGGGGGTGAGAGAGAGGGAGGCACAGAATCCAAAGTAGGCTCCAGGCTCTGAAGTGTCAGCACAAAGCCCAATGCGGGGCTTGAACTCACGATGGTGAGATCTTGACCTGAGCCGAAGCCAGATGCTTAACCTACTGAGCCCCCCAGGTGCCCCGAGTGATTGTTATTTTCAACACTTGTTCATTTCCAAGTCCATTTTTTTTGGTTGTGGTAAAATACATTTAACATAAAATTTACTCTTTTAAAGTATACAGTTCTGTGACACTAAATACATGGACATTGATCTGCAGCCAGTCTCTAGATCTCTTTTCATCTTGCAAAATTGGAAGTTGACCTATTGAACATGTCCTAATACCCCTCTTCCTCAAACCCCCAGAAACCACCATTCTGCTTTTCATCTCTGAATTAGACTATTCTAGGTACCTCATATAAGTAAGATGACACAGTATTTGTCTTTTTGTGACTGGCTTATTTCACTTAGCATAGTGTCATCAAGGTTTATCCATGTTGTATGTGAAAACATGTATTTCCTTTTTAAGACTGAGTGATATTCTGTTGTATGTGTATACCGCATTTTGTTTATTTCTCCATTGGTGAACACTTGGGTTGCTTCCTCCTTTTGGCTATTGTGTTAATGCCGCTATGAACATGGTTGTACCCGTTCGTTTGAATCGCTGCTTTCAATTCTTCGGGATTTACCCAGAAGTGGGATTGATGGATCATGTGATAATTTTGTGTTTAATTTTTTAAGGAATTGCTGTACTATTTGCCATAGCACCATTTTACATTCTCACTAGCCAATGCACAAGGTTCTTATTTCGCCACATTCTCACCAACACTTGTCAATTTTCTGGGGGTTTTGTTGTTGCTTGTTTGTTTTTTTATAATAGCCATTCTGATCAGTGTGAAGTGGTAGCTCATTGTGGTTTTGATTTCCATTTCCCTAATGATTAGTGATGTTGACCGTCTTTTCATTTGCTTATTTGCCATTTGTGTATTTTCTTTAAAGAATCAGGTTGTTGTTGAGTTGTAGAAGTTGCTTATATATTCTCAGTGTCAGTTCCTTATCAGACTATAATTTGCAAATGTTTTCTCCCTTCCTTTGGGTTGCCTTTTTGTTCTCTTATTGTTTTTTGATGCACAAAAGTTTTTATTTTTGTTAAATTTACCTATTCCCCCCCCCACCCTTTTCAGATTTTTATTTAAATTCTGATTAGTTAACATAGTGTAATAGTGTTTTCAGGAGTGGAATTTAGTGATTCATCACTTAACATATAACACTGTATGCTCAGCACAACAAATGCCCTCCTTAATACCCATCACCCATTTATCTACCCTGTTTGTTCTATATAGTTAAGAGTCTCTTATGGTTTATTTCACTCTCTCTTTTTTTTTCCCCTTCCCATATGTTCATCTGTTTTCTTAAATTCCACATATGAGTGAAATCATGTAGTATCGTCTTTCGCTGCCTGACTTATTTTGCTTACCATAATACACTCTACCTCCATCCATATCATTGTTTTTTAGAGTTTATTTATTTTGAGAGAGAGACCGAAAGAGAGAAAGAGCACGTGGGGGAGGGGCAGAGAGAGAAGGAGAGAGAGAATCCCAGGCAGGCCCTACACTGCCAGCAAAGAGCCCAATGTGGGGCTCAAACCCATGAACTGAACTGTGAGATGATGACCTGAGCCAAAACCAAGAGTTGGACGCCTAACAAACTGAGCCACCCAGGTGCCCCCATCCTCATCATTGCAAATGTCAAAATTTCATTCCTTTGGATGGCTAACTAATTTCCTACTTCTTCTTTCGTTGCCTCTGCTCTCAGTCCAATTTTGAGTGAAAGTTTATCATATTTGTACATTGCCAAAGCAATTTTCAAATGAGAATTCAAAAAGAAATGTTTTTTTTCACTCTATGTCTTATTTCTTATACAGTATAAGGTAGTAAATTTCTAATATGGGAAAAGTATTATGTTTAAAATCTTATTTCTTTAAAAATGTGTTATATTCTGTTCCAAGCTATAATAGAGTTTTTGCTACAGCATTTAGAATGTCTTCCTACTTGAAATATCCTTTGGTCTTAAATTTCAGTTCAGAATTTGCTTAGTTTTTTTTTTTTTTTTTAATGTTTTTTTTTTTATTATTTATTTTTGGGACAGAGAGAGACAGAGCATGAACGGGGGAGGGGCAGAGAGAGAGGGAGATACAGAATCGGAAACAGGCTCCAGGCTCTGAGCCATCAGCCCAGAGCCTGACGCGGGGCTCGAACTCCCGGACCGGGAGATCGTGACCTGGCTGAAGTCGGACGCTTAACCGACTGCGCCACCCAGGCGCCCCAGAATTTGCTTAGTTTTTAAGACATATATATTATAGCCTCATCTTTTGATCTGCATCAAAAGTAATTAAAAACACATTATGATTTGTATAAGTTTATAAAAAGATAGCTTTTGTGTTCTGTTGGTAATATTCCCTGTAAAGTAACACATATGCAGGAAAACTTTAGACATGAACTGACTGCATAATATATTTGTAATCAGCAATTTAAATCATGGTATCACAGGCAATTCTAGTTTAAGCCTATAGTTTTCCAACATCAAGAAAATTCTAAAATTTTGCTACATTTCTGTACGTCTTAGTCACAAACAGCAAGATTTATATCACTCTTTTTATTTATTCTGAAATAGTAATTAAAACGAAGAGCCTGATATGCGGCATGTCTTGTTTAAAATGAAATATAACATCTGTTTTGAAAAATAGAAAATGCATGAAATTTTTACCATCAGGAGTATGTTGGCATCAAATGGCTTTTGATTAAATAATCACTGGCATCCTAATTGCTAAATTCATTGGCACTTTTTCAGTATTTATCCTGCTTGAGTTTATTTCATTTGTCATTGTTAGCCAATCATCCTCTTTACATTCTCTCCTCTCTTGGCTTTCCTGCACCACTCACTTTTGCCTCTCTTCTTTCTTGTTTATTGTTTTTCAGTCTAAACATTCAGTTCTGAATGTTTATATTCTTCTGAAAATCCAAGTTTTTGGCTTTTTGAGAGCTGTGCTCAAATGAAAGGTCTCACATGGCTTCAGGAGCTATCTTGTATGACAACAAATCCTAATGTAACTCCAGGCATAGCATGTTTCCCCTAACCAATAATTTTAAACCTTTTTTAAAAGCCATTTTAAAAAATACTAACACAACATACAGAGAAGTTCATAATACAAAGCAACAACATAATATGGGTAAACACATTACCCATATAATCACTGTTAAGGTCAAGATAGAGGATATTGCCTATACCCCAGAAGTCTACCCAATCATACCCTACTCCCTTATCTTGAGTTTTTTGGTAATCGCTCCTTTGCTTTTCCTTATAATTGTGTCATCTTTATATGCCTTTCTGTACAGTTTAATTTTCCCTGTTTCTGAATTTTGAGTAGAGTCTTATTGAATATTTTAATTTTTGTCTGTTCTTTGTTCAACATTATTTTAGAAAGAGTAATCATTTTTATTGTTGTACATGTTCCATTTTATGAAAACATCATATTGTATCTCTCCATTTTAATATTAGTGGTCATTTGGGTGTTCCCCAGTTGGGACTGTTTTGAACAGTGCTGTGATTATGAGCAATGTTGTGCACTATACTGACCACATGTACATGTTTCTCTAGCATGTATACCAAAACTATTCCAAAGTGTGGAATAGTTATGTCACAGAGCATGCAAATCTTCAACTTTATTTTCCAAAGGGCTTGTACCAGTTTAAACTCCCAGCAGCAGCATATGCAAGTTCTTGCTTGTTCCATATCCTCTTCAACACTTGGTGGTGAGAGATGCTTTAACTTGTGCCATTCTGATGGGTACACATTGATATTTTGTCATGGTTTTAATTGCCATTTACCTGATCGCTAATGATGTTGGCCACTTAGATTTCCTCTTTTTTAAAGTACCTGCTAAAGTCTTTTTGTATGTATTTTTCTACTGGGTTGTCTTTTTCTTTGGATGTGTAGTTCTTTATTTATTGAGATTATGTTTTGCAAATACCTACTCCTACTCTGACTTGTCTTTCATTGTTGTTTTTTAACTTGTATCTTTTGATGAGTGGAGTAATAGTTTTAATGGACAGTAGACCACTCCCCCCGGAAGTTGCACAGGCATTTCAAATTCAACATGTTTAAAATTATATGTGTTCCTAGGAGTGCCTGGGTGGCTCAGTCGGTTAAGCGTCCGATTTCGGCTCAGGTCATGATCTCCTGGTCCGTAAGTTGGAGCCCTGCATCGGGCTCTCTGCTGTCAGTTTAGAGCCTGGAGCTTGCTTTCGGATTCTGTGTCTCCCTCTCTCTCTGCCCTTCCCCCACTCACGCTCTGTCTCTCTCTGTCTCTCAAAAAATGAATAAACATTAAAAAAAATTTTTTTTAATTATATGTGTTCCTATTTCATTCCCTCCAAATTTTTTTTTGTATTAAGCCTTCTTTTTTTTTTTTAATTTTATTTATTTATTTTGAGCAAGAGAGAGACAGAGAGCATGAGTGGGAGACAGGCAGAGAGAGAGAGAATCCCAAGCAGGCTTCACACTGTCAGAGCAGAGCCTGATGGAGGGCTTAGTCTCACAAACTGTGAGATCATGACCTGAGCTGAAAGCAAGAGTTGGGACGTTTAACTGACTGAGCCACTCAGATGCCCCTGTATCTCAAGTCTTGATCAATGGTATCATCTCTTACTGAATTGTTCAACCTAGTAGGAACTTCACTTACACGTTTTTTTTAGCCCTTTACATCAAGGCTATATATATAGAGAGAGTATATAAACTTTCAACTTTACTGGATAATACCAAATTATTTTTACAAAATGCTTGTTCTAGTTAACATTTCTACCAACCTTTTACCTACTCACCTACTCTTGTAGATTGGCTTTCAGATAATTTTTAATAACCCATACAGACTGATGTGTCTTGCCTAGCTCTTCAGTTCCTTCAAAAGAGAAAAGTGCTGAGTAAATCTAAAACTAAATCAAAGGTCATTTTAATTTCAGAAACTTTTCTTTCACTCTTTCTTAGCCTTTCTATTCCCCCAGCCATTCCCTGAATTCTTCTGTCCCCAGCCTTACCTGAACTATTGTAACTTCCTTGCCAGTTCTCTTTTCTCTAGCCTCAGCTCTTCGACAAAGCTATCAGAATTAGCTTTCTACAACATAAAAAACTTTTATTGACTGTCTTTTACCTAGCAAATCATATCAAAGTTCCTCAGCATAAAATGCTTACCTTCTCATTGTTGCCCCAATCTGCATTACCTATCCGTCCTCCCTCCCTGCCACTACACATACACACACTTTTCAAAATTTTCACATTCTTTCAAAATTCTGTACCATTCTGCAAACTACTATGCCTTCCTTAATTGATATTTCTCTGTACCCCCTAGTCCTCTGCTTTTAAGGTATTTCTTCTTACTGAGTTCTCCATGGCTAGCTCCCTCTTAATACATTTAGTAAATTTGTTTTCAGTAAACATTTTGATGATTCAACTTTCATTCATTTGCTCATTGCATGCAGATTAAGATCCATGAATAGATCTCTTGCTAAAATCTGAAACTGCTTTTTCAATTATAAGAATAATACATTTTAGGTTGTTCTTAGTCATGGAAGTATTTTCAGTCATTTTCAGGTTCCACTAGGGGGAGAACTCTGTCAAATATTTTGATATTTCATATTTCTTTGGACTAACTCTTCCAATTAACATTACTCTCTTGTGAATAAAATTTTTTCCCATTGAAGGAACAATAGGATAAAAACAGAGAGCAAGGCAAGCCATAAGATACTCTTAAATACAGAGAACAAACTGAGAGTTGCTGGAGGGGATGGGGATGGGGTGATGGGCATTAAGGAGGGCACTTGTTGGGATGAGCACTGGATGTCATATATAAGTGATGAAACACTGGGTTCTACTCCTGAAACCAACACTACATTGTATGTTAACTAACTTGAATTTAAATAAATGAATTAAGAAAATTATCTGCCATAAACCAATTTCTCTCCAACTCTTCACTTAATAAACTATATTATTATGTAATCTGTTATTAATATAATTAAGGCCTTCTTAAAGTATATGAAATTATACTTGTATAAGTGTCCTATTTAGATGAGGAAATACATCAGGTGAACAAATACTCATTTGTATAAACACAGTATTTGGTAGTAGATACACTTGTGAGGCTGAAGTTTATTAAATTTGATTTCAAAGATGCTTCAGTCAACTTGAAACTTTAGGTCTGATTTAAAGTTTATAAACTTTCCTCGGAGCATCTGGGTGGCTTAGTTGGTTAAGTGTCTGACTCTTGGTTTTGGCTCAGGTCATGATCTCACGGTTTCATGAATTCGAGCCCCACATCGGGCTCCAAGCTGACAGTGCAGAGCCTGCTTTGGATTCTCTGTCTCCCTGTCTCTATTTCCTTCCCTGACTTTCTGCTGGTTCCTTGTTCATTACCTACTTAGTAGCTTCCAGTGGCTTTCAGGACAGAGTTCAAAGTCTGGCTTCTCTGCACAAGACTCTCTTTGCTCTGATCTTCCCTCCCTTTCTAGCTTCATTTCCTACTTTTTCTAGCATTTACCTATACTCGAGCCACAATAAACTAGTTAAGAATCCTGCAAATTGAGTCGCTTGGGTGGCTCAGTTGGTTGCGCATCTGACTTTTGATTTCGACTTAGGTTAGATCTCATGGGTCATGGGATCAAGCCCTTCAGCTGACTCTGCACTGACAGTGCAGAGCCTGCTTGGGATTCTCTCTCTCTCTCTCTCTCTCTCTCTCTCTCTCTCTCTCTGCCCTTCTCTCTTCCTGCACACTCACTTTCTCTCAAAATAAATAAACTTAAAAAAAAATCCTTTAAATCCCAGTTCACTCTGTTTTTCTTCTCTTTTGATCTTGCTTTTCATTCAGAGGTCAGCTTTAAGTTTGACCTGCTGTGATCAGCCTTCTCTCATGATGCCATCCCAGTCTGTTTTGTTGTCTTTGCTCCACTAACCCACTCAGTTATAGACTTCTTTTATAAACCATCTCACATCTTACTCGTGATGAAAAGTCCCGATGTGACTAAAAGAATAGATTAAACTATTAATTTGAATGTGGTATTGGACTCAGTTCAATAAATATTTATGGAGTGCCTACTATGGGCTAGTCACTACTCTAAACACTTTAGAAGAATTAGTGAACAAAACACACAAAAATCCCTTTCATTGTCAAGTTTAATGGTAGAGAAGTCAGATGAATAAAATAAATGAATCATATAGTGGGTAATTTAGAAGATGATGAATACAATGGAAAAAAAATGTAGGAAAGGAAGAGGGTTGGAATGTTGAGAGTAGGATACTTTTACTATTTTAAAATAATGTTGTAGGGGCACCTGGTAGCTCAGTCGGTTAAGCATCTGACTTTGGCACAGGTCATGATCTCATGGTTTGTGAGTTTGAGCCCCACATTGGGCTCTCTGTTATCAGCACAACACTGTCTCTCAAAAATAAAAAAAACCTCTTTTTTTAAAGTGCCATTTTGAAAAATAAAAAGTAATAATGTTGTAAGAAATGGCATATTAGAAGGGGATATTTAGGGGCACCTGGATGGCTCAGTCAGTTGAACATTCAACTCTTGATTTCAGCTCAGCTTGTGATCTCAGGGTCATGGGATTGAGCCCCTTGTTGGGCTCCACCTGCTTAAAATTCTCTGTCTTTCCCTTGCTTGCACTTGCTCGTGCATGCTCTGTCTGTCTGTCTGTCTCTCTCTCTCTCTCTCTCTCTCAAAAAAAAAAAAAAATGGTGGGGGGGTGGGATAGTTAAAGATTTCAAGCAGGTGAGGCATGCAAATTTAGGGAAAGAATTCCTTGCTAAGGTATTAATAAAGGCAAAGAGCCTAAGGCAAGAATCATGTCTGATTCGAGTCCTTGGGCGAAGTAAGAGGGGAAGTAGAGGAGGTCTGAGGATTAAATAGGGCAGATTATGTAGGGCCTAAGAACTTGGGCCTTTGAATAAGATAGAAAAGTCATTCAAGGGGCGCCTGGGTGGCTCAGTCGGTTAAGCTTCCGACTTCGGCTCAGGTCATGATCTCGCGGTCTGTGAGTTAAAGCCCCGCGTCAGGCTCTGTGCTGACAGCTCGGAGCCTGGAGCCTGCTTTTGTTTCTGTGTCTCCCTCTCTCTCTGCCCCTCCCCCATTCGTGCTCTGTCTCTCTCTGCCTTTCAAAAATGAATAAATGTTAAAAAAAAAAAAAAAAGAAAGAAAAGTCATTCAAGGTTTTTGAGCTTAGGAGTGATCAATTGGAAGACATTTAACCTAGCAATACTCCATTGTACATTTATACACCACATCTTCTTTTTCATCCATTGATGGACATTTGAGTTCTTTCCATACTTTGGCTATTATTGGTAGTGCTCCTATAAACATTGGGGTGATTACTCGGCAGTCATAAAGAATGAAATCTTGCCATTCGCAACTACGTGAATGGAACTAGAGGGTATTATGCTAAGCGAAATTAGTCAGAGAAAGACAAATATCGTATGACTTCACTCATATGAGGACTTTAAGATACAAAACAGATGAACATAAGGGAAGGGAAGCAAAAACAATCTAAAAACAGGGAGGGGGATGAAAACATAAGAGACTCTGAAATATGGAGAACAAACAGGATTACTAGAGGGGTTGTGGGAGGGGAGATGGGCTAAATAGTTAAGGGGAATTAGGGAATCTACTCCTGAAATCATTGCTGCACTATATGCTAACTAACTTGGATGTAAATTTAAAAAAAAATAAGTAAAAATTAAGAAGGAAAAAAAGACATTTAACCTATTAAAAAGATTTAATTGAACTTGATTCAGAAAAAAATGCTTTTAAGAGTAATTCATAGTATTTAGGAGGGAGGAAATGGTGGTTAAAAAGTGTTTCCTCTTTCTCTTAGTGGAATTTTCCACTTTTATTCATTGATCCAAATGTTATTTATTAGTCAAGGACTTTATTTTTACACTCATATTAAATAGAACTTGCTCTGCTTTGCAGGTGGAACAAAACACAGAAAAGTTCATTTTTGTTCAGATAGTTGAGTAAATTTGGTAGGAATTAAACTGAAGCTTTCTGATATTTAACCTGGAATTGAATTTGTATTTTGGTTATTATAAAGATAAGCAGATTAATTTGTCATAACCATATTAATAGCTTTTGGGGGTCAAGCACATCTATAAAATTAATGCTGCTTGGTTATAAGTAATGGAAAAATTTTCATTTAAAACAGTGTAGTTCTACTCAAATCCAACTTTTTGTTCTTTTCCTGGTAGCCAGTAACATTTACCCACTTTCGTTAGTTTGCCCAGCAGATAACCTCTAGGGATGCCTCACATGGGCAATACCCCAACCACTCGTGGCTTAAAAAACACCCACTCAAAATTCTGTTCTGACCTAAAATGAGTGAGTTAGGTTTAAATCAGTGTGCCCAGATCAGTATGCAGTTTTGGCAGAGATGGAGAGGAAGTGATAAAATCTTTATCACTGAACTTTAAAATATGTGTTTTAATAACATTAAATTACAGTACATTACTAAATGATGGTGTTTATCATAAAGCTTTGTGATCAGTCTGTGCTTTCCAGTTTCCTGAGCTAATTTGTTAATGGTTTCACAACAGGTGGTAGTTTATCTGCCAGCTCTTGGCTAACAAACTTCTTTTTGGAAGTTTCCCCGCCCTTGAAGTAAAATGGTTTTCATTTTGAGCAACTTAAATAGTAAAATATTTTCATTTTTCTTAAATGATTTTCTCAAAATCTTAAGCATTTTAAATTATGAATATAGCTATTCTGTAATTTTACCTACTTTTAATAATAATTCTCAGCAGAGGAAGTTAGATATACAGAATATTTTACTCAGCTTGCTATGTAGTCATTAAGTGTTATAAAATTCAGTTAAAATTTTTTTTTTACTTAGGTGTTCAGATTCTTTGGTATCCAACTTTAGTATGCAGTTAAATATGAAGAAATTAAATACCTAGAGGTTTTTAAGTTATTGCTGTATGTAGCATCTGAAGAATTACTGAAGAGTGATTAGACCTTTAAGTACCATCATGGCAATGATCATCTTGGTGTTATTAAAAGTTACTAAGGTTTAGTTTATGTACACCTGGCATATACATCTTGGTCTCTCATACCATTCTCTAGTAAAAGAAACCAAGGCTCCTCAGAGAAATAGCTGATTCCAGGGCTGGGACAGGAAATACAGTAAGGACGAAGATGAGCCTAGACACCTTATAATACTAGAGAAAGGAGAAGCTCAAAAACAAAATCCTATATTAATAGGAGTATCTTAAAGGGACAGATGAACCAACCTAAAGAGCTCCTAATGGCCAAAGGTAGAACAATTAAGGAAAAAATACTTAAAGTACTTCATAGTAGATTGTAACTCACAGTATAAAGTAAGTATCCAAGGGGCACCTGGGTGGCTCAGTCAGTTAGGCATCCAACTTTGGCTCAGGTCGTGATCTCACTGTTCGTGGGTTTGAGCCCTGCATCGGGCTCCACACTGACAGTGTGGAGCCTGCTTGGGATTCTCTGTCTCTCCCTCTCTCTCTGCCCCTCCCCCATTCATAACTCTCTCAAAAATAAAATAAATAAACTTAAAAAAATAAAATATCCATGAGTCCATACTGATATAAATAATGATTTAAAAAATAATAAATGAGGGAAAAGAGATAAATTTCTATGCAGAAGAATTCTAAATAATTGTTGTAGATATTCTACCCTTAAGGAGAAGAAAAATAAGTGCTTCTCCTTAAGTGTGGACTGTGCACAATGACTTCCCTCTGAAGGGTACAGTATGGAAAAGGCAGAAAAAAAAGAGTAACTGTATAGTGGAGAAACTTCACAAACACTACCTCAACACAGATAATCAAGGTCAACATCAGTAGTTATTAATCATATTGATAGTTCGTACCCTTGATACGGTATGA
Source organism: Prionailurus bengalensis (assembly GCF_016509475.1). Taxonomy (NCBI): domain Eukaryota; kingdom Metazoa; phylum Chordata; class Mammalia; order Carnivora; family Felidae; genus Prionailurus; species Prionailurus bengalensis. The sequence continues at coordinate 78,842,999 of NC_057345.1, read as the reverse complement.
AAATGGTATTTCTGTAGTCTTTTAGTAACCTTTATACCCCATTCTTGACATGAGAAGAAATGTCAGACAAAGTTCAATGGTGGGGCATCCTACAAGATACTTGACCAGCACTCCTCAGAGCTCATCAAAAACAAGTAAAGTCTGAGTAACTATCACAGCCAAGAGGAGCCTAAGGAGACATGACAGCAAAATGTAATGTAATGTGGTATCTTACATAGGATCTTAGGACAGAAGAAGGACATTAGCTCACAAACAAACAAACAAAAAAACTAAGGAAATCTGAATAAACTGTAGACTTTAGTTAGAAATGTATCAGTATTGGTTCATTAATTATAATGAATTATAACAAATTTACCACAATAATGAAAGATGCTAATAATAGGGAAACTAGTGCAGGAGGTATATGGGAACTTTCTGTCTTCTCATTTTTTCTGTAAATCAAAAACTGTTCTTTAAAAAGTCTATTATAAAAAATACTTTATATAATCTCGTGGTTTTTTGGGACCCTTGGAATCCTATAAATTTAAGTATTCATCACAAAATTGATTTGCTTCTAATTAAACTATGATTTATAAGAAATATTTTCTAGCTTTTGACCTTATGCAAATGCTGACTTTTCATATGGACATGTAGTTGGTCCTATAAGAAAGATCACTTTAAAATGCGTATTTGTGTTTGTTCTTTCTCTTCACAAATGGAATTAAGTCAGTCTTAGCATTAAATTTTTTTTTAGATTTATGTTCTCCCTTACATACTTTCAAATTACCTTATTATTTTCTTAAAAGTATTTATATGTACTTTTTTCTAGTTGCTAAACCATAAAAAATATTCAAACCTTTTTTGTGCATGACTTTAAATTACAGGAAACTGTTTTAGAAACTTTATCAATAGTATGTGAGATGAGTATGATTTTGTTTTTAGATGTTTCAAATGAGTCACCTTGAAGTCACAGAGAGGCTACCATTTACCACAGTTACTATTATGATTAATTTTTCTTTGGGCAGAGTACAAATCAGTAATAACTTACTAGAGCTTAGTGGTTGCTATTGATGTTTCAGTAAGGTTATGTTGATTAATCACGGTGATTACTTATCACCTGTCAGGGATTTACTCATATCATTGGGTTTTCTTCTATAGTAATTTCATATGCAGTTATAATTTGCTTAATATATTTTGCTTTAATAAATGCATCAAAAATACCAAATTAGGACTTAAAAATTGTCCCCCTGCTGCAAGTTAACATGGTTGCCTCTGTGACCGTTGAACATAGTTTCATAATATAGCCTCGAAAAAAAGTATTATTTAACCTTTAAAACAGCAAAGATATTGCCTTCTTATGGCCTCTGAAATATTTTAGCTTTACAAAGGAGAGAGAGAGCGCTTGGATATATGTTTAGCATAGTCTCTCTTTGAGGTATATTTTTTATCTGTGCATGTAATTTAAAATATTTTTTAAATGTAAACTTTACACTTGCATTTGAGACTAAGCAACCTGCATTGTGTCATGACCCTTCTAATACCACAAACTTTCTGTAATACTTCTCCCAGTGAAAAACCCACATCCTATGTATAACCTTAGATTTATTTTGAAATCTCTATGAAGAGAGCATAGAGATTACTAATTGTTTCTGTTATTTCCTTTAAGGGTGTGATGTCTATTTGTAAACCTTGTTTGAAGTTTTAATTTGAAAAGCTTAAAATGTTAAACTATGCCAAATACTGATTTCGTATTCTAAAATTATAAAAATGTATCAACTAATGATAAATTTCAATTGAGAATTGGGTGGCATATTAAACATCTGTAAAACATTCAAGAAAGGAGAAAGGAATAGTGCTTCTAATAACCAATACTTCTAATACCACTGGCCAGGAGAATATTAGCAAAGGCAAATTTAATGATAAGCCACTTTTTTTTTCTGTTTTATTGCTGTTCTTATTTTTATTATTTCCTTCCAGATTAGACTTACTTTGTGTTCTTTAACTTCTTAAGATGGATGCAGAAATCCAACATCGTTTTTATTCTTTTTTTTTTTTAATTTTTTTTTTTAACGTTTATTTATTTTTGAGACAGAGACAGAGCATGAACGGGGGAGGGGCAGAGAGAGAGGGAGACACAGAATCAGAAGCAGGCTCCAGGCTCTGAGCCATCAGCCCAGAGCCCGACGCGGGGCTCGAACTCACGGACCACGAGATCGTGACCTGAGCTGAAGTTGGACGCTTAACCGACTGAGCCACCCAGGCGCCCCACATCGTTTTTATTCTTTAAAAATATTGGTTACCACTCTTAAATAGGAGAATTGTTAAACCATAGTAAATCCATACTTGTCATAGTCTCTATCTTCAAGAAAGACTAAAGATCTGCAAGACATATTAAATGAGAAAAACAAATCATAGACAATGTAGAACATAATTCCATGTGCGTTTTAAAAAGTATATGTGTGTGTACTACCTGTATACACATATTTATGTTTAAATACTTTAGAGTAGTCTGCTGTGATACCTGTCACAACTGTTGACAGTGTTCCCTCTGAGGAGAGTAAAGGGCTTAGTGCAAAAGAGTAAGGGGCAGGAGTTTACTTTTTACACTATATGAACTTAGATGATTACTATTGTAATTTTTGAAAAATATACATTTAAACGTATATACTTTAAGATAATCATTGCTAGAATGGAAATAAGAATTAGAACTTCCAAATAATCATAGGAAAATAACAACAAAGAAAACTTGGTTCATCAAACAAAAGTGCTGTACTCATTCTATGGCCTTGAAGTCCCTGAGTTGTCTGGCTCCTGCCTACTTCTCTTGACTGTGTCATAAACCACACTACCCTTCATGTGTTATGCTCTAGCAACACCATCCTCCTTTATGTTGCTTGCACCAAACTTCCTACATGAAGGCTTTTGCTCTTACTCTACTCTGCATTTGGACACTATGCTCCCTGAGCCATTCTGTGGTGGTTCCTTCTCATCATTTTTATCTCAAAAGTCACCCACTCACAGATTTTCCCTGACCACCTTCGTAAAGTTGGACCCTTACACCGTTTACTCTCTGTTTCATCATCATGTTTTATATTGTTTATGACTCTTATCAGAGTCTTTAATTATCTTCACATCAAGAATTAACTCACTCCCACGAATACTGTTAGAGCCTTATTTATATTATTTACTGCAGTATGCCTTTTACCTGGCATATAACAGGTGCTCAAAAAACAATTGCAGAATGAATTTTAGGGGGCAGAAAACAGCCATATTTAAGAGAGTTTGATACTCTTTTTTTTTTAATTTTTAATTTTTTTATTTTAAAGGGAGAGTGTGCTAGATAGAGCAGGGGAGAGCGGTGGGGGGGAGAGAAAGAAAAAAGCGAGAGAGAGAGAGAGAGGAAGGAAGGGAAGAAAGAAAAGAAAAGAAAGAGAGAGAGAGAGAGAGAGAGAGAGAGAGAGAGAGAGAGAATGAATATCTTAAGTAAGCTCCATGCTCAGCACAGAGCCAGACATGGGGTTCCATCCTACCACCTGATCATGACCTCAGCTGAAACCAAGAGCCAAACACTCAACCAACTGAGCCACCCAGGCTCCCTGAGGGTTTGATATTCTGTGCCATAAGAGGTAGTAGCATGTTCTAAGGACCACATATGTAAAGATTTATTTAAATAAATGGTGTCCCAGAGGTAGATTGAAACTGATCCTATACTTTTTTTTTTCCTTTTCTTTGCAATTTTTTATTTAAATTCTAGCTAGTTAACATTTAGTGCAATACTGTTTTCAGGAGTAGACTTCAGTGATACATCACTTCCATATAACACCTAGTGCTCATCATATCAAGTGCCCTCCTTAACACCCATCACCTATCTAACCCACCCCCCACTCACCTCCCTCATTCAACCCTCAGTTTGTTTTCTATCTTTAAGAGCCTCTTATGGTTTGTTTCCCTTTCTTTTTTCCCGTCTCATAAGTTCATGTGTTTTGTTTCTTAAATTCCACATATGAGTGACATTATATGGTATTTGTCTTTCTCTGACTGACTTATTTTGCTTAATACCCTCTAGCTCTATCCACATTGTTGCAAATGGTAAGATTTCATTCTTTTTGATGGCTGAGTAATATTTTAATAGAGAGAGAGAGACAGAGACAGAGACAGGCAGACACCACCTCTTCTTTATCCATTCATCAGTTGATGGACATTTGGGTTCTTTCCATAGTTTGGCTATTGTTGATAATGCTCCTATAAACATTGGGGTTCATGTAACTCTTCAAATCTGTATTTTTGTACCCTTTGGGTAAATACCTATAGTGCAATTGCTGGATTGTAAGGTAGTTCTGTTTTTACCTTTTATGGAATCTCCATACTCTTTTCCAAAGTGGCTGCACCAGTTTGCATTCCCACCAGCAGTACAAAGAGAGTCCCCCTTTCTCTCCACCCTCGCTAACACTTGTTTCCTGTTTTGTTAATTTTAGCTATTCTGACAGGTGTGACTTGTTATCTCTTCATGGTTTTGATTTGTATTTCCCTGATGATGAATGATATTGAGCATCTTTTCATATGTTTGTTAGCCCTCTGGATGTCTTCTTTGGAAAATGTCTGTTGAGGTCTTCTACCCATTTCTTAATTGGATTATTTGTTTTGGGGGGTTCAGTTTGAAAAATTCTTGATAGATTTTGGATACTAACCCTTTATCAATATGTCGTTTACAAATATCTTCTCCCATTCTGTAGGCTGCCTTTTAGTTTTGTTGATTGTTTCCTTTGCTGTGCAAAAGCTTTTTATCTTGATAAAGTCCCAATAGTTCATCTTTGCTTTTGTTTCCCCTGATTCTAGAGATGTGTTTAATAAGAAGTTGCTCTAGCCGAGGTCAAAGAGGTTGTTATCTGTGTTCTCCTCTAGGATTTTGATGGCTTCTGGTGTCACATTTAGGTCTTTCATCCATTTTGAATTTATTTTTGTGTGTGGTGTAAGAAAGTGGTCCAGTTTCATTCTTCTGCATGTTGCTGTCCCATTTTCCCAACACCATTTGTTGCAGAGACTGTCTCTTTTCCACTGAATATTCTTTCCTGTTTTGTTGATTAGTTGACCATATAGTTGTGGGTCCATTTTTGGATTCTCTATTCTGTTCCATTGATCTGTGTGTCTCTTTTTGTGCCAGTACCATACGGTCTTGATTTCTACAGGTTTGTACTACAGCTTGAAGTCTGGAATTATGATGCCTCCAGCTTTGCTTTACTTTCTCAGTGATTCTATAATTTTGTATCTAACAAAATAGTAAATAGGGCTTTTTTTTTTTAAGGCAAGTACTTTTCTACTTTAAAAGCAGCCTGAGGGGCACCTGGGTGGCTCAGTTGGTTGAGTGTCCGACTTCAGCCAGGTCACGATCTCGCAGTCCGTGAGTTCGAGCCCCGCGTCGGGCTCTGGGCTGATGGCTCGGAGCCTGGAGCCTGTTTCCAATTCTGTGTCTCCCTCTCTCTCTGCCCCTCCCCCGTTCATGCTCTGTCTCTCTCTGTCCCAAAAATAAATAAAAAATGTTGAAAAAAAAATTAAAAAAAAATAATAAAGTGAAGGCCTTGGGGATAACACACTGAATTTGGGGAATTATACGAATCTTAAAACCCAGGTTTTGGGGCGCCTGGGTGGCGCAGTCGGTTAAGCGTCCGACTTCAGCCAGGTCACGATCTCATGGTCCGGGAGTTCGAGCCCCGCATCAGGCTCTGGGCTGATGGCTCGGAGCCTGGAGCCTGTTTCCGATTCTGTGTCTCCCTCTCTCTCTGCCCCTCCCCCGTTCATGCTCTGTCTCTCTCTGTCCCAAAAATAAATAAAAAAACGTTGAAAAAAAAAATTTAAAAACCCAGGTTTTGACATATATCCTCCCAGTTAGATAATACAGATATTTAACAAAATCTCAGAAGAATAAGGTCCTTATTTAGCCAGGTTCTTCCTTTGCCTGTGTTATTCCTCAGGCTATACAAAAGTTCTCAAAGAAGCTTGAGCTTGGAGGGCAAAGAAAATAGATTTCTAAATATGGTGGAAAAAAGAGTTAGTAAGTAACCTGTATTCTTAAAGCATTTGAAATATCTTGACAGTCACCCACCCATGAGCATGAGAAGAAATGGCACAGCAACTTGGTTTATATTATTTCAGCAAAAAAAGAGAAAGAAAGAAGGAAGGTAACTTAAGGATAAGAGAGGAATTACAATTGCTTCATGCTATGAAACAAACATGACTTCAATAAAATTAAGAAATCAAAAGATGATAAAAAAAATACTGATGTAAGGAATAAGATGGTGCTAGGGAAGCAAATTGAAACCCAGTGCATCACTGCAGAGACTAGAAAAGAGTAGTCTATTCAATAAACAGTGTTGAAAAGTGGAATACTGGCATGGAAGAAAAGCTTGAGATAATCATAGTGAATGCAGAGATTAAGAATGTAAAACAGTTATTAGCTAACAGGTATGGATGAATGATAGATAATCTAACACTAAGGATAACTGGTGTCCCACAATAAATAGAAAGAAGATGTATTAAAAAAAATATGAACAGTTTCACATATGAGTGAAATCATGATATTTGTCTGTCTCTGACTGACTTATTTCACTTAGCATTTTACCCTTAGATCCATTGTGTTGTTGCAAATGGTAAGTCTCCTTCTTTTTTATGGCTGAGTAATATTCCATTGACTATATCTACCATATCATTTCTCTCATATGTGAAATTTAAGAACCTAAACAGGGGCACCTAACTGGCTCAGTCAGAAGAGCATGCGACTCTTCATCTCAGGGTCGTGAGTTCGAGCCCCATGTTGGGTATAGAGATTATTTACAGACAGACAGACAGACATACACTTAAAAAAACAAACAAACAAACAAAAACCCCCACACTCTTTAAATACAGAGAACAAACTGGTGGTTACCAGAGGAGAGATAAGTGCAATGAAGAAGATTAAGAGTATACTTGACCTGCTGAACACTGAGTAATGTATAGAATTGTTGAATCTCTATATTGTACACCTGAAACTAATATAACATTGTATGTTAATTACACTTCAATTTAAAAAATATATAAACAATTGGGGTTCCTGGGTGGCTCAGTCGGTTAAGCATCTGACTCTGGCTCAGGTCATGATCTTGTGGTCCATGAGTTTGAGCCCCACATTGGACTCTGTGCTGACAGCTCAGAGCCTGGAACCTGCTGAGGATTCTGTGTCTCCTTCTCTCTCTGCTCCTCCCCCACTCATGCTCTATCTCTCTGTCTCTCAAAAATAGATAAATACTAAAAAAAGATTTTTTTTAATATGTAAACAAGAAGAGGTCCCTGAAATTCAGGAAGATTTAAATACACAAATTAAAAGAACACTCTGTGTTCCAGAATATTTTGACACACAATACTCCATAAACACTCAAAGCAAATTATCCACAAAATTGTATGGGAAAATTAAGACTTGTCCTCCACATTTCTCATGGCACATTCAAGGCCAGAAACCAATGGAGCAGTGGCTATGCTGCACTCTCCAGTACAATAACCACTAGCCACATGTGGTAATTTAAATTTCAATTGATTTAAGTTAAACAAAATTAAAATCAGTCCCTCAGTCACACTTAGCTCCATAGCCTCAGTAGCTACTAGCTACCACATTAGACAATGCAGGTAGAAAACATTTCTGTCATCATAGAAGGTTCTCTTAGTACTAGTCTACAAAATTCTGAGTTTGGGTGACCCAAAGATATTATAGCCTAACAAGGTGTCATTTAAATATATTGAAGAGACAGGTTGGCATTTTCCAGTGTGAAAGACTGCTGGGATACTGTTTCCACAGTTCTTTCTTCAAAAAACTAGGAATTGTGAAATCTAGCTTAAAACAAGTCAAAGAACTGAGAAATGCAGGTGCTGTTTAAAAAGAGGGGTGGTAACTATTGAATTAATTTGAATACAGAACTAATACTAAACAAACATGGGAATAAAGGGGTACAGGTTAGGATGGTTTCCTTCAAACTTTGACAGTGTAACAATGTTATCAAAAATCTGGAAGTGGAGATAGGGGAGATGAAACCAAGTATAAATGTACATATATCTTTACAGCAAGATAGGCAAATGAGTTTAAAGTATGTAATTTTAAAAAAATGGACTCCAGCATCTTAATGTTTTTCATAAACACTTAAAGTTAGAGGTCTTTTTTTTTTTTTTAAGGAAATTATGCCTCTTGTATTGAAGAAACACTTTGCATTCACTGTGCTTTTTTTTTTATATGTAGCAAACAGTCATTTATTTGGGCAATTAAAATTACAATTCAAGGGACACAGTTTGGACAGAAACCTGACTCAAGTTCCCTATATTTTTTTTTTATCAATTTCAGCTAAAGTTTAAGATTTAATTTTCATTGTTATATTTTTTCCTTTGAGTTATTTAAGGTAAAAGTATAATTTTACAGAAACAATTGTTTCTCTTTCTTAAAAAAGCTGACTGTACATATTTCAAGATTTTCACATTGATCAATTATAGGAAATATGAATAGAAATGATATATTTTTAAATTGTTTTTCTCTACTTTTTTTCCCGAGGCATTTAAATTCCTCTATATATCAGGTGAACTCCCAAATCATAAGCTAAAGGTGATGAATTTTTGATAGGGGAGCAGTGAGAAAAATGATTTAATAACAATATTATTCACAGCCAAGCCAAACCATCTCATTGAAATTATAGAGATGAAATTAATTTTATAGTATGAGTTATTCATTTCAAATGCATATTATTGATACTATGTTTATATAGGCTGTCTTTGACTTATCTTTGTTTTCTTTTTTATACCTTGTTCTCCCTTGACTTCATATGAGAAGAGATTACTGAATTGATAAGTAATTATAATTGGGTTTTTCATACTGGCCTTCTTCTATACTTGATAAAAGTGGCTGGCTCCTTATCAAATTCCAGTACTCTAGTAGTCTAATAAGTTGATAAAAATTCTTGTTGGCAAAATCAGCTCTTCATGTGTCCTTTAAACAAATGAGAGAAGAGCATGTTTTATCAGTGAAATGAATATATAGGAAGCTGTCTGGTCATCTGATGCTAAGGAAGATACGTGACAAACTTCAACAGCTAAGGAATGTATTCCCCAACTTTGGCTTATTATCACTTTTTATGGAGGGTCCAGGAAAAGATAACATGAATACATAAAATTATCAGCACCATTTTTAGGAAAACAATTCTAACATATATCCTGCTGTAGTTTGTTGCACAAATATGGGAGTAGGAGTGGAACCTGATTTCACCCTTGGCTTTTTCCTAGATAGCCATGTGATCCTTGCTAAGTTAGTTAGCTCCTGAGTCTGTTTAATGCTCTAATGATGTTGGATCTAGGCCATGCTTGGGTCAAGCCACTTATGAAGATAATACACAAGTACAAGGGCAGTGCTAAAAAAGAGGACAGCTTTTTAATTTATCAGTCTGGAGAAAATCTTGCTAAGAGAAAGAATTGGTGATCAGAATCCAAAGTATGAAAATAATAGGTCTAGACCGTGATAGTCTTCAAGCTGGCAGAAGAGGATCTCAAGAAATAACAATGCTGAGTAGTGGAATGACAAAAAGATGAACTGATACTTGCTTAGATTTAGAAAGGCTTTTTGGAACTAATTGTTTAAAAGTCTCAGTATCCCAAGACACTACTACCAAAGGACTTGTCAGGTCTTAACCTAGCATGACAGTGTTTATCATTAGTAAATAGGATTTCATCATATATCCTTTCCTGATAGGGGAAAAAGTGAGACAAAAGCTGTTTTACACTGCACAAGAGCACCTATTTGGAGTTTAACTTTGTGATATTAAAAAAAATATATAAAATACAAAGCCAAGAAATAAAAGTGGAGATGAATCTTCCACTGAGGTGATAAACCCTCATGACGTGAAATATGAGGATATTGAAATATGATGGTTCCAGCCATCCAGAAGATGAATCACGTTTTTTTAAGCTACAGGATTTTCCAGCTGTAGGCACTGCCTCACTGAGCAAGGTGAAGCTGAATAAGTGATATTCGATGCTTTCCTTTTATGACAAATCCTCTCTTTTTTAGTCTTTTCTTGGTGACTACCTCTATGCTTTTCCCAGAATTTAAAGTCATCTACCTACTACAGGGGCACTGGGTGGCTCAGTCATTTAAGCATCTGCCTTTGGCTCAGGTCATGATCTCACAGTTCATGAGTTTGAGACCCACATTGGGCTATGCGCTGACAGTGCAGAGCCTGCTTGGGATTTTCTCTCTTCCCTCTCTCTCTGCCCCTCCCCTGCTTGTACCCTGTCTCTCAAAATAAATAAATAAACAAACAAACTTAAAATCATCTATTTACTACGTAGAATATGTTTGCAAAGAGACAAATGACGGGTTAAAAGGCATTTTGTGTGTGTTTAAAGTAATGTAAAGTATGGATAGAGTTATTTAGACTTCCCATGATTGAAGAGTTAAACCTATAGGTTAGTTTCTTAGTAAGAGGCAAAAAAAAAAAAAAAAAAAAAAGTCATAACTACTAATATTCATTATGTGTATCTTTTTATCAAATATATATAAATAATAAAATAATAAAGTAAATATTTACCAGCATCATTTATAAAATGCTGTCTTCTAGTGCTATTCCTATACATTTTCTTAGTCTTTGGCTTCAGATACTTAAGTTTCTCTGGCCATGTCTTCTGTGCTTACTCCCTTAACACAACCCAACTTTAAATATACATTATATTAGTTTTATCCTGCTGCCTATTGGGTTTGAAAAAAAGAAATAAAAACAGTACTTGACTTGGAGTTTTGTTGGAATGGGAAATTTTTGTATTTCAGCTTGGATAATACACAATCTCTAGACTTGAACTCTTAAAAATATTAACAGTCATGACAAAAAGCAGAGGGACTATTACAGATTTAAAGAGGTTAAAGAGATACACAATAACCAAGTGTAACCATAAACCTTGGTTTGAATCTGGATAGTAATAAACCCTTTAGAACCCTTTAAAAATTTTTTTAATGTTTTATTTATTTTTGAGAGAGAGAGAGAGAGAGAGAGAGAGACTGCAAGTGGGAGAGGGGCGGAGAGAGAGAGACACACAATCTGAAGCAGGCTCCAGGCTCAGCAGTCAGCACAGAACCCGATACAGGGCTTGAACTCGCAAGCAGTGAGATCATGACCTGAGCCGAAGTTGGACGCATAACCAACTGAGCCACACAGGTACCACCATTTAGGACCCTTCTAAGGGAATTTGAATAGGAGCTATGTATTCCATGATACTGTGATGTTAAACTATTACTTTAAGTGTGTTAGTGGCATTTAGTTATGTGAGGCAGTTCCTTGTTCTTAGGAAATGCATGCTGAAATATATAGTAGGGAAGTGTCATATCTGCAATTTACATTCAAATGGTTCAGAAGATACATGTACAGAGAGAAAAGCAGATATAGCAAAATAGTAATTGGTGAATATACCTGAATGGTATATGAGTATTGTACTATTTCAGCTCTTCTGTAGATTTGAAATATTTGAAAACTGAAAAGGCTAGAGGAAAATTTTGCAAATGTAAATGACAGACTAGGTGCTTTTCATGTTTTGCATCTATGCATCTGTTACATTAACTGGGTATTAACTGGTTAAATTCTCTTTAAAAACCCAAAAACTTCTAAGCAAATTATCCAGTTGCATAGGGTATTAAAAAGCCTATGGCTTGAAACACAGCTTTTACAATCTGCTATCTTCCTGTCTCTAAGGAAGTGTCCTTCCTGTGCCAAGATAGGGTAAGTTATAACCAGCATTAAAAACAGATAAAGAAACAAATAAGACTCTTAGACATACCTATTACAATTATATGTAAAAAATGAGGCTAAATTTGTGAGTTTAAACAAACCTGAGCCCCTGCCTCCTCTTTTCTCACCTCCACAATATTTTTTAATATAATACACTTTTTCTTCCAAACACTTGTTCAAAGCAAGTTAACATCCTACTCATCTCAGTTTTGCTGCAATATGTGAGAAGCATGCTGCTTAGAGCTACAGAGGAAGTCTTTCACATTTTTACTTAATTTTTCTAGCTCAATGCACCACCACATTTAATTGTTCAACTTTTTAAATAGTATGTTGGAGTATACAGTAGATGTAGGCGAGGATATCTCTGATTTCAATGTGTGCTTGCTACTGTGAATGTATACACATTGCACAAATACATATTCACTTTTTTCCTGCTGACTATAGCAGTGACTAATTTTCCAATCAACTATAGCAGAATATGTGATACATCCTGGGCACTTTATATCTCTGCCTCATCCTTTCCTGAATTATAGCTCCCTGTGGTTGCAGGGATAAACCTGGTGAATGTATATACCTAAAGTCACTAAAAAACAGGCCAAGTAGTCAAACACCAGAATCACTGCTCTTAGCAAAATATTTCTCTATGCACATTTATGGTTATATTAAAGAAAATAGCTTTTTAACTCTATCAACCTGTTACCTAGTAAAAAGTTTAGAAAATTGGATCCCTTATTTACTGGCATATCTTCTTGTAGATATTGATAGTTTTAAGTTTTTAAAGAATTATTCAGCTGGTTCTCAAATCTTTGGTGTTTCTTCATTCTTTTGAATAGTTATCTTAGTATTCAGTCATAGGGATCATATATGTGGGATTTTTTTCTGATCCTAAACATTATTTAGTTCCTCATCATACATTACTAAACTTTAAAATAACATTTTCTGTTTGAGAGCTAGGTTAACCAAGAAAGGGATTTGAGTTCAAAATTCAGCCAACCTCTGTAGACAGGGAACTGACCAGCTGAAACTAACATAGAAATAACATGAAGTGAAACTGATAGTAGAATTGAAAGAAATTAATTTAAGAACCTTGCCAGTTTTCTTCTATTTTCATTCTAAAATATTTTCTCTCTGGGAATGTAGAGACTATTTGTAAATAAGTTGATGTGTCTTGGTCATTTAACACATTTACCATTGTGGTGGTAGTTAAAAGAAGTATTTACCTCTTTTTTAAAATTTCACATTTATTTTTTTATTTATTTTGAGAGAGAGAATGTGTGTGCATATGAGCTGGGAAGGGGCAGAGAGAGAGGGAGGGGGAATCCAAAGCAGGCTCCATGCCAACAGCCCCACATGGGGCTCAAACTCATGAACCATGAGATAACTACCTGAGCCGAAATCAAGAGTCCGATGATGCTTAACCAACTGAGCCACCCAGGCACCTCTGTCTCTTTTTTTATATAAAAAACTATACTGAATAAATTCTGTAATGAGTATAAACTTAAAAAATATTATTTGAGCTTTTTTAAGAAAGATAAAAGTATTTTATAACTGGTATATATATAGAATTTTGAATTTGTGTTTAAAAATAGTTAATTTTCAAAGGTTGTACAAACCAGTGTGTTTCAAGTGTAGGTCTACACACTGGCTGTGTCAGAACCACCACTTGTGTAGCTTTCTTTTTGTTTTTTTTCTGGTTAACAGTTTTATTTTATTTACTTTCTAATTTACATCCAAATTAGTTAGCATATAGTACAACAATGATTTCAGGAGTAGATTCCTTAATGTCCCTTACTCATTTAGCCCATCCCCCCCCCAACCCCTCCAGTAATCTTCTTTGTTCTCCATATTTAAGAGTCTCGTATGGGGGCGCCTGGGTGGCGCAGTCGGTTAAGCGTCCGACTTCAGCCAGGTCACGATCTTGCGGTCGGTGAGTTCGAGCCCCGCGTCGGGCTCTGGGCTGATGGCTCAGAGCCTGGAGCCTGTTTCCGATTCTGTGTCTCCCTCTCTCTCTGCCCTTCCCCCGTTCATGCTCTGTCTCTCTCTGTCCCAAAAATAAAAATAAACGTTGAAAAAAAAAATTAAAAAAAAAAAGTCTCGTATGTTTTGTCTCCCTCCCTGTTTTTATATGATTTTTGCTTCCCTTCCCATATATTCATCTATTTTCTTTTAAAATCCTCACACGAGTGAAGTCATATGATATTTGTCTTTCTCTGACTAATTTTGCTTAGCATAGTACCCTCTAGTTCCAGCCACGTAGTTGCAAATGGCAAGATTTCATTCTTTTTGATTGCGGAGTAATACTCCATTGTATATATATACCACATCTTCTTTATCCATTCATCCATCGATGGACATTTGGGCTCTTTCCATACTTTGGCTATTGTTGATAGTGCTGCTATAAACATTGGGGTGCATGTGTCCCTTCAAAACAGCACACCTGTATCCCTTGGATAAATACCTAGTAGTGCAGATGCTGGATCATAGGGTAGTTCTATTTTTAATTTTTTGAGGAACCTCCAGACTGCTTTTCAGAGTGGCCTCACCAGTTTGCATTCCTACCAGCAGTGCAAAAGAGATCCTCTTTCTCCGCATCCTAGCCAATATCTTTTGTTGCCTGAGTTGTTCATGTTAGCCATTCTGACAGGTGTAAGGTGGTATCTCATTGTGGTTTTGCTTTGTATTTCCCTGATGATGAGTGATGTGGAGTATTTTTTCATGTGTCATTTGGCCATCTGGATGTCTTCTTTGGAGAAGTGTCTATTCATGTCTTTTGCCCATTTCTTCTATGTGTTTTGGGTGTTGTGTTTGATAAGTTCTTTATAGATTTTGGATACTAACCCTTTATCTAACCTTTATGTCGTTTGCAAATATCTTCTCCCATCCTGTCTGTTGCCTTTTAGTTTTGCTGATTGTTTCCTTCGCTGTGCAGAAGTTTTTATTTTGATGAGGCCCCAATAGTTCTTTTTTGCTTTTGTTTCCCTTGCCTCTGGAGACATGTTGAGTAAGAAGTTGCTGCGGCCAAGGTCAAAGAGATTTTTGCCTGCTTTCTTCTTGAGGATTTTGATGGCTTCCTGTCTTACATTGAGGTCTTTCATCCATTTTGAATTTATTTTTGCATATGGTGTAAGAAAGTTGTCCAGGTTCATTTTTCTGTGTGTCACAGTCCAGTTTTCCCAGCACCACTTGCTGAAGAGACTGTCTTTATTCCATTGGATATTCTTTCCTGCTTTGTCAAAGATTAGTTGGCCATATGTTTGTGGGTCCATTTGTGGGTTCTCTGTTCTGTTCCATTGATCTGAGTGTCTGTTCTTGTGCCAGTACCATACTGTCTTGATGATTACAGCTTTGTAATATAGTTTGAAATCTGGGTGTAGCTTTCAATGTGTACTGATTTTCAAGCCCCATTCCCAGATATTTAGAATTCATTAGGTCAGCAATAGATTCTCTTAATCCATGTGTTTACAAAACTCCCAACAATAATCATCTTTGGCAATCACTGTTTTAACCGTTTCCTAGATTATGTTGTTTATATTATTATATTCACTTACCTAGCCATATATTTTTTAAATGGTAAATTTTATGTATATATTTTATCAAAATACCTGGCCATATTTAAAAAAAAATATTTATTAGGTAGGATGTTTTTATTGAAGGCAACAGAAAACTCAATTCTGGATTTATGTATGGCTTAAATAATAAAGGGGCTTTATTGGTTCATGTACTTGAAAAGTCCAAAAGTAGGATATACTTAAGGAAAAGTTTGATTTGGGCTCCAGCTTGTTGCATTAGCCATGATTCTGAAAGCTCTGCTTTGCTTGTCATTTTTTATCCTTAGGAGGTTTTTTTCATCGTGTTAAAATGGCTAACAGATGAGCCTTATATGTACTTGCATAATATGCAAAATAAAAAACTGTAACCCATAATTTCCGGTAAAAGTTTTAAGAGTCACACAGTTTGAGCAAGACCAGAAGTAGTCACAATGCAAACAGATCTGATTATCCTGTTTGGTTTAAACCCTACCTACCAATCAGAGCCTACCTATGGGGTTAAGGATGGGGATAATTCCTGTACTATGACCACTACATAATAAAGGAGAGAAAATAGATCTTGATGTAACAACCATAAAATCTACTTGAAAATATTACAGAGATGAACTGTAACTCCACTTGTTCTAAAATTAGATTGTTTTAATAAAGTAATTTATGGTATAATATTACTTTTCAGTTTCTTAAGTTTCTAGTAAAAAAGTGAAGAAAGTACGAATCCTAGAGCAAGAGGTAGGTTTTAAATTAAGTACAAGTAACCTTGGGAAATAAATACCTTTTCACATATAGAAATGAACTACAGTATAGACTAAGTGCTTGCTTTCTAGAGGGAGAGGGCATGTATTATTTTTTTTTATTGATGTCTTCTCCAAGTATTTTACTATGAAAATTTTCAAACATACAGAAGTTGAAAGAGTTCAACAGAAAAGATCACAAACCCACCACCTCCATTCTAGTATTAATATTTTTGATATTTGTTTCATCTGTTGCTTTATTAGATACGTGTCTATCCACCATTCTAGCTATATTTTTTTTTTTCTGAGAGCTCAGGAGTGCGAGTGGGGAAAGGGCAGAAGAAGGAGAGAGAGAATTTCAAGGAGGTTCATGCCTAGCATGGAACCCCAGTCAGGGCTGGATCTCACCGCTGTGAGATCATGACCTGAGTCAAAATCAAGAGTTGGATACTTAACCACCTGAGTCACTCAGGAGCCCCTTAGCTATCTTATTTTTTGATGCATTTCAGAGTAAGTTAAAGTTGTTATACTCTATCCCTAATTACTTAAACATGTATATCTTTAGGTTATTAATGACCTTTTGACTCAGAGACTTATGGAACTCTATGGCTTAAGGCCTCAATATGAATTAGATTATTATAGATATCATAATGGTAATTGCTAAAATAATTACTGAAAGAAAGGTCCGAGAGTAAAAGTGCATTTAAGTAAACCTTTTATAAATATTACTTTATGTTCTCTTAATATAAAGTTTCTTTTATTGCATGACAAAAAGTTATATATTTAAGGTGTGTTCAGTGAAATTATAGAATACCAAGATCGTTGATGTGTTGGAGCTCTTTAAGTTTGTTACTTACCTAATGAGTTTTGCTTAGGAAATCACTTAACTGGCAATCTGTTGTTATCAGCTAGACCAAAAGAAAATGCAGGTTACTGGTAAATTTATTAGTGTAGCTGACATTTTCCCACCTTATCAGAAAGAACTATGTAGACATTGCTTGAAAATAGAAAGGTATAAAAATTTTTGCAAAAAATAATCCTAAACATTAGATAATTGAATAAATTGTCTCAGAAGTGAAATTAAATTGTTATCCACTTTTTAGAATGTAATAGTTAACTGGATTTTTTTTTTTTTGGCACTGTAAATGTGTAGTTATTTAGTTACCTGATTTCAAGAGAGTCCTTAAAAGGGTTCAATTCATCATTTAAATGAGAACCCATTTGCAGAACATAAAAACCACAGACTTAGATAAAAAGTTATTTATACATTTTAATTTATTAAATAGCACTTAGGACCTCTCTGACTTCACTTCAGTTTTTGAAATATCAGCTAGATTTGCTTAAAGCAGACTATTCAATCAGAATACCTTAGGCAGAGCTTTTCTTTTTTTTTTTTTTTCAACGTTTATTTATTTTTGGGACAGAGAGAGACAGAGCATGAACGGGGGAAGGGCAGAGAGAGAGGAAGACACAGAATCGGAAACAGGCTCCAGGCTCTGAGCCATCAGCCCAGAGCCCGACGCGGGGCTCGAACTCACGGACTGCAAGATCGTGACCTGGCTGAAGTCGGACGCTTAACCGACTGCGCCACCCAGGCGCCCCAAGGCAGAGCTTTTCGACTGGTGTGTCTGTCACACTGGTGACATTATGCTACTAATATGTGACAAGTGTGCAGGGATGGGGGTCACTTCTAGAGTGCAGAGCTGCTTAATTACCCTTCCTTTGCCCTCAGTTTAATCAGTATGCCTTACAAGCTGTTGTTACAAACATTAAATTTCTTTATTGTAAAATTTCTCAACTGCCCAATTTTTTTTATTAAATATTGCCTTTCCTCTAAAGAAATCAGGGTGCAAAACTTTGGCTAAACCTTACTAAGACTCACCTTTGGGGGAAACATCTTTGGAGTCAGTCACTTTTTTTTTTTTTTTTTTTTTTTTTAGTTTAGTTTTGTTTTTGTTTTTTTAATCTAAATGCTCTCTATACACAAACTCAGGACACCAAGATCAAGAGTTGCAGCCAGGTGTCCGGCTTAGTCACTTTTGTAAAACACATTTAATGATTTGTGTCTTGCCAGACTGTTTATCATGCAGGTTTCCCTACAGGAAAGAATTGGTATTAATTATTGTTAGTGGTCATTCAACAGCCTTTCAAACCTAAAGTATTTTGCCTTCTTGAACTTCTGTCTTGGAACACTAGAACTTACCTTGGGCTTTGTCATTTTATTCGCCCTGAGAATTTTATTTTGTCCTGAATGATATTATTGCTGTGGGATATCCAAAATCCTCAAGAACTTTACCTTCACTGGGGACCAGATTTAAAGGTACCTTTTCTAAATCTGATTCTAAACCACAAATATCTGGCCTTTCCATCTCATCCATAAGGATTTCTTCCTAGTAGTCATTTGCACTTTCCATTTAATCAGCAATTATTTTCAAGGTAATTAATATGATATGATGCTAAAATTAGACTAAAAAGCCATCAAAGAGTACAGCTGAACACATATACCCAAAGTAGCCCCCTTTGGAAGTATATTTACTTAATCAGTTGCTGCTGCTGCCATTTATCAGGTCACATACAGGATTTGGAAAATATCTTCTATAAGGATAATGACTATTTATTTTATGTCAGCAAATATTCTCTCTCCATATTTTTTTTCTCTTTTCTACATTATTTTCTTCCTTCTTAACTCACTACTTATTCCTAATGCTTGACATAATCCTTTCCTACTTTGGGAATATACAGTACTGAGATGGAGTAAGTCTAGAACCAAGGAAAATTATGGGAAGGGGTAGTCATGAAACAGAGTGAATTTGGGTGATGGGTTTATTAGTCTTTATTATATTACTCTTTTGTTCTCTGTTTTTGAAATATTTTATTTAAAATGGGGAGTGGATAAAAATCAGATGCAGGCATAATTACATGTAAGCAGTATTAGACAACTATAAATTGATAATATGAGTCATTAGCTTAGGGCCATAAATGAAAGTATGCTTTAGCATTTCATCTTAATTTTTTTCTTTTTATATTGTAATTCCCATTGAAATAAGTGTGGGCTAAAATAAATAACTCAAGTAAAGTTTTGAAACAAATCCAAGAAAGCTAATTTGCTTGATCCTTTGCATAAATTCCCATATATTCTTGCTTCCTCAGGCAAACTCATGTTTAGAGTGCTGTGGGGGAAAAATGTGTCAACTGTTTATGTAATTCTTAGGCAATTGTTGGTTCACTCAGTTAGGAATAATAGTTTCTATTACACAGAGGTGTTGTGATGATTACATGTAAAGAGCTTAGAACAGTTGTTAGCACATTGTCAGCCCCAGTCCCTCTCCATCAGGATTGTACAAGAGAATTAAATCCTACAGAAAATAATCTGAGTAACTATTTTCTCAGTTCTTCTAAGTATGGTACATAGTACCACTCTAGGTGCATAGGAGGAAAGTTAAATTATTACATACAGTGATGTTTGGGCATTAGGACTTAATTCCTTTGGGGAACCTCAATTGAGAACGTCTGATAAGTGTTCAAGATATGTTAGCTATTATTACTTTGTTTACAAGTGACAAACCCATATTTAAACTGGTTTAAATAATAAAGGGACTTCATTCATTCATATACAGTAAAACCTTGGATTGTGAGTAACTTGTCCTGTAAGTGTTGCACAAGATGAGCAAACATTTCTAATAAATGATAAACTTGATAAATGAGCAATATCTTGCAATATGAGTAGTACATGATGTCAAATGCCACGTGATCACAGCTGAGACAATTGTGTGTGTCTCTCTCTCTCTCTCTCTCTCTCTCTCTCTCTCTCTCTCTCTCTGTCTCTGGAATTGTGGGTGATCGTCTCCCATGCTTGGATGCTCAGTCTCAGACCACAGTGTTTGGCAGAAATCAGTGATTTTTCAGAATGTTGGAAGGTGCCCACAACTGACACTAGTGTATTTTTGTCACTTAAAAGCACCTATGGATGGACAGTCATTCGCTTTTCCATACAAGAGTAAGCTTAGGAATACTTTGCTTTATACCTAGGTCAGGCTGCCTACAGATGTAGACCCTTTCCTCTGCTGCCTTATTGCCAGCTATATTAAATAGTTTACAGTATATGACAAGAGTTTATTAATACTGTACTGTAGTCAACATCTGTGTGAGCATATACAGTGGTCCCCATGCAGAAAAAGATTCCATTGAGCCAATAGATAACAGTGATTCCATTAGTGATAGTGAAAATCATCCTACACAATAACCCTCTGTGAACCAACCACAAAGCTTTTCAAAGGTAAGTGCATGTTAATTTATTTTTCCATATGTTTTGTATTTTTTTATTATTTTGTATTACAGTATTGTAATCATTTTTATATGAACATTTTTGGGTTGTGGAGCAAATCATCTGAGTTTCCATTATTTCTTATGGGGAAATTCGCTTTGATATACAAATGCTTTGGATTACGAGCATGTTTCCGGAACAAATTATGCTTGCAAACCAGAGTTTTACTGTAAATGAAAAAACAAGTAGGGAAGGCTTCAGAGATGGTTTGATTAGGATTCTGAGTCAGTATCTCTGCTGTTTTGGTTCTGCCTTGCTCTGGTCAAACATTTCTTCTTTGAGTATAATTGACACACAATGTTATACTAGTTTCAGATGTACAGCTTAGTGATTTGGCAAATTTATACATTAGTCTGTGTTCACCACAAGTGTAGCTGTCATCTGTGCCATGACATTGCTGTTAGAATATCATTGATTATATTCCTTATGATCTGCTTTTTATTCATGTGACTTACTTATTCCATAACTGGAAGCCTGTATCTCCCTCTCCCCTTCACACCTTTTGCCCAACCCCATAAACCTCCCTTCTGGCAACATCAGTTTGTTCTCTGTATTTGCAGGTCTGATTCTGCTTTTTGTATGTTTATTCATTTTTTCATTTTTTTTTTTTTTTAAGATTCCACTTATGTGTAGAGTCATATGGTAGTTGTCTTTCTCAGCCTGACTTAGCATAATAGGTCCATTTCACTTAGCATAATAGGTCCATCTGTGTTGTCTCAAATGACACAGTCTCATCCTTTTTTATGGATATGTAATAGTCTGTTGTGTGTATGTATTTGTGTGTGTGTGTGTGTGTGTATACATACATTACATACACACACATACGTACTACATCTTTCTTATCCATTCATCTATTGATAGACACTTAGGTTGTGCTCTTCCTGGCTATTGTAAATAATGCTGCAATGAACATAGGGGTGCATATATCTTTTTGAATTAGTGTTTTTGTTTTCTTTGGGTTAATACCTGATAGTGAAAATACTGGATCAAATGGTTATTCTTTTTTTTTATTAATTTTTTTTAATGTTTATATATTTTTTTGAGAGAGAGGGAGACAGAGCATTATGGGGGAGGGGAGGAGAGAGAGAGACACACAGAATCCAATGCAGGCTCCAGGCTCCAAGCTGTCAGCGCAGAGCCCATTGCGGGGCTCGAGAACCTGTCAACCTGATCATGACCTGATCCGACGTCAGACGCTCAACTGACTGAGCCACCCTGGCACCCCTCAGATGGTTATTCTATTTTTAATTTTTTGAGGAACCTCCATACTGTTTTCCACAGTCGTTGTACAAATTTACATTCCCACTAATAGGTCATGAGGATTCCTCATACTCCACATCCTTGCCAACACTTGTTATTTCTTGTCTTTTTGATTCTAGCCATTCATTCTGACAGGTGTGAAGTGATACATTATGTGGTTTTGATTTGCATCACCCTGATGATGAGTGATGTTGAACATCTTTTCTGTGTCTTCTTTACAAAAATGTCAAGTCCTCTCCACATTTTTTAATTGGATTGTTTGGGTGTTTGGTGTTGAGTTGCACAAGTTCTTTATATATTTTGGATATATATATAAATATATATATATATATATATATAAATATATATGAATGAAAAATTTTCTTATTAGATATATTGTATGCAACTATCTTCTCCCATTCAATCAATAGGTTGTCTTTTTGTTTTGTTTTTGCCTTTTTGTTTTGTTGATGATTTCCTTTGCTGTGCAGAAAGCTTTTTATTTTGGTGTAGCCCCAATAGTTTATGTTTACTTTTGTGTTTGCTTTTGTTTCCCTTACCTTAGAAGACATATCTAGAAAAAATGTTGGTACAACTAATGTCAGAGAAATTACTGTCTGTGCCCTCTTCTAGGATTTTTATGGTTTCAGGTGTCCCATTTAGGTCTTTAATTCATTTTGACGTTTTGTGTGTGTGTGTGTGTGTGTGTGTGTGTGTGTGTGTGTGTCGTTAAAGTAGTTCAGTTTCATTTTTTTGCATGTAGCTGTACAGTTTTCCCACCACCATTTATTGAAGAGACCGTCTTTTCCCCATTGTATATCCTTGTCTCCTTTGTCATAGATTATATGGCTATATAATAATGGGTTTATTTCTGGAGTTTCTATTCTGGGGTTCCATTAATTGTATGTCTATTTTTTTTGCCTGTACCAAACTATTTTGATTACTACAGCTTTGTAGTGTGTATCTTCAAATCTGGCATTGTGATACCTCCTGCTTTGTTCTTCCTTTTCAGTATTGCTTTGGCTCAAGCTAGTATTTCTAACTAAAATTTAAAAATATGTATATATTTTCTTAAATACAGGCTAGTGGCTAAAAATCATAAGGTGTCTGTTGAATATGTTTATGAAGCCTGGCACATTTGGAATATAATTATTAAATTAGTTATTTTTTTTAAGATTTTATTTTTAAGTAATCTCCACACCCATTGTGGGACTGAAACTCACAACCCCGAGATCAAGAGTCACATGCTCTACCAATTGAGCTAGCCAGGTGCCCCTAAATTAGTTCTTTGCTTAGGTGATTATATGTGATATTCATGTGTGCAAATATATAAGAAAAGTTTTAAAGCCTCTAGGAATAATAGTTGTTCTTTATATCTATACAAATATTAGTTAACTGCTTCATCAGGCCATATTCTAGTGAAAGGTTTTTAAGACCGGTGACCAAAAGGAGAAGAACAAAAAAACAAAAAGAGTGGGCTTATAAGAATAGCTTGTTGAAAGGATTTGAAGAACAAACTAAAGTTACATAAGAATGCAATCGGGATGGCAAGGATGGTTCATGCAGAAGAGTAATTCTGTTGGAATGATACCTTGACTTTATAGGGGAGCCACTCATTCTGTTGCTGGAGCAGTTCTAGTTAGTTCTTTCTGCCAAGGATGTTGGGAGATGTGTAGAGGAAAGTAGAGCATGACTTGGCTGCAGTGAGAGTAGCAAACCAGGTCCAGGGTCTCTTCTTACTGTGAATGGAAAGAGCAGTAGAGAGCTCCACATTGGAAAGTGCTCTGCAGAACAACCCATTACTCTCAAGGTAGTTTTACAGGACCTACAGCACATTTTATTGTAATTATTTATTATTATTATTATTATTATTATTATTATTATTATTATTTTTAGAGTGCATATGTGGTGAGGAAAGGGCAAAGAAAGAAAGAGAAAGAGTGAAAATGAGAATCTTAAGCAGGCTTCACACTCAGCACAGAGCCTGATTGATGCAGGGCTCGATCCATGACCCTGGGAGCATGAGCTGAATTCAAGAGTCGGATGCTCAACTGGCTGAACTACCCAGGTGCCTCTACAGCACATTTTAAAACCTACTTAAAAAAAATTTTTTTTTAACGTTTAATTATTTTTGAGACAGAGAGAGACAGAGCATGAACGGGGGAGGGCCAGAGAGAGAGGGAGACACAGAATCAGAAACAGGCTCCAGGCTGTCAGCACAGAGCCCGACGCGGGGCTCGAACTCACGGACCGCGAGATCATGACCTGAGCCGAAGTCGGACGCTTAACCGACCGAGCCACCCAGGCGCCCAAGTGTCCGACTTCGGCTCAGGTCATGATCTCGCGGTCCGTGAGTTCGAGCCCCGCGTCGGGCTCTGGGCTGATGGCTCAGAGCCTGGAGCCTGTTTCCGATTCTGTGTCTCCCTCTCTCTCTGGCCCTCCCCCGTTCATGCTCTGTCTCTCTCTGTCTCAAAAATAATTAAACGTTAAAAAAATAAAAATAAAAAAACCCCTATAAATATTCAAGTAGCACTAAGATAACTTTTATAGAAACTTCAAAGCTCTTTCAAATCGAAATGTGTATCTTCTCTGTAGGTACTGATAATGAATGATCTTGAAGTTGGATTCTTAAGAGATAATAGCAAGTATAGAACAGTGTTCATAGTGTCTGTAGTATTAGTAAAAATATGTGTGTGTATGCAAATGTGTTTCGATACATATGTACAAAATATCATGGGAAGATTACAATAAAAAACAACTGTGATTGTCTTTATGGAAGGAAACCAAGTGATGGGTGCCTGTTAAAAGTAAACTAGTACTTTGTTGGTATCTGGAGTTACTCAGTAGTTTTAATAGATGTCTCTGGATCAGAGCTTCTTAACATTTCAAGCGTCATCACATGGCTTTTAGAAATAATCTGGCAATATAAAAAACAACTCATTTTTCACTCTCTAATAAGCCCTATGTCTTAAAAGTCACATTTGTTTTCAGATGGTATATGAAAAAGCAGCTTCTCCCCTTCCCAATTTATATCCCTGGAAAATGATCACGTATGGTTCTGAAACTAGCTGTTAGGATTCGAGCACCTTTTAATCAGCTATATCTAGGACTCCTGCCATACATTCCTAAGGTAATTAAACAAGAGATTCAGAGCTGTCCTTCCCCTTTTAAGAGTGGTTTGCAGAACCTTTTCTTTTTTCTCTTTCTCCTCTGTTTGCCACACAAAAGCTGATTCCCATGTAGCTGTGGGAGGCTCACTGCCTTATCAACTAAGCATTGAATCTCTTGTGGTATGGATAGAAAATCATTTATCCTCAAAGTAAGAAAATGCCTTTGAAATTCTAAGGTAATTTTTTCACTAGTACACCATTCAACTGTTGGTTTCTGAGAGTTTCTCAAAATGTACATTTTATAAGTTGTATTTGTTATAAACAACTTCCCTAAGCATTATATAGAAATAATCAGTATAAGTTACTATAAATTGCTTTTCAGAGATAGTTTGAGAACAGGTTTGTTCAGAATTTAGCTAGTTAAAGGATATGCCCTTATGCTGTCCTATGTCTTAAAGTATTTGAGTACATGCTGTGAAAGTTGTCTCTTGTTTTTGGTTTGTTTTATTGTCATAAAACAGAAAGAAGAAGGAAAGCTTCAAGGACAGCTTAACAAGTCTGATTCTAACCAGTATATTAGGGAACTGAAAGATCAGATAGCAGAGCTGAATCATGAGGTAAGTGATCAAAATTTTGATCTTCACATATTTCTTTCTTCCTTCCTCTGTATTGTAACAACACTGTATTACTGGTTATGTCAGACTCTTTCCTGATAAATATTTTCTGTGAATCCCTGATTATAATTAAATAATAATATTTTAGAAAATTGTCTTCTTTTTACCAAAATGTGTTCTATTCCAATATTGAGGATTAATTTTCCTTAAGCCTTTTTATGGTGATCTAAAATGCCTAATTAATATTTGCATGGCAAATTTTTTTTTTAGTGTAATCTGAAAACCTTTGATAGTTTGTCTAGGTGTCAAAGTTACTTCAATTGAAGTTTTCTTTACACCTATAGAATAATTAGCGTTATTTACCGTTGTGGATAGAGGGAAGTCTTTTTACTTTTGTCTTCTTACTCCTTTCATGGTGGTATTACTGAGATTGCAAAA
Source organism: Prionailurus bengalensis (assembly GCF_016509475.1). Lineage (NCBI taxonomy): Eukaryota > Metazoa > Chordata > Mammalia > Carnivora > Felidae > Prionailurus > Prionailurus bengalensis. The sequence goes on along the minus strand of NC_057345.1, from coordinate 78,817,239 downwards.
AAAGGATACTTGCCTAATATCAGTTAACAGATTTCTTAGTACCTAAACACTTTTTAAACTGGCACTACCTTGAATCTGTGAAATTTAACTCATGAAATTTTCAGATAGTATTATTAAGAACTCTCCTAAGTAATTTAAATTAATGTGCTTTGATTAGAGAGATACTTTTTGTTAATGTGGCTTTAGGTCAATTTCCTTGTTTTTTATTATTTTCTAATGGTAACTGTTTATCTAAACATGAATACAGAAGCTTGTGTCTTACCTTGAGTTATTTGTACAGTAAGGTTTATTCACAGTGATAAGATTTGAATGGGTTATATAAGCCTTATTTGTTAAGAAAGAAATTCATTTTGCCCACTAAATTTAAACCTCAAAGGAAAAAGTTTGGACATTACTCTTTCCTGGTATTACATCCTTCAGTTAAAGTCTGAGTGTTTTGGGTAATACCTCCTGGAGGTAATCAATCTAATTCTGAATGAAGAAACAAAACATTAACAAAGTTGATAAATCTTAGATGTGGTTTAATTTAACTTGTCCTGAAATTTGAGTGGTTATTCCTGTCATTTGCAACCATGATAGCATTTGAGGGATTCAGGATTATGAATAATCTTTACTTATTTGTTTGTGTGCTTTTTTATAATCTGTTCTGATCTAAGCTATGTGTGAAAGAACAAGTTACAGATAAGATATTCTAGAAAGTCTTATTGTTTTGAGGACCGTAGGAATTATTCCTTGTATTGAAAAGTTTTTCTCAAAGGAAATTTTGTCTAGAATAAAGCAATCTTCCCCTTATAATTTTGACTTAGAGTGATAAGGAACCTTTAATGTTGGTAAATTAAGAAAACTGTATATGGATTGACTGTATTTCCAAGCATAGTCTAAAAATCACCCAGCAAACATTAATTTTGCATGTCATAATCCTTACCTAAAAATGCTGTTCTCCTCATCAGGACTGGGGAAAAAACTGTTCACAAGAGGTTTTGCTTTAATGTCATTTTTTATGTGTGGCCTGTGAAAAATAATCTTTCATCTTACACAAACATGGAAAAAAATCAATAGAGTAGAATTTTCTACTGTTAAATTTTCTACTGTTATTGTATAAATTAAAAACTAGAACAGCTTGTGGCGAGATGCTAATTTTGTATACTCATACTATTCAAAGTACACAGGTCCTGGGCTTAAGCAGGCCCCAGTGAGAAAACATGGTAGAGAAGAGGGTGAGTACAGTGTAGGTGGGGACCACACAAGAATGCAGAGGTGAGAGTGACTGAGCATGGGCCTGGGAGTTTAGAGGCCAGACTCTTAAGAATTAAGAATTAATGTGGGTAAATTGTGGGAAATAAGGGTAGATTAAATAGAACCAGCTTATGGTGAATCTTCAAAGCTAGAAGAGATCAAATTTCCTAGATAAAGTGAAACCATTATAGATCTTTAGTTAGAGGTTCATTTTCATTATGTTTCCTGAGCAGATTTTAATACCTTCACCTGTTTCAAAGTTTTATAATTAAGGAACGGATAAATGAAAACAAGTGTAAGTTTAAACCAAGATAATAGTTGTAAGTACATTTATTATACACATTACTATTTGTTGGACCAGCTTCTCAAGAGGGTTAAATAAGGAATCGCTTTTTCATTCTAGTGATTTTTCATTCACAATACGGGGGGGTGGGGGGGGGGCCTTAACGAAAGTCAGTCTGATTTCTACAACTTAACTTTTGCCTGTGTGCTAGAATTTGCCAGAATCTTTAGCTTTCAACATAAAAATTAACTTTCAATTAATAATATTATTGAACATGTGACTGTTGATACTTTCTTAGCTGATTTTTATACTTCTCAAAATGTTGAAGGAAATGTTGCAGATTGATCTTCCTGAAGGGATAGCAATTCTGTACTTGTTATAAGAATTGTGATCACTTAACTTAGTCGGCTCTATGAAATAGTAGAGAGGATTAAGTGGATTATTTTTTATGACTGAATATAGTGTTGATCTGTAAAAAAAACATTAGTAGTTACTATTTATTGAGTACTCTCTATTGGTCAAGAATTGTGTCAGACAGTTCATATTTATAATTACTAACCTTCATAATTATCCCACATGATGGTGGTATTCTCAGTTGAATTAGATTAGAAAATATGTCATCAATATTTAAAAGTCTAAAGAAACTCAATTAATGACAGTATTTTAACTGTGTTGTTCCTCCCTGACACATTATTTTGCATACATCCAATAAGTGAATTC